>NC_138186.1:155967009-156567009 GCF_964194105.1 Spermophilus citellus | reverse complement strand
AAGTTGACCTCACAGAATAGTAGAGTAGAATGGTGATTACCAGAGACTGGGGACAGCAGCTGGAAGGATAGAGGGAGGTTGATCAATGACTCCCAAGTTACAACACAATAGGAGAAACAGGTTCTGCATAGCAGGGTGACCATGAGTCATGACAGTGTGCTATACTCAAAAAGCTAAAAGAAAAGATCTTTAATGTTTTCACTCTAAAGTTTAATGTAAGTTAAGCATTCTACGATGCATACACATATCAAAACATGGTGCCTCATTAATAAGCATGGTCTTTATGCTTCTTTTGCATCCATTAAAAATTGATTTTAAACCAAAAATGAACTCAAGTGATGTTCTTTCTGCATGATTATATGTATAATAAAATTATTTGATTTTCTTTCTTAAAAAAAATTTAAAACAAAATGCTTATATTATTTGCCACTTAAACACAGCAATCTGGATACAATTTAAACAAAAAAATACTTTCATTACAAATATCTTTTTGCCTCTAAAAAATCCTGGCTATCCAGAAACACTCATATTTTTTTCTCTTGAATATAAAAAATATTTTAAGCATGTTTATTAATATGTAATCCAAGAGTTAATACCTTGAAGCAATGTATGCATTTATTTTAAACTGTGAATAAGGAAAGACCATTTGATACATTGCAAAAAAAAAAAAAAAGAAGAAGAAGAAAGAGAAGGAGGAAGAGGAGGAGAGGAGGAGGAAGGGCATTTAATCAACATTAAATTGATAGTTAAAAGCAATCTCAAATTGAACATGCGGAATCAGAACATTTTCTCTCCATTGAAAAATAAAAGAGAAATTAATTCATAGCCTAACTAAAGATATTTGACTATTATTAATAGCTAATAATAACTAACATTTATGAACAACTCAGTCTATACCCTGCATAATTCTAGTGTTTCAATTAATCCTGAGAACCCAATAATGTTGCGTGGCTATCATCCTCATCTTACAGATGAGGAAACTGAGGCACAGAATGGTTAACTCCCCCAAGTTCCAAGTCCACTAAGGATTGAAGCCAGGGCGTGATCTTAAACAATCTGAAATAGTTCCTTTGTTCATAACTACTCTCCTCTTCAGTTTTCTAAGTTGTCTAACTAACATTTTTGTTATTGTTTCTAAATGTTTTAATTCACAGATTAAAGTTATTCTCTCTTTCAAACATTTTTCTTAAAACTCTAGACATTTCTATACAAAGAAGTCTGCAAAACTGTTAATGGTTTTCAAGTTAAGTCTTTCAAATTCCTCTAAAGGTAGACGTAATCCTATACAAAAATATGTATTCTTCAACTAGAATATTCCTTTCTTCTAAAAATACCTTAATATTGAACACTATATTTTCAAAGCACATACACACACACACACACACACACAAAGCACATAAACTATTTTTTTTCTTTAAGTTGGAAAACAACATTTGGCAAATACCAAGGCTTAGGCAAAATTAATATAATCAACAAAGTCAAGATTACCTAAGGTAAAATAAAAATAGCTAGGGCTCAGGACACATATCAAGGTTTTCTATTTTGCTCTGGAATGACATTTTTAGGTAAAAGTCATGTGATTCTCATAATGCATTTATTTTCTTTCCCATTATCTGCATGTCAGGAGGAAGAAGAAAGCCACAATCAAGTGGAGGTGATGGAGAAATCCAGACCTTCTTCCCTCTCTATTTGCATAGCCATATGAACAAAAGGTGGATAAAAGCATTAAAGTCAACCATGAATGGCATCTGCACTGTCTCCTTAGACAGCCAAGGAGAACTGCAGTGTATCTCTTGGGACATGTGAAACATTAGTCAGAAGAGCCTACCAATGCGTTGACGTTTTCACCAGCATCTTAGAAAGGTGAAAGATATAGGAAATTTATTTTCGACAAAAGAAAACAGAATTGATTACAAGAGAAGAAACTCTCCCATTTCAAGTGTTACTTTCGGAGGCTTAGATATCCTACCATGCCTGGATACACATCCTCCAGGACCGAGCTGTCTGGATTACATGACTTGACATGCACAAAAGACAGGTTATCTCCAGGTGGTATCCCTCCTCATAAAGAATTGATGCTGCCATTGAAATGCTTAAGGGAACAAAAGAAGGGACACTAGGCATCTGGCTAGGAGCAATACTAATGCACAACAGATGAACCATCATGGAGTCTCATTACCTAAAGTAAGCTAATGAATAAATAAGCATATCATTTGAAACACAATTCTGTGCAGTTGCAAATATACATTTTACTTCAAAATTAGTCTGCAGGATTGGTTAACTGTCACAGTCTTATTCTATACTCACTATTTAAATAGGATAGCTCATCCTAAGAATCTCAGCTTCCATGAATTTCAATTCACTCCTGAAGAGCTTGGGGTGTCACTCAGTGGCAGAGTGCTTGCCTATCATGTTCAAGGCCTGAGTCCAATCCCCAGGACCACAAAAAGGGGAAAAAAAAATCAGTCTTTTTAGATCAATTTCATTTCTATTGTATGGCAAGAATGTTGTAAACCATGGAGAGAACGCCATCTATCACAGTGCGATTACAATGGTTAATTCCTAACAGGATGAAGTCAGCTAGCATTATAGCACTTTTAAAAGGATCCATTAGGTGGGTGAGGAGGTGCAAACCTATAGTACCAACTATGCATGAGGCTAAGGCAGGAGGATGGCAAGTTGAAGGTCACCTTCAATAACTTAGCAAGACTCTCCCAAAATAAAAATTTAAAAATGACGGGGGATATAGCTCAGTGGTAAAGTGCTCCCGGGGTTCAATCCCCAGTATAGGGGGAAAATTTTTTTTTTTTTTTAAATAAGAGGGACTGAGGCTGTACCTCATGTATAGAGCACTTGCCTAGCATGTGTAAGGTTCTAGGTTCCATCCCCATTACTGCAAAGAAAAAAACAATCCATTAGGAAAACTAATAATGTTTTACTTTTATTGTCCTTCGTAAAATTAAGCTATGGATTTGCTACACAATTTATACAATTATTTCCCACTATTTCACTGTACTCTACAATTAGTTTTGAAAGCTGTATTTAATGATCATTTAGCTATAGCATGGTATACATAGTGTTATAAATAATAATTCCCCTTTTAAGGAATCACGTCATTCCCTCAAAAGACACAGGTAGATAGGTACGTGTACAAACATATGTGGATAGAGAATTAGATATAATTAGATATCTTTTCTTTAGGAAAAGAAAATCACAAATTATACAGCATTTCTAAAATTTTTTGGCATTAACTCAGCTTAAGCTTTAAAGTATTACACAACCAGGAGAGTGGCTCAGTAATAAAGCACATGTCCTAGTAAGCATGAGGCTCTGGGTTTGATCCCCAGCACTGGGGGAAAAAATCAAAAGTTCTTATTTCTTTTTAAAAAATTATTTAGTCTTTTTTTTTTTTAAGGTGGATACAATATCTTTATTTTACATTCATGTGGTGCTGAGGATCGAACCCAGTGCATCGTGAATGCTAGGCAAGCACTCTACCACTGAGCCCCAGCCCCAGCCGCATTATTTTGTCTTACTTGACAAATAATTGTGTATATTTTCGGGGTACAATGAGGTGTATTGACCATTGTATACATTAGCATGTAGTAATTCTGCATCACATTAGAAACTGAGTAAAGTGCTGGGCCTAAGGAAGCCAAAGAGTGAATGATGGGATGGATAAACATCATCCAGGCTCTCATCACCTCCTTCTGGACCACTAAAGTTGTTTCCTTCCTCCAAACTCATTGCCAACTCATCACCCCCAAAAGTCACATGTGTGTGTGTGCACGAGCAGACATACATGTTGATAGGGATGAAATCGAAGCAAGTTGATAGGGATGGAATCCAAGGCCTCAAATATGCTAGGCCCCCAAAAGCCACTTTTCTAAATGCATGGCTTGTCCCATGCCAGTTTAAAATTCTGCAATGGCTCCTCACTGCATAGAAAGATGTCCAGCCACCTGAACACTCAGAACTGTGGCCACCTTAGTGCCTATGCTCCCCCAAATTTGTCCTACTTCTCTCTGCTGGGAAGGCTCTTCTTCCCCAACCTTTCCTTGAAAATCCTTTCTGGAAACCCCTACTCATCCACCAGAGCCCAAATTCAAAGGATTGAATATGTAAGGCAGGAAGGGTAGAGATACAGATGTTTTTCCTACAAAACTATACCTTTCCAGAAGTCAAGGGCATGCACAGTAGTCCCCCCTAATCTGCAGGGGATAATGTTTCAAGCTCCTCAACAGATACATGAAACCACAGATAATACTAAACCCAAAGAACACTATATTTTTTCCTAGACATACATATCTATAAAGTTTGATTATATATCAGGCACACTAAGAAATTAACAAAAATAACTGATTAAAATAGGACAATTATAACAATATACTGAGATAAAAATTACATAAATATGATATCCCTGTCTCTCAAAATATATTATATATTATAGATATTAGCAACCTTAGCCTACAATTTTTTCTTTCCTTTAAAGTCTAGGATTTTTTCACTTTTATTTAAGGAAGCACTTAATGCTTCTCTTCAGTACATTTGAATTGTACTTTGGAATCACTATTAAGTAAAAATAAGGGTTACCTGAATATAAGCACTGATAATTGATCAGATTGGCCAACTGCTAACAGGGGGGTAGCATATACAGCGTGTATACGCCGGACAAAGTGATGACTGAAGTCCTTTGTGAGACTAAGTAAGATGGCAGGAGATTTCATCACAGTGCTCAGAAAGGCATGCAATTTAAAACTTATGAAGTATTTCTGGAATTTTCCATTAAATAGTTTCAGACCAAGATTGACAGCAGGTAACTGAAACCACAGAAAGTGAAAACAAAAAAAGAAGGGGGACTACTGCATCACTAATACTTACCTTAATCACTTACATAAAAATACAGCCTCAACAAAAGAAAATGACAGCCAATAACTGCCTAAATAGATGTGTGAGTGAATAGATTATAAAACTGTATAAAAGTAAAATTGCAACTAGAAGTTTACTTCAAGGAAATAATACATGATTCAGACCTCAGTTTCTCCATGTACTACTTTTATGATTGAGGATATGGATGCTTATTTCTTGACTGTCAAATGGGGATCATAATACACAATGGTCACATCCACTGAGAGGATCAAGCAAGGTAGCACGTACAGGGCCCAGCACAGTGCTGGACTTCATCCTCCTCAGCTCCCCTGTCGTGTAGTCTATCAACAGAAGTTAGAGTCCACAATGAAAAACAAGGACATCAACAAGAGAGGGAAGGGTACTAGGAGCCACAGGAAAAGAGAAGGCAGAAAATGGCAAAAGAAGACCTAGAGCAGGGCCCTTGAGTCCTTCCCACTACCAAATTGTCCGCTTATAAAAGTCATAAGGCTTTCGGCTGGCTAAAAGGAACATAAAATATGGATGAAGTCAAAATATTTGAAACTGAGGCTGGCTCCCAAATTCCAACACGGAAAATTAATTGAGTCATTAGTTAATAGGCTCAAGACACCCCTACCAGAAGGTGTAAAGTAACTGCTTTCAAAGGAGTTAACATTTTCAAAGCCTCCTCCTCTCCTCTCTACCACACTGCCTAACAAAGGAAAGGGGTGCATTTTTTTAATTTGTTTTTTTTTTTTTGTTTTGGTTAGGTTTTCGGATTTGGGTTGTTTTTAGGGCCAGAGTAAACAGCAAGACAGGCTAAATATAACAGTTCTGTGGACTGAAGCCTACTTCTTTCAATAGCTTTCAGTAGTTTGCACAGGACTTGGAGCAGGGGAAGGTTTGCAGTATTCCTAGTCAATGGATATTTTCCAGGCATTGCTGGGAAATCACTGTAAACTGTAGGGGCAGAGCAAGGAACAGAGGAAATTTCAGGTCTGGGGGAGGTGCATCTTGCAGGATTCTGAGAACAATAGGCACTTACTAACCCCCTTTCCAGCTAGCAAGTAGCTTGGAAGGCCTGGCTTAGCTTTCGAGGTCTTGGAATTCTGGAGGCAGAAGCTAAAGAACAGCACAATCTGCCACATGGATAATCAGTCCTGAAAAAAACATCTCCCATATCTAACCATGTCAAACTCAGCCATTCCAACTCTTAAAAGACAACTACCCTCCCCCACAAAAAAAGGGGAAGGAAAGCAGTGACTGCAAACACAAGGTAAAGATATAAAACTAAAAAACGCACAGGATTCTAACTAATTTTGTCTTCTCAGCAGACGTGTAAGCCTGTCGTAGGCAAAGGTGACAGACATGCTTCAGAAAACCACGTGTTGCAGGTTGAATAGAATGCACATTTCATAAGAATCCCAAAGCTTAATTGCTCAAGGCTTGTAAACATTTCGCAATGTACATTACCACTAGAAGCCCCAGGATTTTTAGCGTGCATGATGAAAGTGTCCAAATGTTAGCATCAACCCAAACAGAATTTATTAACATGTTGAGAAGTGTGCCCCATCCTAGTGGGTGAGTCCTTAGAGAACTGTACTCTGATGTGACTTCTACATTTAAGAAATGCATGCTGGTTTGTGTTTGTTTTTTCTTTTCAATGGACAAAATCATGCTCTTAGCATCCTGGTAAGTCAAAGGCACTAGAGTTAAAATAAAATAAAAGACACTGACTCTGCCCTCCAGGTATTCACAGTCTGATATTTCTGTAAGTTTTCTCTTTATTCTATATCAACTTACAATTTTGACTTATTAGCTAGCATTTATCTATTCTAGCACTGCTTAAACATTTTCATGCTGTAAATTATACTATTATTTCTTCTCTAAATAACTACTTTGTTAACAATTATCTGAAAGCAACTATTTGGTGCTCAACTCTGCATGGACTGAATTAATTTAAATGCAAAATGTGTCTGAATGAACTCAAACAGCCATCCAGTATTTACTGAGATCCATGACACTGGGGGAACACCCTTCTCTGGGTTATAACTAGATAATTCCCTGGAGGCCAAATGTCTCTCATTGCTGAGCACTAGTGGAAAACAGGATTGTGCTCTTTCACCTAAAAACGTTCTTATCTACTAGGCTATGAGATGATTCTCACACTTACTTTCTCCACTACTACTACTACTAGTACTCACACAAACATACACACATAAACACACCTCTACTCCCTTCCTCTAGGTCAGAATGGAAAAAGGATCGTTCTGACTATTTTGCCTAAAATTCTGGACATAGTTACATTTATGGAATCAGGCTTCTGACTGGTGTCATGTTGTCACTAACAACATGTGCCACTGGTCAAGTCTCTTCTTCTGTCTAGGCTGATAGATGACTACAGAATCCCATACTTTAAGCATGAAATGATGGAAATGGTGTCTTGTATTTCAGTAAGAATGGAGTCAACTGTTCATTTTGTGTGGTCATCCATTGCCCCAAAGTTCCAGTTTTTATAAACACAAGGATGACAGTTTTTTAGGAGTAGAAAGAAGATTCACCCTTTTATCCTGGTGTTGTCCCACTGACATGTACAAAGGAAAATAAGCCTTATCTTCTCTCTCTCTCTGCATTTTACTAAGGAATAATCCCAAAGCCCAAATTTACTCCAAAGGAAAACAAGATTGTATAAAGAATAGGAAAACATGAGTGGACATAACCTGTTTGAGACCCAGCTTTATGTTCTTTCCTGCTTCACATTGAACTATTAACTGTGCAAGAAGCACATATTTTCTTTTCTCCAGCAACTGCTCTTTGAATAACAGGTTTGAGCTTCTAGGGCCCCACCCCATCTTTTAACTCAGCCAAAGAACACTCTGCTACAACTGACCCAACAGTGCTGGAATCTGCCAGGGAAGGAAAGCAAATATTCAGAAAGTGCCACCTGCCAACCCTCCTCCCCCAAAACAACCCTCAGCCCAACTTCCATTTAAGCCAGCTTGCAGCCCACGCCCTAGCAAAGGATACAAAGTGATGTTATCAAACCAATGTTCTCAGTGACTGAAAATTTACAGAGCAGGAGGAATCTCAGCAAGAAATGAGAAGATAATCTTCTTGGCTGATGAACTTGAAAAATAATGTACCACCACAACATTAAAATGTTCATTGGGTTTTCTGTAATTTTAGTTTAGGAGCTTATTCTTCTGAAAAGTTTAGAAAATGTAAAAACAGGAGCTTTAAAATCCAAAATATATATTATATGTATACTGTATACATATTTGAAAAGTATATATAGATACAGGTATATAGCATCAACATATATTTTATCATATAGCCATGTGCTCTAAAATACTGAGTAAAAAGTACAGAGAAAATTTTTATTTATTTTATTTTATTTTTAGCAGTACTAGGGATTGAACCCAGGCCTGTGCATGCTAGACAAACCCTCTACCACTGAGTTACATTCCCAACCCCAGATAGAAATCTTTAACCAACCTTTCCTGGTTCTCTGTTCTCTGTACAGTGATAATCATAAATATCAATAGAGATTTGAAAATGGAATAACTGGGCTTTAGGATTTCTGGAAGATAGTAGTCTCAAGATTCTATTTGCAATAGCTTTGTAATGTTTTGAACAACCAATAAAAAAAAGATTGTATTTGCAGAAAAAAAAATATAGATAAAGATAACCTTCAATGAGCATCTACTAATATCAGGCAGTATGCTTAGTAGTTGATACACATCGACTTAGCTAAATTTCAGAAAACCCAAGAAACGAGTCTTCTTTTCCTCATTTTTCAGGTGGTGAAACTGAGACTGAGAAGGGTTGAATAACTTGGCCCAGGTGATTCAGACAATCTGTTGGAAAGCAGGGATTTGGCCCAGACCACCTTACTTCAACAGTTAAGAGCTTAATCACTTCTTCCCAAAGAAGAATTCTAAAAACTATATCTCCTATTTGAAAAAAGATCACAAAGTCAATGTAGCATCTTCTCCAACGGTCTACACATCTGGCTATTCCAAGACGTTTACACTAAGGATGTCTTTTTAGGTGTGAATTAAAATGTCTTGCTGTCATAATCCCCATCCATCTGATTCTAGTCGACCTAACCTACAGCTCCACAAAAAGTGATCAACTAATTCCCCATAATTGGCCATTCCAGAGGTTTAGTATTATTACCATATAGCCATATGCTTTAAAATATCCTCCATGTATGAGACCTGTTTTTCAAAATTATGCCAAATCCATTGGCAGTTTTAGACCCTGGACATTTCAAAATACTTGATAGCACAGATTTAGCAAAATAAACCCTATTGCTTTTCCCCAAACATGTAAAACAAATATCCCGTGATTCTACAAATTGGAAAGACTGCAAACAGAGCAAGTAAACATTCTGGAGGTCCTGAGCAAGGAAATGGTTGTTTTCTTCTGGCAGTCACACAACAAGTGGCGAGAAGATAAACATCAGTGCCATCAGCCTCTTCCAGATCCAACTGTGAGAAGTCCATCAACCAAATATTTAACATGTAGTATTTACATTCACTCCTCTTTAAAGGACTCTTTCTTGTTTTTTCTTTCCCAACATCTCAGCAGGTGTTCCAGATTAAACTGTTGAATATTATACCCGATCGTTCAAAAAGTGTCTTTGATGTGATCGGTGGCTGGTTATTTTTTAATTAGGGTTTGAAATCCTATACTGTGTGTATTTAACCCCCTAAGAACCGGAGCAAGAGAAGGAAGACGCTGCTAAGAGAGGGGTGCCTGGTGGGTGGGCATGAAGGGAGCACTGGGATCCAGACCCTCAGCCGCGAGCGAGCCCTGCTTCCAGCGCCTCCTTGCGCAGGTAACTCACCAGGATGCCCATCACGTCGGTCCAGAGTCGGGAGAACGCCTCAGACGTGCCGGCGTCCAGCGCTGGCTCTCGCTCCGGCTCCGGCTCCTGCTCAGGCTCTGGATCGGGCTCCGGCTCCGGCTCGGGCTCGGGCTCCGGCGCAGGGCCAGCCGCTCCCGCGTCTTCCTCCATGGTCGCGTCCCGCGCGCTGGCCGTGCGTCCCGGTGGCCGCTGCGCCCTCGCCCAGCACCAGTGCGCAACCGTCCGAGGTGTAGGGTCCCGGGCCTTGGCGTCACGGAGCCGCGCCCCCGCGCAGCATGCCCAGGCGGCCCCCCGCCAGTCCGCGGGGCCCTCGGAGGCGTCAGCACCTCGGCACTAGGTGGCCGCGGGCAGCGCGACTGACAACTCCTGAAACTTTCCCGACCCGACTGGGCTCAGCAACAGGGTAGCAGGAGCAAAGTCCGCACCACTGAGTGCCGCGGCGGGGAACTCGCTCAGCCCAGAAGCAACGAAACGCACGGCAGAGGCGTTGCTTCCTGTGACGGGGACCGGCTAACTGCGGCACGCGACTCGTTTGTGCCAGCAAGTCTGGGCAGGGCCCCGCGGGAGTGACGGCGGCGCCTCGGGACCTTAGAAGCTACTGCCCGGGACCCCTCTCTTCAGAATGAGCTCTTCCAGCTCCACATGACTCTCTCCCCTCCCGGCTAAAGAAAGCGTTTAGCAACAAAAGGTGCTCTGATGTCAGGCTCTTTGCATGGAAATGAGCCACGGGCAGGAGAACAAATCGCCTGTTGAAAGAGCAGCAGAGCCGCGGCCACCGGCCCGCACGAGTTCCCAATCACGCCATGCACCCGCATGCTTTTGGCCCCCAGAAACTTCAGAAAGTTAATCTTTAAGCTACTCCTGCCGAAAGAGTTCCCAAATAGGCAGAGTCGTTACGATCCACAACTCGCCCCTTGGGGAAGTTGGGCGACCTAAAGAATTACCACCCACACCCTATCAGCCTAGACGTAGCTGAAAAACAAGTGTGAATGTTTGGGCACGAGCCATTGTTTGGATCGTTTATAGGATCAGGGACGTTTGGGCTCCTGAGTGCCACAATGCTATGCACTGCTAGGCTTTCCGCTAATTAGGGGAAAAGCGTTTGGGGTTTAGGGTTCCTTTACATTAAGAACACAGGCAAGGGCTGTTTTCAAAACCAGCTGTTAATGGTTGTAAGCGCTGGGTCCCGTGGCAGACACGGGCCCCGGGTAGGTGTTTTTCCAAGAGGAAGGTCCATGACGGATTTATTTACTGGGGGAAATAGCCCCATAGAGATTCTTCTTCCTTTTGCAATTCTTCCTTTGAAAACCACTCAGAGAATTTTCCCTAGGAGATGACAATGCTTGGCACACTTGATTTGGTGACTGATCACTTTGTGAAACAGTTAAGAAACTTCAAGAAATCTGTCCCTTGTTAAAGAGTTGGGGAGTGGGGGAGGGGAGTCCAGTGAGGCGCCCCAGGGTGAGAGCCCTTGCTGGTTTCTCTCCTAGTTTTTGTTGTTGTTTTTCCCCTTCTGGGCCTAGTGAAAGTAAGGGGTTAAATCCTCTTCCAAAGGATGAATTGCCAGAAGCACCAACTCATGGGATGACCATACAGCTCTTGAAGGAAAGTTCAGAACAGTAAAAACTTTCAAAAATAAATTTATGGGGCTGGGAATATAGCTCAGTTGGTTGAGTGCTTGCCTCATATGCACAAGGCCCTCTCTGGGTTCAATCCCCAGCTTTAATTAATTAATTAACCAACTAATTAATTAATTTTGTGGGGTTGAGGATGTAGCTCAGTGGTAGAGCACATCATGAGCCCTGAGTTCAATTGCCAACATCAATCAATAAATTAATTAATAAGCATGATCCCTTGCTTATTAATTTTTTTTGTCCAAATGTATCTTGATGATCCTTTTTTTAAAAAGGAAAGAACAAGAATGAGAAGACTTTCCTTTGATAGTAAGAAAGCACTATGTGAGATGACATAACTTTCTTATGTACATATGTGAGTACACCACAGTAACATTGTGTACATCTACAAGACTGGAATCCTAATTAGAATAAGATATATTCCATGTTTGTGTAAATATATTAAAATAGATTACATTGTCATGTATAACTAAAAAGAATGAGTCAAAATTTTAAAAAAGAAAGAAAGCACTGTGTTGAAGAGAAAGGAGGCCTGGACAATAAGTCAATGTAGCTGACCTGCTTTTCTGGGAAGATGCTGAGTAGGGCCCAATGGGCTTCCAAGGCTCCCTCACGCTCTACCATACTTTATATGCAAATAAGTTCAGTTAAGGCAGGTGGGCTGTATAAAAATGTCATTTCTATGAAGACATGAAAATAAGCAAATGATAAAAGAGGGTGAATAGCCTTTGCCATTTATTTTACTGGTATATTTTAAAATTCCAACTTATTTGCTATGTGGTACCTTTTCAAATTCAAGAAAATGCAGAGCACTGTGATGCTTGGTGGAAGGGCAGCTTGTTCTCTGCATCAAAACTTCTTGGCATGATTGATGTGATTCTACAACATGTACATTCAGAAAAATGAGAAATTATATCCCATCTACGGATGATATATCAAAGTGCATAAATGCATTCTATTGTCATGTATAACTAATTAAAACTAACAATTTTAAAACAAAACAAAACAAAAAAACCTTCCTGGCCAGTGACTGGGAGTAGGGGGAGTTGGGGACATTGTGCAAGCTGGGGGCCTTACATGCTATAGTCCTCTCACAAGTGTTTTTCTTCTTGACTCAGATAACCTGGGGCAAAGCATTTGACCTTTCCATGGTGCTACAGGTTCCCCGTCCTTGTTGAGGCAAGCCCATGGTAATTGCCACCCACCCCCTCCGAGGTGATATTATGTTTCAGGGTCATCTAAAGATAGGCACAATTGAGAGACAACCCCACACACATCAATATTATTGAACCTTAGCCAGCATTTTGATACTTATAGAAATCAATATCCTAGGTTTTAAAGCTCCTTTTATATCCCAGATGTTTAAGCTCCTTTTCCTAAAGTTCTCCAATAAGTGGCCAGAAATGAGATAAAGCACATTTTAGGAAGAATGTTGATGCCTATGTATATAATGTGATCTATTATATTTGCTATATTGCCTACAGTCACTTTTATACTCCTGGAACATAAATAATTTTGTTGATAATGTAAAAAATAAAGTTTAATCTTTTTACTTAATTTCCAAACATTAATCAAAGAGGAACCTGATTTCTGTGCCCATGATGGAGTCTTTTCTCCTTTTTTCTAAATTCTTTCAGGTTTTTTTTTTTTTGTTTGTTTGTTTGTTTTTTTTTTTTTTTTTTTTTAGTTTCTATTTCCTTAAACAGGAATCCTCCTCCTCTCCCTCCTCTTCCTCCTTCTTTCCCTCCTCTTCCTCCTCCTCATCATTTCAAAGTCCTATGGGGCTACCATTTATCAAGGGCTTTCTATAATTGCATTTTATCCTACGAAGATGAAGGTGAGGAAGGGCCTTGAAGATTTAGGTCAAGCCAAGCACAGTGTCATGCACCTGTAATACCAGCTGGCTTGGGATGTTAAGGCAGGAGGATAGAAAGTTCAGAGCCAGCCTCAGCAAAAGTGAGACATTAAGCAACTCAGTGAGATCCTGTCTCTAAATAAAACACAAAATAGGGCTGGGGATGTGACTCAGTGGCACTTGAGTTCAATCTCCAGTACCAAAAAAAAAAAAAAATCTAGCTCAAATCCAAGTGAACACAGCCATATGTGGGCAGTCAGAGAACAGAGAACAGCCTGATCATTTTACAAATTCTTTCATCAATCATGCTACATTAATTCCCATGAAGATGGCTATGCAGACATCCATCTCTCCCACTTTCCCTTACCATCAGGGTTCTTGACCAGTTTGTTGGAATTGTGAAATCATTCTGTGGGTCCTGATGAATGTTTATTTTATTTTATTTATTTATTTTTTAAAGAGAGAGTGAGAGAGAAGAGAGAGAGAGAGAGAGAGAGAGAGAGAGAGAGAGAGAGAGAGAGAATTTTTAATATTTATTTTTTAGTTCTCGGCGGACACAACATCTTTGTTTGTATGTGGTGCTGAGGATCGAACCCAGGCCACACGCATGCCAGGTGAGCACGCTACCGCTTGAGCCACATCCCCAGCCCCATGAATGTTTATTTTAGCAGATGAACAAAAGAATATCAGAATGAATTTATTGAGAATTTTGATAATGTAGTGATTCTCAATAAGTATTGTTTATTAGAAATAATTATCTATCATATGCATGTTTATTCTGGCTGGCTTTGTAAAAAGTTGTTCTTACTATGGGTTAGGATCACAACATATAAAAGCCACTAATCTAGCCGGGGATGTGGCTCAATGGTAGAGTGCTTACCTAGCCTGTGCAAGGCCTTATGCTCAACTTTCAGTACTAAAAAAAAATTAAATAAATAAATTTTAAAAATCGCTAGTCTGGAAATTGGCACACATTTAAGATACTGTTGCAACACAGTTAGGATATTATACAAAAAAGTAACTAGTCTATTATTTAGGAGTAAAGGAACCATTTCATACTATAGAAAGCACACATATAATAGGGCCTGAAAAAAGTTAGAATTGAATTTTCACTGGCGTTTCTATAAGGCAGTGGGCAAGTTATTTATCTCATCTATAAAATGGAGAAATTCCATCTGTTTCACATAGTTCTGAGGTTATCTGGAATCATGCAAGGACCTCTATGAATTAGAACCTCACCCCCTTTCCCCACCCTCTCTTCCTTCCCCACCTAGTCAACCCATGAGCTGAATCTATAAATAGGAAGTTTCCTTGTTCATTCCTGGATCTCTTCGATCACCCAAAGAAGTAATACCAAGCCCTGGAATGTGGTTGCTGAGTAATGGAGTTGGGAGGTTACCTTTGACAAGGTACAGTAGTGGCAAGGTACAGAGTGAAGGAAGGTAATGAGAGCAACAATAACAATAGCTGTCATTTACTGAAAACCTACTGTCTACTAGGTGTTGCGCTGGAATTTTAGAAGTTTTTCATTGAAAAAAAAATTTTTTTTCTTAAGTACTGGGGATTGAATCCCACCCAGAAACCTCCCAGCCCTTGTTGTTTTTCATTTTGAGACAGGGTCTTGCCTAGTTACTGAGGCTGGCCTCTAACTTGTGATCCTCCTACCTCAGCTCCTGGGTTGCTGAGATTACAGGTGTGCATGCACCAATACACCCAGCTTATTAAGACTTCAGTATTAGCAAAATGGAATTTAGGATTTCCCACCATGATCTAGCACTCCTACCTAGCTTCTTTATATTTTAATCCTCAGTTACATCCATCCATTCATTCGAGGTGCCAAACTCCCACAAATTTCTTCCATCCCTCCCTTCCCTCATCATCGTTCCCATCTACATCATGGCTAAAAACTACTGGTCTTCATAAATCTAGGTCAATTACATTCACTTCTCTCCATCTTCACTACCAAGGCCTGAGATCACACTACCGTCTCTTTTATGATATTTTATCCCAAACAGTGTTTCTCAAAGTGGGGACACCATCATTAGCCTCACCTAGGAAGTTGCTGGAAATTGAATTTTCTGGCCCTATCTGGAGCCTACTAAATTAGACACTCTGGAAGTAGGACCAGCAATGTATTTTAACAAGCACCCCAAGAGATAGTGATAGTGAGAGCCCTTGTAAGATCTGGGCAGGTCAGAATAAGAAAAAGGAGCAAATTGCTGAGGAAATGTGAAGTTTTAATAGACTATATTAAAAAGCTCTACCGGTAGATTGATTTTTTAAAAGCTCACAGGTAAAAGAAGCTGTCAAAGGCAAGTGAATGGAGATCCCCAAATCAGATATTCAGAAATATTTGGTTTTGTAGAGCACACAATTAAATATTTAAATTAAAATATATTCCCCATAAGAATGATACATGTTTTAGCCAAAGAGCTTCATTTAAATACTTGCTTTCATTAAAAATTTTTTCTGCTTAGTGCATAGATTAAATCTGAAAGATTATAAATAGTCCTTTTTCTTTTTCTTTTTCTTTTTTTTTTTTTTTTTACCATCCTGCCTGCCTGCTAACATTGAGCAATGAAAGTAGATAAGCTCCTTTAATTTTTACCAACAGTCAGCAACCAGCTCTGGCACTCCTACAGGGGGCATTCCACAATGCCCTGGGGAACTGACTTCAAGAAAAAATTGATATGCTAAAACATTTTTCCCCATCATAATCCTCAATAATTTTGTTTCCACATTTAGTAGTGAGTCAAACCCCTGCAAAAGCATTAACTGCTTAAAAGCCCCTCCATCAGAACTTGGTGAAAGAGATGAAAAAAATTAGAGAGAAATTAAAACAATGTGAAGACAGCCAAAACAGGCCAGGGAGAGGAGGTAAATAAACAAAGTAAGGATACAGGGATATAAATACTTTTCTCTGAAATCTCTCCTACTCTGATAAGAAGTGCTGCTGGCCCAACCAGTTGAATAGTCTGTGTTGGTGCTAGGTAAGCACCAAGATTCTGCCTGGAAATTATTCTTTCAGATACAGTAACAGTACTGCCATAGATATTTCATTTTATACCATGGGGTTGGACTAAATGATTTCTAAAGCCCCTTACAATTCTGAACCACAAGGATTCCGAACTCATACACTATCATCTGTAATACACAGAATTCTGGTGGGCTATCTACAGGTGCCTATAAGGATCAAAAATATGCTGTGCAAATTGAATTACATAATGTTTAAGGCAAAGAACCAAAGGACTTCAACTCACCATAAAGTGACTTTTGAATCAAGAGGAGAGCAGTCTCTCCTGAGGAGAGGTATGAAATTATGTGAGAGTGAACTTGGCATTTAAAAGGAAGAAAAAAGGAAACATGGAAAAGGAATTCTTTTTAGAATCATACGCCCTACTATTAGCCTTTTTAACTTAGGGGAGTGTAAGGGAAAATTGTGCCAATAAGACTTCAGATATTATGTTGAGTATTGCTAAGTTATGCAAGTAGGGATTTAAAAGTATAGTGGGAAGGTGTCTACAACCCAAATTGATTCATCAAGCTTTATTTTATAAATTTTATCCAGTGAGAAGTCTTCCATGGCTGTCTGTTGCTTAAAACTAATTGTAGAAAATATTTTTTGACATAAAATTTAAAGTCTCCAGTGAAACTACTGCTTTGCTTCTTTGAGGTACTACAATGTGATAGTACATAGCATGAAAGATTCCCACTTCCACAATTCACCCTGGTAAACAGAAGATTTTTATAGTCTTACCCAGAGTTGAAATTATCCAGAATACTTGGATTCAATGACAATAAATTTGATTAACGACATTTGTGTATGAGTATTTAAAAAAAGAAGAAAAAGAAGGCATTTAACCAAGTATAACATTCTGGGAAAAACATGTGTTAACCCATTAAAATAAAGCAAAATGTGCTAGCTTTGTACTGCTTATTTCTAAAAAGAGTCATGAATTTCCTACATAGACAAATTACCTGAATAAAAACCTTGACTGTCAGGTGCCTTGCTCAGCCCTAATGTTACCTCCGTGGCTCTGCCTCCTTCTATTCTGTCTTATGGAGGGGTCCAGATTTGGGAATACAAAGAAAAAGATATTTATACTCAAAAAATTCACAGACAAGTATCACTATACTCTGATTCTTGTTTCTGGGGACTGGGGGGTGGGAAAGGAAAGAAAGAAATTCTCAACTTTCCCTCTAGCTATAAAAATCCATTATTTTAGAATCTCTGAAACATGTATCTTCCTTCTCACGCAATCTAAGTCCCCCTCTTCCCGTGTATAGTGCATCTTAGGGGACTGCCCCCTCCACCAAGTTGTCCAAGGCCATTTTCCTCTCCTGGGTAGTTTCTTTCAAATTGTGTTTCCTGTGATACACACAGATACATGGACACACACACACACACACACACACACACAGGCTCAGTTATCTAGTTCTTTTGAGCTGCCTTACACAATTGAAGATATAAATAAATGAACTCTGCGACAGATCCATCAAAAGAGGTGGTGTCTTGGAGAATGTCTCAATGAGCTTCTCACATGTGGAGATAGAAGTTTCAAGTGACAGGACACTGGGGTCATGGCTACTTCTTTAAATAGTGCCCCCGTGGAACAATTCCCTGTTTAGAGAAGTCCATAATATGTGTTGCTCCTATGGTTAGTGCTGCTCTCAATGAGGACTGAAATTTAAGGGAAATGTTAACATGGGCACCAGATTTTCTGTACCACTTGCTTCTCAAAGAATGCAAGTTAAAAAAATGGATTGTCTAGGCAGATTTTCTGTCTCCTAAGTGAAACAACTAGGTGCTAGCTACCCTTTATCTAATGAATGTTCTCAAAAATCAGATGATGTTGATCCCAATAGCAAAGAGACACTTAACAAAGAACGCTTGTTCTAGAAATGAGGTCATTTGGACAGTCTATCCATTAAGAAAAAGCCTATTTTGCTTTCAGAGGTCACCTATTGGGGCAGGAAATCCATCTTTCGGTCAGTGAACTAACATCTGGCCTAAGTCTTCCAGGATGAAATGTCAATTTCCTGATCTAAATGGAACACACATGAAAGAAAAAAAGAATAGATGAAAAACACAAATCTTCATTTGCTGAAGAATTTTTCAACAGCAGCATACATCAGCATCCTCCAAAAACAGAGCTACTCTTTATTGATCAAAACAAAACAGTAAAGTACTTATATATTTGAAATAAAGAAAATTTTATTTCTTAATATATTAACTCAAAGGTAAATGATAGCAAAGGGATAAATTTAATTTAATCTAAACCAGTAAGTCATAATTTGTTTCAGTCTGGACAAAGGATTAATTTTTGTTATTGTTTTTTTTTTTTTTTTGTGGTACTGGGGACTGAACTCAGAGCTTCAAGCAGGATTTCACATGCTCTACCACTGAGTAACATCCCCAAGTTTAAGATTTACTTTTGTGCTACGAGAAAGCAGGGGAAGGAATTATTAACTAAATGAACAGGGTAAATCTAGAAACAGAGAGCTAGGAATATATTTAACCAAAATATGAAAAATAATTTTCTAAAGCTGGTTGAAATTGGGTTTGGTGGTGCACACTGATCACAATGGCTCAGGAGGCTGAGGCAGAAGCATCACCAGTTGGAGGCCAGCCTGGGTAATTTACTAAGACCCTGTCTCAAAATAAAAAATAAAAAGGGCTGGGAGTGTAGCTCAGGGGTAGAGTTCCTGTGGGTTCAATTTCCAGTACAGAGGGGAAGAAAAAAAAAATAGTTACTTTAAAGTGTTATAAAACATTTCATGCTTATGTTTCAATAACAGAGCACATGCTTAAAAAATATGCAAGGCTCAGGATTCCATCCCCAGCACCAAACACAGAGAAAACAAAACAATACAAAACAAAAAACAGTTCATGTAATTTTCAAATTTGTCACTCAATTTACTTGTTTTTTCTTCTAATACTGGGGATGAAACCTGGGAACTTGACACCTACTCGGCAAGCACTCTACCACTAAGCTATATCCCTCACCCTTTTTATTTTTTATTTTGAGACAGGTTCTCACTAAATTGCCCAGGCTGGTCTTGAACTTGAGATCCTCCTGCCTCAGCCTCCCAAGTTCCTGAGATTATAGGCATGTGTCACTGTATCCCACTCTTTGCTTTTTAGACTCTGAAAACATTCTGTAATTTTTACTAGGCTTTCTTCTTGGGTACAAATTATGAAGGTTGTGTTGTGTCCATCTTTCATCCATCCATCCATCCAGCCATGGATTCACAAATAATGATTGATTACTGATTATGTCTGACATAGTATTAGGTATCAAGACTAGAGAGGTCTGTTTTTAGTATAATCTAATCTACTAAAGCAGATAGAAAAGTAAGTAACATGCATACATACACAATAAAGGGGTGCTCAACTGGGTGGTAATGTGAACAGTTCACAAAGGATATGATCCCTATGAAGGGTTTGAAGGCCAAACAATTCACCAGCCAGTCAAGGAAATAAAAGCAGATTGTCTAGGCAATCTAGAAAAAAACTGGAGGGGTTAAAGTATAAAGTCCAGTGAGGAGAGTGTGGTAGGACATTAGCAGGTAGGAAGAGTAAGAATGGATGGTCTCCATGCCAAGTTAAAGGGAAGGATTTTATTGTGTCTGCCCTTTCCAACACCACAGTTCTCCATAATTCCACCTCCTTCATCTTCCAATCAAGAAAGCAGAGTGAGGGGCTGGGGATGTGGCTCAAGCGGTAGCGCACTCGCCTAGCATGTGTGCGGCCCGGGTTCGATCCTCAGCACCACATACAAACTAAGATGTTGTGTCCGCCAAATACTAAAAAATAAATATTAAAAAAAAAAGAAAGAAAGAAAGCAGAGTGAGACTGAGAGTGTAGCTCAGTGATAGAGCACTTGCCTACCATGTGCAGGGTCCTGGGTTCAACCTGTATACCACCCCCCAACATACACAAAGAAAGCAGAGGATTGAATTTCTTGTAAAACGCACACACACACACCCACAATTAAAATTTTGAAAATAATAATAATTAAGCAGAGTAGTAATGCAAATATGTGACAATATATGATTACATCTTACTAGTTATTACAATAAATGCAATATGGAGTTACTGAAGGTTTTAAAGGAGTAAGTATTAAACTGTCTGATTTAGGCTTATTTCAAAATGAAAGGTAATACAGAGTTCAGTCAAGAAGTTCTCTCTCTTAGAAATTTCTAAGAGTCATTGATGGGGCTGGGTATGTGCTAAGTGAGATCCTAAGTGAAATTTGATTGCTAGCACTGGAACAAAGCGGGGGGTGGGGGGGGAGAATAATGCTACTAATCCAGACTAGGAGTTACGATGGCATTATGGCAGATATCAGCGGTTTGTTTACCTGACTCTCATTCCACCCCTGTCTATCAAGCAGGAGCTGAATAGTTACAATTATACTTCTCATGGTTCCCTTGCCCTGTGGTTAAGGACTTTACTGAGGTTCTGCCACATCAATACATTCACATAAGGCTTTGAAACTGGGGAGGAGTTCAGTGCACGGAGGGCAGCATGGATTGGGAAGGATCATGAACCTGCAGCTCTGCCTTCTGGTTTGGCGGTTGCCTGATGGTGGCAGAAGAGCCGATTGTTCTGGATCTTTTAAATTCTTTTTTAACTTTTTTGAGTTTTGCATACTTTGGTGTTTTTCCAACACTGAGCTACCTCCCTAGCCTTGGTGTTCATCAGTCCTGGGTGGCCCAGTTGTGAGTGCAACTTGCGGTCCATTCTACTTTGCCCAGGACTGTCAGTTTTAGCCCTGAAATTCCCACATTTTGAGAACAGCTCCTGCTCAGGTCACTGGGACTGTTAACCACTTTATAAAATTGCAGTCATTCCTAAAGTCTCAGCCATAGTCCATTCCATCAGTCCTCCCAACAATTCTGAGTGATCTGTCTTAATACTGGACCCTTACTTAAGAAACAAAAACACTAGATTTCTTTTTTGCAGCAGCTAAGGACTTGGAGGAAGACAGCCATGAGCAAGGGCCTTGGGGGTGGAGTGGAGAACTGAGAACACCCAGAGCTGAATTAGAAGGACTGGGCCATTCATTGGTGAGGGGAGTTGGAAAGGAGGATATAAAGGCTGATTCCAGGTTCCTGGATCTGCAAACAGGTGAGCGACATCGAACTTTGCTTGTGGATAACCACATCCACAATTCATGGATGACGTAGGATGAACTCAAGGAAGCAGTGAGGGCCACAGACTTGACTTTCTGCTACCTTTCTCCCCAGCTCTGCCTCACTTGACCCCTCTGAAGGGGGAGGGATCCCACTCCCCCTTCCCATGCTTCCACCATCCCACACTTACTCCCTACTGCCAATCTCACTCTTGCCCTTTGGCCTTCAGGCACGTGGGCCTTGAATGAATAGCCCTTCCCTTTAGCTGGGAAAAGCAGGTCCCCCAGGAAACCTTTAGGGGCCTTTCCCAAACCTGGCGGACTTGTCCCACTTCTGTTTCTCTGTAACACCCAGCTGTTTTCGTAGCACAGCAGTTAATCCTACTTCCTGCAATTGTTTATTGTGTCCCTCATGTTTAACTGCAAAGTCTCTGACAGGGGCGGTGGGGGGATGCATGTCTCACTCACTGATAATCTCCAGTAACTCACATTGTACTGGGCACATGGTAGGCATTCAAACATTATTTGATAAAGGAAATTACCAACTCGAAGGAAACCATAGTGATTGTCTAATGTGGGTACACATTAGAATTACTATGATGCTTTTAAAAGTACAGGTGTCCAGGAGCTACCTAGAAGCACTGGAGACAGGCCTGGTTGCCTTTATTTTTTGAAAGAGCCATGAGTGATTCTGTTGGGTAGGCAGGGAGGAAATCCATCCACGTGAGAGTGGAGAACTATGAACAGCAAGAACTGGAGAATATCTGCATTTAAGAGAACAGGAGGGGAAAATGACACCAAGACTGATAGAAGGTGTCAGAAGCAGGAGAGAAAGACCATAGCGTGAAGTGGAGGAAGGGGGAATTTCAGGAGGGAACAGTGCTGTAACTGGGGATGGCCAGTCCTGCAGGAAAGTCAGAGAGGTGGGAGTGTCAGGGAAGATGCATTTTGGAGTCTCTGGGAATCTTCCCCAGCCACCCACTCAGGGTCAGAGGAAGGACTAGAAACCAGAATGTATCACACTGAAGAATAAAAGAAAATGGATTAATAAAGATGACAGTCAGGGGCTGGGGATGTGGCTCAAGCGGTAGTGCGCTCGCCTGGCATGCGTGCGGCCCGGGTTCGATCCTCAGCACCACATACCAACAGAGATGTTGTGTCCGCTAAAAACTGAAAAATAAATATTGAAATTCTCTCTCTCTCTCTCTCTCTCTAAATAAATAAATAAATAAACAAACAAACAAACAAACAAATAAATAAATAAAGATGACAGTCAGGGATGCGAGTATGGCTCAGTGGAGAGCATCTGCCTAGAATGTGAGAGGCCCTTGGTTCAATCCCTGACACCACAAAAACAAATAAATAAATTTTTGCTGTTACTGTGCTATTTAGATAAACATTGTTAATGGGGTGTGGGGCATTATTTTTTTGCTTTCTGTAGTACCAGGGATTGAACTCAGCAGTGTTCTACCACTGAGCTACATCCCAGCCTTTTTCATATATATTTTTTTAACATTTATTTTCTAAGTGTAGATGGACACAACACAATGCCTTTATTTTTAAGTGGTGCTGAGGATCGAACCCGGGTCCTGCCCATGCTAGACGAGTGCTCTACCGCTGAGCCCCAATCCCAGCTCCCTTTTTCATTTTTTCATTTTGAGACAAGGTCTCACTGAGTTGCCTAGGCTGGTCTTGAACTTGTGATTTTCCTGCCTCAGCCTCCTGGGTCACTGGGATTACAGGCATGCATCACCATGCCCAGCCAACACTGTGAATGTTAATTAGTAATATTTCTGAGTATTTACTGTGTGGAGATATTGAATATTTTGTAGTGCTACCCATTCATCGCCTTCTTAAACATGCCTGCTATCTTTCCACGTTTCAGTGCTGGCCAAATACAGAAGTACCTTAAGAGTTAGTCTGATGAAAGAGAGAGGAAGGGAGGGAGGGAGGAAGAAAGAAGGAAAGAAAGAACCTCAGGGAGTGAATGCAGTCGAGACAGGCTCATGGTACTAGTGTCTTAGACTGCGAGGTCTCCGGTGGGATGCATGAGCACGAATTCTCAGAACTCACTCAGTCAAAGTCTTCTACACCTAGACTATCTATGTAAATAACTGCTAGAACTGGAATGACTGAGTTCCTGAAAACTGAGAGACAAAGGAAGAGTTCTTCTCCAAACAGCCTCAGAAAGCATACCATTTTACCTCACTTAGGGTGATTCCTGAATGCCTCCGTGTTAGATGAAAGAATGTGGTATGAAAGGTTTACATATTGCAGCATTTCCCCAAAGGCAGGAATGTACTATGGCAAATAGTTCACAAACGGAAACTGAACAGATCCAACTAAAGCAAGCAGGGACTGTGGAGAGTCCCATTTAAAAAAAAAAAAAGTTTTCTCAATATTGCCTAAACCTCCTTAAAAACATAAAATATTCAGAAACCACCTCTTTTGATCCACCCATAGTGTTTGACCTTCCTGGTTTTCAGGTTGGATGATAGACATGGTGTTACAGATGAATAAGAGTGGGAATTGGACCATATTTCATCGTTGGTTTTCGTGTGTGCGGGGTCTGTAGAGGCCATTGGAATTGCTCTTCTGCATCCCAGATGTATTTAGCCTTTGGTCAGTAAGACCAGCAATTTCACCCTTGGTTTTTCTTGGATACAGAGTCTACCTTCATTACTATTCATCTCTAGATTTTCCAGTGAGAGATGCTATTTTTGAAATGATTACGAGCCCTTAGCTGTTTCTCCTGCTTCCTTCCCTTCTTGGCTTACTCAGAATGGAGTACAAAGTTAGCCAGGTGCCATGTCTGATCACGGCCATATTCCTCGGGGCACAAATGGCAATATTTTTAAGCCCGGCCATCTCAGGTCTCCTCTATTACATCAGGCCTTATGACTTAAACCACCCTTCTTTGATCTTGCATGCACACGCAGACTCTAGCTGTGGACCTTTACAGTCCCCAATCCACAACCTCTACTAAGGTTGGTACTTGGTAATCATAAATAATGTGGGTCTTCTCGATGATGGTGCCTGATTTTGCTCAGGAATATTTACATGCTAGGAAGAAAAACCAGCAAAATGAACCAATGGTGTTCAAGGCCACTCACTCTCTTGGTCTATAAAACAGCATGTTTAATTTCCAGTGTCTCAGAGAAGAAAAGCAAACTGAGAGTCCCACTGCAGGCTGCCCAGCATTTCCTGAGAGATTTCTTCTGACCACAGATGCACTCTGGGCTGGCCAATTAATCTGGGCGACGTGCCCCAACGTGGGCCGTGTGCTGCCTGACATCAATAACAGCATGACATATATCTGCACCCTGTACCCACTTAATTTGTCCCTGGCTGGAATACATGACCTTTTATTTGTGCTATTATCATCATATCCTGTCTAGACTGAAAACAGCCTCAGAGCTCCCTTCATATTCAGTGAGCTAAAATTCAAGAGGCCAGTCTGCCCAACGATGCCCATGTGGGGGACATTGGTGGGTCCCCTCAGCTTCTCTCATTTAAAATGGGAGAGATGGAGGAAAGGCCCTGTAAGCCTCTTCCAAGTGGAAAAATCCATTTAAGAGTAAAACTTGACTTCACATTGCAAACATTGTGACCAGACTCCAGTAATACTATATTTTAAGTAAATCATTTGGGAAAATAATGAAAGTTTTAAATCGAGCAAGGCAGAAGTAATGTTTGGGCTATGTTTTGATTCCATTTTGAAAACACTGGTGCTCCAGGAAGTGAATGAACAAAAGGATCACTGTATCCTCAGGGCTGAGAAGGGGGAAACCCTCCTGGTCCTCAGTGTGGAGATTCAGGGTGGCTGAATGCTCAGGCGGGTGGCAGGCCAGGCTGAGCTTTGGGAATATGAGAGGCAAGAACATCTCAGAACTAAGGTAAGAAAACCTCTTCAATTAAAAAAAGTTTGAATTAATCTGAAACTGATCAGTTGATGGGGTTATTTGCGTCAGTTAAAAATACTGTTCTCAGTTGGCTCCGTGGTGCACACCTGTAATCCCAGTGGCTTGGGAGGCTGAGGCAGGAAGATGGAGAGTTCAAAGCCAGCCTCAGCAAAAGCAAGGTGCTAAGCAACTCAGTGAGACCTTGTCTCTAAATAAAATATAAAAATTGGGCTGGGGATGTGGCTTAGTGATTGAGTTCAATCCCTGGTACTAAAAATAAAAATTATATTAAAAAATATTGTCTTAATTGAAGGATTCATCATAGAAATCTGAGGTCTTGGTTGAGCACAAGGGCTTTGGTTTCAGACAGACCAAGTTCATCTCCCAGGAAGTTACCCTCCAAGGTTTACTTTCCTGTTATAAAATGGGGTTAGTGAGGGAGTCTATGACGTAGTGTTGATATAAAGAATAAAGAAGGTCATTTGCAAAAATATAGTACCATGAGTGGCACATAGTAAATGATTGATGAAAATATATTAGTTACTTTTTATTATTATGTGGAACAAACAATATGATATCTATGTGGCAGAAAAAGAGTACCATTCAATAAATTATCAGAGTGGTTATTAAAATTTTTGGTTCTATTTAATATCAATGATAAATAGTAGCTCACTTAATTTCTTAAATGTTTGCAGATCATTAACTACCTTTAAAAAATTATTTGGGGGCTTAGGCCGTGGTTTAGTGGCAATGTTTTCCTCACAGACATGAAGTCCTAGGTGTGATCCCCAGAAACATAAAAAAAGAAAGAATTTATACTACTTTTCACTGATAGACTGGGTACTTATGAAAGCAAACGTTATTCTGTGTCCACCTTCTATTTCTTGCCCCCCCCTTTTGAATTAAACAACCCAGTAATGATGTTGGGTAGAGAAGAGACAAAGAAAATAGAAAGGACACCTATTTTCAAACTTTTGTTCAAAGAATTAAAATGAAAACGTGTCAATTATAGGAAAATGACCATGAAGGTCTTACAAATAACCCCTAGACTCAGGCACGAGATATAATACACTCAGCAGGCTCAGTCAATTCCTCATTACCATATAAATTGTTTTCAAGATTGACCTAATAGGATGTGATTAATAATTGGGACTTTTCTTCTAAGGATCTGAATGATGGGAGAGAACCCAATGTATACGTTTAAAAGACCATTCCTAAATTCACCAAGTATTTTTGTTCTGCTTTGTATAAATACAAGTATAGTAATTATTGTGCTGAGTCCTTTTAGATGCCAAGTGAGGAAGAATGTGACTTGGAGCCTGCATCTCCTCACCACATGGCTGCTAAGAGGAGAGCTGCAAAAAATTATGGCTGTTCAGGGCTAGGACTCCTGCCTGCGTGCTTGGGGTCTCTGACTGGAACACCTAATAGGCTGTAGGATTGCTGGGGCTGCTTCCCAGTCCTTCTTGCTTCCTCTTTGGACCATTTATGTATTTATTTATGTATTTATTTGGTGCCAGTGATTGAACTCAAGGGCACTTAACCACTGAGCCACATTCCCAGCCCTTTATGAAAATTATTTTATTTTGAGACAGGGTCTCACTAGCCTCGCTGAGTTGCTAAGGCTGGGTTCGAACCTGTGATCTTCCTGCCTCAGCCGGGAGCCACTGGGATTACAGGCATGTGCCACCATGCCTGGCTCTGGATCATTTCTAAGAAGCCCAAGCTTGTCTCTGGTGTAAATTCAATGCAACCTGAGTCGCTTATGGAAAACTGGACAGGAAAGCACTGAGCTTCTGCTAAAGGTAATTTTCAGAGGAAAAAGGTTTCCTTGTAGAGGTTTTTCCAAAATTCAGAGCCGTGCTAGTGGGAGGGAAGGGTTAGCAAGTTAAGGGAAATAGAACCTCAATTCTCTGCCACCAGGAGCAGGTAGCAGTTTCTTATTCTATTGCCCTAAACCAATCATGCAGTCGCACGTGCCACAGCCACCGAGGCCCTTGTCAATTAGAAATAACATTAAAATGACATCCCATCTGCTCTACAAATGTCAATGAGCTCGTGCCACCTGTTGAGGGCTTGCAGGGGCAGTGGAAGGGTAAAGAGTCTTGACACAGGTTTGTATATTTATACAAACAAAGAGCCACTTGATTCAGTGTTCTCCCTGCACCACCACCCTCTCTTCCCCTTCTTTGCCAGAAATCCTTTGAATAGTTTTGCAGTGGTATTTTGTAACCAGAAGAGTATTAGTTGTATTTAAATACCATGCCCCGGGAATCACAGGACCTTGAAAATTATGCAACATATTTCAACTAGTAGAAAAACTAATTGCTCTCAGTCCTCAAAACCACGAAGGAAAATTGCAACCCAGAGGGTTTCGGTTGGAGCTAAAATGAATTTTGCAGGGTGAAGACTAAGACACTGGAGTGGGAAGAGAGGGGATTCTGAACGTTCTTCCCCCAAGATCTGGACATTAGCATAGCAAGTTAGAATCAGGATGTCCCATCTGTGAGCCTCCGTCCCAGCCTCTCCCCCTCCTGCACCATCTGAGCGCAGCTTTGAGGTTTGGCTCAATTGGCCTCTCCTTCCTTTGCGCCATGTCCTGTGACCTGTTGTTCTGTTTTTTGCTGTTTTTCACGGGTGGTTGTGGGGGTGTTCATGTCATTTGGTAAGTTTCTTCCCTCAATCACTACGTGTCCTTTGGGGTTTTCCCTACTGACACTGCTACCTGTCCTTCAACACACAGATGCCACCTCCCCTGGAAAGATTTTTTTGGACAGGGTCTCCCCACTCTCCTCCTCTTCCTCTCCCTCCTCCCCTTCCACCTCCTTCTCTACTCCATGCTCCCCTTTCTCGGAGCAGCATCTAAATCCACCCTCAGCACCATCACTCTGAATTCAAGTTGCTAGTTTGCCTCACGGTCTCTTAGACGGGGAGCTGTCGGAGTGCAGGAACTACAGTGGGTTTTGGTTTTTCCCCTGTTATTCTTAATGCCTTGCACAATGCCTGAACTTTAAAGAGTCTCGATAAATAGCAATAATAGCAGTCAACAATCTCAGAGCTCTGCCCTCAGCAGGTTCAGAATAGAACCTGACTCCTGAGGGTAAGAGGCCGCAGAGTGCAAACTTGGAGGCTCTGAGTTGATGGTTAATAGATCGTTCCTAATTTTACTTCGTGCATTTTGTCATTTAATTCTCAGAACAGGTTTTTATGCAGTGCTATCTGCCTACCTTTCTTCCTTTCATTTTCCTCCCTCCCTCCCTTCTTCCCTTCCTGACTCCCCCTCTCCCTTCCTTTCTTTCTTAACCACTGAGCTGTAAGTTGCTGAGAGTCTTACTAATGTGCTGAGGCTGGCCTAGAATTGTGATCCTCCTGCCTTGGCCTCCTGAGTCGCTGGGATAGAGGTGTGCGTCACTACTCCTGAATTTTTTCTCAATTGAGAAAGGAAGGTTAGAAATCTTGTGCCATGTTCATTTATTCAACTCTATAAGAGCAGAGGTTTTCAGAATCACCTTTCTGGATTTTGATGACAACTAAGCACATTCTATGGTAATACTTCTTTTCCTTCCAAATCTGGCTTGTGGAGGTACAATTTACACACTGGAAAACCCACACTCCTTACCGTACGTTGTTATGAGTTTTACAGTCATGTAACCAGCACCGCAGTTAAGACATAGACAATCCCATCACCCCACAAAATCTCCTCATGCTATCACCTCCAAGCTTGGAAGAACACTGATCTGATTTCTGGTTTTACCCTTCCGCCTTCTTCAAAACATCATGTGCATGAAATCACACGTAGCCTTTTAAGTCTGGATTCTTTCACTAGCCCGAAGCATCTGAGACACCATTCAGGTTGCTGAATATTCCAGTAGCGTGTTCTTTTTGACTTCTGTGTAGTATTCACTGTATGAGCCCAGCACAGTTCATCCATTCACCAGTTGGGAGCATGTTGGGATATCTTCCAGTTTTTGTTGATTATGAACAAAGCCACTATAAACTTTCACGGGTAGATTTTGTGTGATCATAGGTTTTTATTTCACCTTGGAGTGGGATTGGGAGGTTGTTGAGTAAGTGCATATGTCTATTTAATTTTACAGGCAACCATCAAACTGTTTTCTACAGTGATTGCACAATTTTGCATTCCAATTTCCTTTACTCTACATCCTTGCTAGCACTTGGAATTGAGGCTGGGGGGACAAAAAGACAGTGTAGGTCAGAAATGATTGGGTCAGAAAGATGGGGGCTAATTCAGGAAGAAATGAAATGCTAAAATCTCCAAAGCCTTTGCTTTTCCTCCTCCACCAAGGATACCTGCCTCCAGGAAATTGTTCTTCCCTGCAGGGAGTTGTAGGAGGCAGCCCTGGAAGGCTTCTTTCTCAACTTTGGCCCCTTTTGGCCACTGGTCGTGTAGGCAGGATGGGGGAGGACAGGCCATGAGAACATAGGAATTCTGAAATGTATAAAAGGGACAGGAAACCCCCACTGGACACCCAGCTCTGGGGCCCTTCTCTGCAGAGAAGTCTATCTCAGTTCTATCCTTTAAATAAAACTTGCTTTCTATGCTTGGCCCAGCATTTCTCAGGTATTCGATCATCAATATCTGGGGAATCGGGACTTGGCCCTGATTGATTCTCATTACCAGCATCAGTATCATCTGTTTTTGTTTGTTTTGAACCTGTGTTTGTCTGCTTTCTGTTGCTGTGACAAAATACTTGAGATAACAACTTAAAAGGAGGAAAGATTTATTATGGTTCATGGGTTCAAAGGTTCTAATCCATGGTCTCTTGGCCCTGTTGCTTTGATCCTGTAGCAAGGCAGAAAATCATGGTGGGGAGTATGTGGTGGAATAAAACTGCCCATCTAGAGGGGACCAGGAAGCAGAGGGGGAGGGGGAGGGTTTCATGGTCCCTTCAAGGGCATGCTTCTAGTGATCTATCTTCCTTTCTCCAGGCTGCAAGTGTTAAAGCTTTTACCACCTTCCACTAGTGCCACAAGCTGGTAAATAAGCCTTTACACATGACCTTTGGGGGACAATCGACATCCAAACCAGAAAAAAAGTCTTTTTAATATTTAGTGTGATTTTTTTTTTTTTTTATACCGGGGATTGAACTCAGGGGCCCTCGACCACTGAGCCACATCCCCAGCCCTATTTTGTATTTATTTAGAGACAGAGTCTCACTGAGTTGCTTAGTTCCTTGCTTTTGCTGAGGCTGGCTTTGAACTCGCGATTCTCTTGTCTCAGCCTGTGGAACCACTGGGATTACAGGCCTGCGCCACTGCCCTTAATGTGATTTTAATTTACATTTCCCAAATGATTAATGAAGGTCTTGCCTAGACTGATACTGAACTTGCAATTCTCCTGCCTCAGACTCCCAAGTAGCTGGGATTACAGGTGTGCACCACCTCACCTAGCTCTGTTTAACTTTTAACTCATTTTAAAAATTGTGTTTTTTTAAAATTATCAAGTTTTGAGACATCTGAATACAGAATTCGATACAAGTCCCTTATCAGATTTGTGCTTGGCATATATTTTATTTCAGTCTGCAATTGTCTTTTCATTTTCTAGTCTTTTGAGGAGAATTTTCAATTTTGATGAAGTCCCATTTATCCATTTTTCTTTTATGGATCACATTTTGTTGTTGTAGTTAGGGAAAGCAAACTCACAAAGGTTTTCTCCTGTGCTTTCTTCTAGAAAAATTTTCTAGCTAAGTATTTCATTTTGGTCTGTGATCTCTCTCTGTCTCTGTCTCTCTCTCCCCCTCCCTTCTTCCTGCCCTCTCCCTCTCCCTTCTAGGACCCCAGGAGGCTCTACCACTGAGCTACACTCCAGTCTTCTTAAAAAATTATTTTGAGACAAGGTCCTGCTCATCTGCTGAGATTGCCTCGAGCTTGCAATCCTCCTGCCTCTGTCTACCAGGTCCCTGGGATCACAGGCATGTGCCACCTTGCTCAGGTGTGATCTCTTTCAATATTTGTGTAAGGTAGGATGTGAGTTTTGTTTTCCTACATGTGGATGTCTGGTTCTACAAGTTTGTTAAAGTTGAAGCTCAGATTTGAACTCAGGTTTTTCTGACTCTAGAGGCCACGTTCTTACCATGTACTTTTGTTACTTTGTTGCATTTTTGATGCTCTACTAGATTCTAAGCTCCTTGACATACTTCCCTCCATGTCCATAGCATCATTCCTTGAACATAATATGCCTTCACTGGACATCCCTGGTTTGACCGTGATGGTACCTCATCTAGAGTTCTGATCCTCCCAGCAGCCAGGCAGAGGTCCAAACCTTAAGCTTTTGAGTACAGGGATAGAGGAACTAGCAATGTGACAAGGTGGCATGAGGCTCAGTCTACCAATGGCATGAGGAAATTGGCATTTCCTATGACCACATTCCTGCCTGGGATTCGGGCTCTAACAGCATTTGCCATTCTGTTCTAATCAGTGGGCAGGATCAGCTCAAGAGCAATTTGGGGCTAGATGTGGGTGGATGTGGGAAATACGTAACACACCAGTATAACAGAGATTAACTGAGGTCTTGACTCTGATCCTGGAGGAAACAAGCTGGTGTGGGCAAGTCCTGTGCATGACCTTAGCTCCATGGATTTATAAGCAAAGGCCTTTCCGTAACTCACAGAGGGCAAAGCCAGACGACCAGTGCTTAGCCTTTGTCACTGAAAAGGCAAGAGGCCTTGCAAAGCCCATTTTAAAGGACAGTGGCATTTATACCCTGCTATGGTTTGGATAAGTGTCCCCCAGAGTTCCACTTGTTAAAGGTTTGGTCCCAGTCTGTGGTGCTATTAGGAGGTAGAGGAACCTGTAAGAGGTGGAGCCTGGTGGGATGTCTTCAGGTCACTAAGGGCTTGCCCTCACAGGGATTCTGGGCCCTGGTCTCTTCCTCTTCCTCTCTCCTTTGCTCCTGGCCATGAGATGAGTGGTTTTGTTTCATGTGCTCCCCATGATGCGCTGCTTTGCCACAGGACCAAAAATGATGGGGCCAATCAATCACGGATTGGAACCTTTATTGTGATCCAAAATAAACCTTTTCTCTTGATAGTTCGTTTATCTCAGGTATTTGGTATAGTGATGGAAAACTGACTAACACATGTCCCAGCACTCATTTTGGATGGTACTAACCTTCAGCTCTCTTCCAATGTTTCGTATTCTCTTTTTCCCAAGGAAACATGACTACAAGTGCCAAATAATTTCTGACAGGGATGCTTAAAAAAGAGAGAATATTACTGACCAAAAAAAAAAAAAAAAGAATAATTCCATTTCCAGACAGGATAAACTGATTGTAAGAAGAAAAGCAGAAAACTCTTAAGTTACCAAGTGTTAGATGAATGACTGATCTAATGCATGAAAAGTTTTTGATCCAGGGCTAATTACACAGCCAGTTCTTAGAAATGTCATATTGTTAGTTATTGTTACATTTTTATAAACATTTTTGTGGTAAAGTGTGATTTTAAAATTTTATAAAGAGTGTAATATACTTATACTCAGGCGTGCTTGCCCCCACACACAAACATATGTAAGACACCAGAAAAAGATATACGAAATATAAGGATATAGAGCTTAGGAACCCAGAGAAAAAAGATCCAGATGTAGCAAAGAAAGAGGTTAACAATAGCAAGAAGGCTATGGTTGGGTAGACATTTTGCTTATCTCAGTGGCAAACTCTTCAGGCTGGTTCTATTCCACTTTTTTGATTCCATTATGATAGAACTCATTCTGTGACCTGTCCTCTTCTGTGCCTCAGACATCTTGAACATTCTGGGCCAGTTATTTCAGGGCAAAAATAAAATAAAATGTTTGTTGTCTAAATATTAATGGAAAAGCCACCATGTCCCTAGCTAAAGGACCAATGAAATAAAATTCAAGTAACCAAATGATTTACTTTCCACCAAAATAAAATAAAGCCAAGTTAAAGTTAACTAAGAAGCTGAGCACAAAGTGTAATAACCTAAGTCCGAGAGCAGCACGAGGGAGGTGACAGGTCCTTCTGGTAGGGCTGGATTCCCAGCACAGACCATACATCATCTTTTGAAGCCTGAGATCAACAAAGGGTGGAAGAACAGTAAATACAATAGGAGGCATGAAGCTTTGGGAAACCATGGAGCCTGGTTCATAAATACCCTGTTCCAGGACAAGGCCATTATTTAATGGGTTTGGCAGCTCATTGTACTGTAAGCTCTTTTAGGGCAGGGCTCTAGTTTCCTCTCCAGTTGCCTATGAAGGTTGTATTGATGATGTGGCAAGTGGCCAGTTCTCTGGGGCACTTAGCAATGACTAAGAGGAGCTGTTACCATATATGTTTAAAAATATCCAGGTCTGCTCATCCAACCCACATCTACTAGAGCACATTGTATGAAATGATTCCATAGAGGGACTAACCATCCTGTGGCCAGGAGGAAGTTCTCCCAATCCCTGGGTACAGCTGGGTTCTGAGATGCAGTGTGCAGATGACTTGTGATGCCTCTGAGTGAACTCAGACCAACCCTAGGTCACCTTCTTTTGTACAGTGAAACAAAGCACTGAGGTAGGGGGATGGTAAGCACAGGACAAAGGCTACATGAATTAGTGATTTCCATCATTTAGCATTGTAGAAAACCCAAAGTAGAACATATTCCTTGTCCTTCCTTTGTATTCTAGACCAGTGATTCTCAGCCTTTGACCTCACCAGACTCTCTCAGAATCTCTCAGAATTGATCTGGGTTGGGCCCGAGAATTTGCATTTCTAGCTAGTTCCCAGATAAGGCTGCTGCTGTAGGTTCAGGAGCCACCACTTGAGAATCACTGCAGCAACCTTTGTTCAAATAATACACCCTACTACTATGCCTTTAAACTTGACCCATCATAGAACTTCAGAATTCAGAATTCACTGGATGATTTTATAGTGTAAGAAAACAGTGCAGGCAAAATGAACCATATTTCACTTACACAGAGGTAAGATTCTTGGCAACCTCAGCTATTTGGAACATACTCAGAAGTAAGATAAAAAGGTCTTTAAGTTAGAATAAGGCTATGTAAAAGTTACAGCACTCTTCAGGGGGCAAAAGTGGGGAGTCCTTTTAGGTCTCTGTGTAAAATAAGCCAATGCACAAGGAACAGCTAAGATATGTTTGTTGCAAGATGATGATAAAAGAAATTTGAAGGCATAAGCATCAGCATAATGATCTGCAGGCAAACTGTCAATATGATCCCGTAGTTAGCCCCTGGGGTCACTATTATCTTATAAGCAGAACACAATAATTGATTTTAACATACTAAGGCTTTTCTCATACAGCTCTCTCCCACTAGTGCCCCAGTTTCAAATAAAGAAAGTGTCAAATGGCCAATAAGGAACTCTACCTGAATGTGAGGGCATAAAAAAACTTCAGGCTCAGCTTGGGACACATAATAACCATAAGTTGGAAGAAGGGACTGTGTGAGCCGCTGGGTCCCATGTTCTTCAGCTTCATTCTCAGGAGGAAAAAGTAAGAGGGGGAAAAGAAAGCTTGAGCCTTTCTCAACTCCAAGGGAGCCTGCCTATGATTCTAAGGAAAGGGGGCTATAGAATGGAAAGAAAAGGCCTCTTTAATTAATCAGAGGAAGGGCTGTGAATTCTAGCAGAGAGGGACACCTCTCCTAACTCAGCAAGAACAAAGGCTCCCTGGAGAACCTAGAAGGGGTTAAAAATGGCTGCTTTTGCAAAGGGCCCAAAAGTATTGGGAGCAGAGAGCATCACCAACAACAGAGGAGGTGGCAGTATATGCAGAAACGGAACAATCAAGGAGAGGCCTCTTGGGACCCACCTAGAGCCTGGAACCATGGGGCCTAGAGCCAATGACCTTGGTGGGTCAAGACTTGTTCTGGCTCATCTCTATCTGTCCTTCAGATCCATCTCTGCCTTCTCTGCCATCTGTCCCCTGAGGGACTGATGTCTATAGATGGTACTGTAATTTCCTGGTTCTCTTTGTGTTGGGTCAATGACATTCAGTGAGAGAGAAGAGAGGAACAGGAGAGCATTTATATCTATCCTTACCTGTGCCCCATAGCTAAGTTTTTGCTTTCTTCCTCTTAGGCCAGGGATCAGTAGAAAGCCCTCTTCCAGGATTCTTGATTTAACAATTGTTTCCTCTTAACTTTCCCTTCAGGCTTAGAGATGACAATGATTCCTGATGTTGCTATATCTGTGGTGCTTTGCCATCTTTGTCCTGTCATCCTGTTCTACCTCTATTAAAAAGGGCCCTCATTCAATTCTTGTCAAGCACTTTGAGTCTACCAGCTGTTGACTGCCTGGACCTTCACTGAAGTAGGGATCAAGGTAAAGCTTTCCATGAGTGAGCAAGAGCTTTGAAGAGCTCATGACTGTAAACTCAGGAACAAATGGAATTATAAACTTCATCAGAAACTATGCAGCAGTAGATAAGGGAAATAAAGGACTTGAGAAAATGAGCCTGAGCTGAGGAATATTGATTAGAAAATGACTCTGGTACAAATAGGGGTTAAACAGGTGAATACATTCTGAAGAAAGAGCCATTCAGGAGATGATTAGCATAGAACATTGGAGTAATTTTAATAAAGCTTTTTAGAAATCTTAAAATTTTAAATCTAGATCTTGAAATCATTCTGTTTCTAGATTCTTAAAGTACAGATTTGTTTATTGATCTGAGGTTTTTCTTCCTTTTAAATATAGGCATTAAATATAGGGCCTACACTGCCCTCTGAGTACTGCTTTAACTGCTTCTCATAAGTTTTAATATATTATATTGTTTATCTAATCTCAAAGCATTTTCCAGTTTTCTTCTTTGATCTATTGGCTTTGATCTATTTGATCATTTATCTTCTTTGATCTATTGGCCATTTTAGAGTATGCTATTTAATTCTCCCATATTTGTGAATTTCCCTAATTTCTCTCTGTTAGTGATTTCTAATTTAATTCCACTATGGTCAGAAAACACACTGAGTCTTGCTTTATGGTTTAGTGTATGGTATATCCCAGAGAATGTTCTTTACAAATGTCTATTCTGAAGCTTGGTTTTTAATTTTTTTAAAATCAAGCTTATAGTACAGAAGTGCCTACTATTTTCTTATCTCCTTTATTTTATCCATGATCAAACTGGGAGAAGAATAATGGTTGGTCATTTGTGTCTTTCTGTCTGTCTGTCTGTATCTCTCTCCATCCATCTACTTGTTTGATTTCTGCAGCACAGAGAATGCTAATAAATTTGGTTATAAGGCAGCATGAAGTCATAGAAACTATATTGATCTAAGATTTCAAACTCAAATTCTCTGACACAAGTGCTGAGACAAATCCTTTGCAATTAGAAGGGTTAATTTATGATTCCAAAGGTCCCGTCTGATGTTAAAATGGCAGACATTTTACTTAATTCCTCTCTCACTTTGGTCATTTCTATTAACCAAGATTATAATAGTATTAGCTTCTCAGGGTCTTGTGAAAATTAAATAAACTTTTTGATTAAATTAGAAATGACATGAAAATTATTTAGCACAATGTTTGACCCATAAATAATCATTAAATGAATGTTAATTGTTGTAAGATATAAAAAGATATAAAACTATTATTCCTAGTAAAGAAGAATTTTACCAGCCCTTTTTCTGCCATAAAGTAAAAGGTTCAGGGAATAGTTTTATAAATAGTGCTTTAGGGTTTTGTTGTTGTTGTTGTTTGTTTGCTTAGAGACAGTTTTGCTATGTTGCCCGGGATGACCTTGAATTGCTGGACTCAAGGAATCTTGCTGGCTCAGCCTCCTGAGTAACTAGAACTACAAATATAGGCCAATACACCCAGAGCTGCCTCAGGGAGTTTGCAACTGGCCTCTTGATTCTTTGTTCTAAGTGAAAAAACAGAATATCTTGCTTCTGAAAGACACAGATTTCATTTATTATTATTATTATTGATGGTTTAAGTGATGGAACCAAGAACCTTACAGACTCTTGGTAAGTACTCTACCACTCAGAAACATCCCCAGTCCTTGTTTTATATTTTTATCTGGCCCCTTTTTAGGTCTCTTGCTAGACCACTTGGTGAGGATGTTATGGAGGAGTGTGAACATCTGATTGGGCCTAGGGAAGGATGCTGAGATGACCTTAACATCTCCCTGACCTTGAGCTTACGGAGGCAGACAATAGAAGCTAAGAATGAGCATTAGCATAATATCATCTCACGAACCTGATCACATGAATGAGAAAAGAACATATTAATCAATTTATTTCTTGGAAGTGTATACAGGTTTTTAATCTTCCATATTCAGTTTACTAAATCACTTCTGACAGCATGTTATGGTAATGCAGTCAGAGGAAAGAGTTAATTCATTTCCATGCAAAAGTAATTTACTACCTCTCAAGTGTAGGATAAGAGCTACAGTGTGTGGCTAACCTGATATCCATGCATCAATGGCAACAGGCCCTCGGAACTTAGTTTCATTTCCTCCCCAACACCTTGACAACATTCTCTGATCCTAAAAATATCCACTGAGTTGCGGGAAGCAGAGTGGACAGAAACCATGTAAATTTATTTTATTACCTTTGCAGTACTAGGGATTGACCCCAGGGGTGCTTTGCCACTGAGTTGCACCCTTAACCCTTTTTTATTTTGAGACAGGGTCTTGCGAAGTTGCTGAGATTGGTCTCAAACTTGCAAAACTTCTGTCTCAAGAATTGTTGGGATTACAAGCTTGTGCCACCATACCTGGCCTGACAAGTGTACATATGTCCATTATAATATGTCCATTACTCTGATTGAAGAATTGAGACTTTATACCTGGAACTACCATCCTGAATTACTGTTTTGCTTCTTATTCCCTCCTAACTCAGTTTGACCTTTCACCCTAAAGTCTTCTTAAGTTCATACAGTTTTCAGGTATACAACTTCAGAGACCTTCTCAAAGGATTTAAATGATACCAGGATATACAATTCCTGTAGGATTCATAAATGCTGAAAAGTAAACATCAATCTCTGAAGTCATATGAAATGGAAATCTTTATAATTAGATTGCCCTGTACAATATTATTGAGTCTTCGGTACTTGGCTACAGTTTAAAGTTAACACATCCTCATAAAACCATCCTCATAAAAGAGCACAGAGAAGTTCATTTTCTTCCCTCTGTTCAACAGCATCAGATGAAAAATGAGGGCTCAGTAGATATTTTCAATGAATTGCCCTTTTTGAAACACAAACCATTTACACATAGTTTAAAATATTTTAAAATGCTAACCAAAATTTCTGTATATTTTACTTATGAATTACTTAAAGATATAACTCAAAAGAAACCTAATCTATTGCTTGTCTGACAGCAAACAATTAATATGTATATATTTACATAAAGTAGGAAAGTACCCCATAAGAAATTATGATAAATTAGTTGCAAGAAGATTCCTTATATTTTTGTTTATTGTCTACTATTTCCTAAAAGGCATGTACTAGTTTTTTACTAAAGGGGGTGGTGTTAACATGGATTCCTTAGTGCCAGGTAAAATAGAAATGATTTTTTGTTATACATATATCCTAAATATTGTAATGGACATATGTACACTAAAAGTTATTCAATTTCTTATTGAAAAAAATTATTCATTGCAATTCAATTTTACTGGATATTTATGCTTTTTCTCTTCTAAGTTTTGACAAACTCAGCTAAAAATCAAGTATCATTGTTTTCATCTCAAATTGTGTCACTATCAAAGAAAGATGCTCAATACCTGAGCTTATAACCCTCTTTAGACACATGTCTTTAGAGTAAGCTATTTTACCATCATTTTTTCCTCAGAAAAATAAACAAACTAAGAGAGAAAATGTCTGTTCTGACGCCCTGGTGTGACTCTTCACAGGGTCCATCCTTTGTAGTTCTGAAGGTCAGAGTCTCCCTGGGGCAGTGGACACTGTGGCCCAGAGTTTTCCTCTTCCTCCTGAACTGAGTGAACAGTCTCTCAAATTACAGACCCTCCTTAGAGTACTCTTCCAGAAGTTTCTTTCCACTTCCGGGGGAGCAGCCGATCCATATGGAAATATTAGAAATTTTAAGAATGCAATAACAGAGATTCTTTTCTCTGAAATCCTGTGTTAATCAGCTTTGTGTCACTAACCAAATACCCCAAAAGAACAACTTAGAGGAGGAAAAATTTATAGTGGGTTCACAGACCCCGAGGTTCAGCCCATGTCGGCAGACTCTGTTGCTCTGGGCCCTAGAGGAGGGAGAACATCAGGTGGCCTGGCAAGGCAGAGGGAAGCTGCTCACCTCATGGCAGCTGGGAAGCAGAGGGAGAGCAGGAGAATCCAGGGACAAGATCAGTAACCCTCAAGGTCACGTCCCTAGTGATCTGCTTCCCGGAGCCACATCCTACCTACCTATAGTTACCACCCTGCAAATTATTACTCCATCAAATGCATGGATCCCAGATTAGGACGTAGCTCTCAGGACCTAATCCTTTCATCTCTGAGCACTCCTGCAGGAACAGGGAGCTTCTGGGGGATTCCTTCTATCCAAACTGTAATACCCTTTTCCCCTCAAGTTAGCCGGAGCAGTAGCATCCACAGCTGCAGAACTCTGACTCTCACCTTTGCCTTCACAGGCATGAAAGTGTGCCTTCTGTATTTCCCTGAACTCCCTATGTCCTTTAAGCAAGAGGAGACCATGAGAGCAGAGCAGCAAACTGCGTAGTACTTTGTTGTGTTCCTGCAAGCTCCTCCTCATAAATGCTCCATGCCAGGAAATGGTGTCTGTTTTTCCCTTGCCCTTGTCTGCTTCCTCCAGCCACCAATGGATTTTGGATATGTGCTCTGTATGTGTAACACTCTGGATATATAGCCTGAAGGAGGCTGCAGGTCCCAACAGCCTGACAGTACAGCATTAAAAATAAAATGTTGTTAGGTCAGTTGCTCAATCTTACAGAGCCTCAGTTTTCTCATCTATAAAATGGAACTATGAATAGCATGAAGCCCACAGACTTACATGAAATACTGATATAAAGCATGAGGGATATCATAAGTGCTATGTAGATGTTACTACTTTTATTTTATTTTTGGCACTGGGGATTGAACCCAGGGATGCTTGACAACTGAGCTACAACCCCAGACCTTTTTATTTTTATTTTTTTTATTCTGTACTGTTCCTCAGGACCTCCTATACAGCAGACCTTTTTATTTTTATTTTTTATTTTGAGACAGAGTCTCATTAAGTTGTTGAGGCTGCCCTTGAACAACCTGGATCCTCCTGCCTTAACCTACCCAGTTGCTGGGATGACAGGTGTGTGCCACCATGCCCAACTTAAATGTTCCTATTTTTAATATAAAAATAGACTTAGGAGTACACAAATATCCCATAGACATTGGTTTTTTAAGCAAGCATTCCCTCTTTAAAAATTTATGGATTTATTTAAGGATTTATGCTGGGCATGATGGTGCATACCTGTAATCCCAATCACTCAGGAGACTGAGATAGGAGGATAAAAGGTTTAAGGCCAGCCTCAGGAACTGAGAGAGACCCTGTATCAAAATAATATATAAAAAGGCTGGGGGTGTAGCTCAGTGGTAAAGCACCCCTGGGTTCAATCTCCTGTACCAAAAAAGTTAAGATAAAAGAAATTAACAAATATTTCCAGTAGGTTTTAATGGTAATGAACAAAGGCTTAATAAAAGTCAATACATACAATAAGTGATATTAGAATATTATGAAAGTTCAAAAAATTTTTTGGAAGACCTTTAAACAATTGGCTTCCGGACACTTAGCATGGAAGTCAAGAACTGACCTGTGATTGTCTCTCCATTCCCCTAGTGTGGAAGAAGAACACAGAATATTGGAACTGTCAGAATATTGGGCTGGGTGTGACCAATACAGCAGTTGTCCCCACCCACCAGGTGAAGCCCTTCTGTCACCACAAGGCCCTCTCTGTGACAGGCTGTGAGGGAGCCAGGCATGCTGGGGACAATTCTGTACTATTCCTCGGGCCTCAGCACTTGTTCAGACAGTGGTCTCCAGTGCTGCACTTCCATCGGCCTAATCTGGATGTACCACAGGCCACCAAGAAATGCTTCTCTGCCTATGGACCTGTTGGCTCGCGAGAGTTCTAGTGAGTGTTATTACTTGCTGTCGTTTTTCTCTGCTTCTCCCTGAGAAGCAGCTAAGAACAGAAATCAGAATGTGGATTCTGCTCACCCAAGGAATAATGCATCTGTTCTGCTCAAATAAATGCCTTGATTGTTGACTTTTTTTTTTTTTTTTGCTTCAGCTCCTGCTTCTGAAGGAAAGTATCAGAATTCGGGGGGACAAAGCAAAAATTAGGGCGGGGGAGAAAAAAGCAAGGGTGGGGGAAGGAGGGAAGGAGAGAGAGAATGTGTGCATGTGCAACAGAGCTCCTTCCTCTGAGATCAACATGCCTCTGTAAAGAGCCTCCCACCCCATGGAGGTGGCAAAACAGGGGCTATTTACTCCCCAAACCACCCATAAAGAGGACATCCAGGAATGCTGGCACTCATTTCTTGCATTATCCTGGGCCTTTGTTTAATCATCTGTAAAAAAAAGTTGTGAAAGGCTCAATCTCAGACCTTTCACATCTAAAGTGCTATTGAGTATTTGATTGAGTTGTGGAACAGAAATTACCATAAGCAAAGTGAGGTCAACAATGTGGGGTGTGTGTGTGTGTGTATGTGTGTGTGTGTGTGTGTGTGTGTGTGTGTGTGAGAGAGAGAGAGAGAGAGAGAGAGAGAGACATGAGGGGTTAATTAGCATAAAGGACTTACTACCCGTCTGTGGCATTTTTCTTTGTCAATTTTTTGGGGTTACCGGGAATGGAACCCAGGGGCACTTAACCACTGGGCTATATCCCCAGCCCCCCCATTTTTTGTATTTTATTTAGAGACAGGGTCTTGCTAAGTTGCTTAGGGTCTCACTAAATTGCTGAGGCTGATCCTCCTGTCTCAGCCTCCCGATTTGCTGGGAACACAGGTGTGTGCCACTGTGCCTGGCTTTCTTTGCCTCTTTTGAAAGTGAGAACCAGAGTCTATGCATTGTACTTATCTATTGATTTGTGTTACTGGGGGATTGAACCTGGGACCTCCCACATGGCAGGCAACTGTTCTACCCCTGAGCTACACTTTCAACCTCTTTCTATTTTATTTTGCAACAGTGTCTCCCTAGCCTGGAACATGAGATCCTTCTGCCTCTGCCTCCTGAGTCTCTGTAATTATAGGGGTTCACCACTATGCCTGGAGACTCCATGGGTTTTAGCAAAATAGTTGCACCAAGGTGTTTTACCCCATTCTTTGAAAAAGGTCAATGTTAACATGGAGCACAGAGTGCTGAGGCTAGAAAACCCCACTGAGCTATTAAAATACTTCAGAAAAAAAATTGGCTCTTTTTCTCTATGTTTTATATTTTCCCCTATTCAGCAAGACATAAGGATGATGCAAAATTTCAAGACAATTATTGCTTCATCCTCTTTCCTCATTACAGATTATAGCTTAATATTTGATCACACACGCTAAGGTTCATAGCTCAACAGTGCCACTTATAAGGAAGGTGTTATTTAAAATATGGGGCAATAGTAATTGGGCATTAGTAATAAATGCAGTCCTTTCTGCGTGAGAGTAATAATAAAAATAACAGCAGCAACTATGTATCAAATACTTGATTTGTTCTAGGCAGGGCACTAAGTACACACTTTGCCAGTTGTGGCTTAATCTTCCTATATCCTGATAAGAGAGAACCTATTACTGTCATACAATCTGGACCTCATTCTGGTGAGGCCCATCTCCCATCTCTACATAGACAGGTGCAGTAATTTGTTCAAGGTCTCAAAGCTTGTCTGTGTTCCCAATCATTTTTGAATTCTGCCACTGGTCCCTGTTCTAAACCAATTTTGGTCTCTGCCATTGGTCAGGGTCCACTGATCCTGTGACAGTTTCTTGGCTGTGAGGCCTCATTTAAATTCTCATTTGCTTTCTCTTGTGGCCAACAACACATCTCCAAAGCCATTTGTGGACATGGAACTGTGCTTCTCTGCAAAATCTAAGAATACTACTCCAGAAATATGTGTGTGACCAGTGCCATGTGTACATCTTTGTATGGCCGGACCAGCTCAGGTGTGGCAGACACATAGACAGGTCCTGCTTTTTCATGGACTGGATTCCCCCATTGCTTCTCTAGAACTGTGTCAAAGGCCCAATTGCAATTCACAGGCTTTTCCATGAATCAATTCAGCCATCCGAATTAGGCCAATGACTATTTCTCAGGTTTCTCTTGCTCCCTGATGAATGTTAATGCTTGCAGAGTGTATATGAATAACAAAAATTGCCCGAGTTCCCAAGGGACTAGAACCTTCACTTTTCCTCCTCCAAGGACAGCTGACGTGGTTGCTCTAAGATGAGGACTGTGTTCCAGTGTCATTAGCTGACAATCAGGGGCGCAGTGTTTTGCAAGTTTTGGGAAGGCTGTAGCTGATGGCTGTACCAGGATCTTAACTCACTGTACTTTGTGGTCAAGCTACCGGATGCTGCTATGCATACTTTAGAAAATGTAGATCCTGGCATCAGTAGTATAGATGAGGTTTCTCCAAGGCCCTGAAGGAGCTGGGAGGATCATGCTCGGTAGCATAGAGGAGGTTGCTCCTTGAAACTGGCTGGTGGAGTGAGCCCTTCTGGATTACTGTCGATTATGGTAGACTAAATCCACTTCTCAAGACTACTGCTGATTCGGATAGACCTTTTAAAGCATGGCATGGAACCCATGATCAGTGGAATCTGCTACCACTTGCCTTTGTTGCTATGCCCTGATGCTCAGGTGTGGGGGACAGGAGTGGATCGCCAAGGCTCAGCTCTGGCTTGAGTGACTGAGTTCCCATGAGACTCCATTTCTGAGCAGTGTCCCCTTCACAGCTCTTCCAGGGGCAGAGCCTTCCAAAAGCTACTTTTCGAGTTATAAAGCTCCACAGACCAGCACATTTCTATAAGCATTGAAGGTGCCTAAAGGCTGACAGTTGCTAATATCTGTATTAATATCCATATCCCAAAGAAAATCCCATTTCTATGGAAGGTTCCATTAACCCATGTCCCAGGGAGAAGCAGGTGGAGGCCCTGGGCAGATGGGACCCCTAGGCAGCTGTGTTGCTCTTTGCTCATGGGTGGTTAGCAGGCAAGCCCAGAGCTCACTGCAGACAGTGGTTTAAAATCTTTTAAAAAATGAATTGGATAACCATTCAAATTGAATGACTTGGCTCTATATCTACCTGGGGTATGCAATAAGACTGAACTGCATTCCAGCAGCACAAGTCTATGAAAAGACCACCACAGGAGACACCTCTGGCCCCTTCTCCTCTCAAGCAACTGGAAGATACTTAAGTTCATTTCATAAAGTTAGTTCCTTCCTGTTCTTTACCTAGTGTTTTTTCCCCCTTTCCTTTGCTTGATTATTGTTACCACTATCAAAGATACTGCTCTTTAGGGGGGAACTTAACCAAATTAATTTAAATACTAATGTATTTTTACTGGCTCTAAACATTTCTTCTTCTCCAAGTCTGAATTTTTCCTTGAACCTTGTCTCCCAAAGTCCCCCACCAAATGGCAACAACAAGAATAATAATTAGAATAAATACCTTGTGCCCTATGTTGTGGTTCTTATTTTTATCCCTTATTTGTGGCTTTCATTTGATTTTAAAGAACATTTAAATACTCTATGGATCAATTATCTTTTGCCTGTCATTAATCAGTCTTTCTCTTTGCTTAGCATTCCTAGAGAAAACAGCCCATTTCACCAGACCAGGGGAATGGTTCTCACAATTTGGAGGCACTGAGACTGGGCAGACTACAGGAAGCCATTTCAATTACTTGTGTTAGAGATTGAACCTAGGAACATTCTATCTCTGTGCTACATCCCTATACTTTTTAAATTTTTAAAAATTTACAAATTTTGAGACAGGGTCTCACTAAGCTGCTCACACTGGCTTAGAACTTGTGATTCTCCTGCGTCAGCCTCCCGAGTAGCTGGGATTCTTTGGTATGTGCCACTGTTCTCAGCGTGGGCATTTCTTTTTCTTTTTTCTTTTTTTTTAACCTATTAAAGTGCCTTTATGTGGTTTAGACAATTAGTGGGAATTTGGGGCTCATAAACATAAGAGCAAACCACAATCTTCCTGGCACCACCGCTCAGACAGAATAAGATTGACTTTCGTCTCTCACAGACTGCATTCAAGCTTAATACCACAGGATAAAGCTAATATTCACTGCACAAAATGTTCATTATCCCATTTAGTCCTTACACCAATTCATGAGGTAGGAATGAAAGCTCCCATCTCTCAGATCTGGACACTGGGGTACAGAGAGGCCACGGGAAGGCAGGTCAGGTTTATTCTATTCCCATTACTTTTCCCTCCACCCCATGCTACCTCTTCTTTGAGTTAACCTCTCACCATTTAGAAGCTATTCTTTATATTCCTTTTCAACTGATTTTTCTTGAAGCAAGTATAGGCAAATTACTAAACACCTGGTTTTCACCATGTTCTAATTACCCAAAATATGGCAGTGATGCCTCCCTGAGATACGGGTGCTATAGGGACAGTGCTATTTATTCGTCAATCTGTGTTCCCTCATCTCTTCAAGTACAAATGCACATATATCACACACCTTGCCTAGAGTTGTAAGCAAATGGCCAATTTGTATGTATTGAAAGTAAACTGGGAAGCTAGAGCACGCATATATTTTGCTTTTAGATGCCACCAAATATAACCTAAGAGGTTCAATTGACCTGACAGATATTCAATGAAGTATATAATCATCGTTGTGTTGCACAAGGTGTAAATGGGAAGCAATTCACAGAAATGACTGTAATTGGTGTGACTTTACATAGTCAAACCAAATGTTTAGGCTTTCTTTGTTAGTGTTGAGGATTCCAAAGTGGACAATGTCCCCTGACTCCATGTGCCATCATCACACACCAGCCCCGGGGTGTGTACTGTCCCCTTAGTAGTTACAGTTTCCTGTGCTCCCCTTCCCCCATCCCTAGTCTAAGATAGTTGCACCTGGGGTCTGTCCATGATGCTTGCACCTCTGAGCCCCAAACTCTAATCCTAAAAAGGTCCTAAGGCAGCTGTTGAAGCTCTGCTTTTCCCTCTTCTTGGATGCCCTGGATGCTGAAGGCTCAAAGTGAACAATCTCTGGGCTCCAATGTTGTGGAGGGAGTGGTCCTGGGGGTCAAGGGGAAAGATGATGAAGCACAGCTTGAGGCAGGAGATGGGTAGTTGGGCCCAGGTTTCTGGCTTAGAGTGGGATCTGCTTGTTGCAAGTAACCCTATCCTATTTGCCTATTTGCTTAAATCAAGGGGAATTTATTAGTTGCCAGAACTGGAATGTTGCTGGTGGATTCAAGTGCTTGGGATGATTTTGGGAATCTGCTTCTCTCTTTACTTGCTTATTTAATCTTCAGCAGACTTTTTTACATAGTGGGAAGATGGTCAACAGCAGTTCCTTGATTTAAATGGACAATCTTAGAAACTATGGAAAGCCAGCTCCTCTTTTCCAATAGTTCCAACAATATGCCTGAGATCAACCCTGGGTATTTGACATGGTTTGCCTGAATCTTCCCCAACTTAAGCAGAGAGGCCATAGGAATGTAAGGCTCTAGGGTATACGCCTGTCCCAGGGTAGCCCTTAGAGCTGGAGGTGCATTAAGTCTCTTGGGACCACACAGACTTGTGGGGAGGTTCCAACTAGGTAATAGTGAGCTACAAAAGGAATCAGGAATTTGAATGTTCCCAGCACAAAGAAATTATAAATGTTTGAGGTTATGGATATGCCAATTAACCTGCTCTGATCATTATACACTATACGTATTGAAATGTCATTCTGTACCTCATAGATATGTACAATTCTTATGTGTCAATTAAAAATCAAAATATATTATTAAAAAATCAGGAAGAGGGCTGGGTAGAGTGCTTGTCTCACATGCACAAAGCCCTGGGTTCAATCCCTAGCACCACAAAACAACAACAACAACAAAAACAACAACAACAGGAAGAGAGAATACCATTCAAAAAGAATAGAAAAAAGAAATCCAGACAACTGAAGACAGAAGACAGGGACAAAGCTTCTCTGACTTTCCAAATTTGCCAACGTTGGCCCATATGACTGAACACAAAAGCCACAAGATTCATCTTAGTGGAAATTACGTGTGTTTATCATTGATCTTTTTGCTTTTCAAACTTCTTAGTTTATTGAATAGAAAACTTCAGTACTTAGCACTTATTCTTGTTTGAGGACCCTTCAGTAGTCTGAATAAAATCATGGTCAAGTTAGGTCATAGTTTTAGCTAGTGAGAATTCATGATAAAGTCTGCTACAAGAGAAATTCATTTGACTCTCAGCAATATCAGGAGCCTTGGATATTCTTAATGCAGTTAAACTTTATTTTCTTTTGTGATGTAATCTACAATTTGCTAAACAGGACTTATAGTATCTTGAACTTTATTCCAAAAGAAAGAGAGAGAGAGAGAGAGAAGCATTTCAAGCAAAGATATTACTTGATGGCTAAGTTGCAGAAATTCAGGTTTATCTGCTACTGAAGACACACTGAAAATGGTATACTGTGACCCCCTCAGAATGACATCATCTTTTTTTTTTTTTTTTGTACCAGAGATTGAACTCAGGGCCACTTGACCACTGAGCCACATCCCCAGCCCTATTTTGTATTTTATTTAGAGGCAGGATGTCAATCAATTTCTTAGTTCCTCACTTTTGCTGAGGCTGGCTTTGAACTTGCTATCTTCTTGTCTTAGCATCCCCAGCTGCTGGGATTACAGATGTGCATCACCGTGCCTGGCTCAATTTGACATCATTTATTGCACATTGAATGGAAGAGTGCTTTGGGAAGTCAATCCTCATGGCTACCTGTCTCTTCAATGTGACCCCCATAGGTCTTACCACTTAAAATGTTCTGAAAATTTCCCACTGGAAGTCAGTAATATGAGGAACAAAAAGTGACATAGCTGTTTCAAATGTTTTTATGACATTTACTCTTCAATAGTAGTGTTCCAATGAACATGAACACGGGTCACAGAGTATTCTAAAAACATCAATAAGGAGAATTAATAAGGACAAATTTGTCCTAATCACCCTGCACTTGATAAAAAAAAAAAAAAACGTACTATTAATGTCACTTCTGGGTGATTTGGCTCTGTTATAACAAATAGAATCAAATGAAAATGAATGGGTTTGGAGAGAATAATGTTCTGGCAAAGATGCATAAAGCAGGCATAGAGAAAAGATGTCTTTTTATCTCTTTCATAAAATATACTGAAATCTGTAATAACTTCTTCATTAACTCCCAGGGCTTTTTGTTTGTTTGATCATTTCTATCTTTATTTATTTATTTATTTATTTATTTATTTATTTATTTATTTATTTATTTATTTATTTATTTTACAGTACTGGGATTGAACCCAGGGGCATCTACCATTGAGCTACAGCCCCAGCCTCTTTTTATTTTTTATTTTCAAACAATGTCTCATCAAGTTGCCCAGGCTGACCTTGAACTTGTGATCCTCCTTCCTCAGTTTGTGATACTCCTTCCCAGAGGAGTAGCTGGGATTACAGATGTGCACCACTGCCTCTGGCTAACTCCCAGTTATTAACTGGGAGAAGGAAGGAAACATTTTAGCATATATCTGGGAATTAAAAACTATAAAAGCTAAAAGGTATTGGTTATGTTCTTATATAAAAACTAACGGTTTCCTGAACATTTTGACTTTCCTCACAGAATTCATGGCTTTTATTGTGTTCACACTTGCTGTGCAGCATGTGAATGCTGGCAGGATAGAAATGAAGTCACCATCTATTATACATAAATGAGCACCATCTACCCCCACCCCAGCATATAAAACTCAGTGCACTTGCTTTTAGGCCCCTACTTTTTAGATGTTCTCTGGGTCTGATGGCCTTATCAGTACCAGTCATCTATGTTTCTGAGGCTAATTGGTCTTAAAAAGAAAGCTTTTCCAAGGCCAAGGCTACCATTGGCTATGGTGAAGATCCTGATAGGGGCCTCTCCAGGCTAATCCACCATGGTGACCTGGAGACTGACTCTGGTGGGATGGACCCTCTGTCTTACCACTTCATTGCCTTTTACCCTAAAGTCAACAGGAGAGAGTGACAGCAAGAAAAATGAGGTTAGAGGCCTTGGAGACTATAAGTAAGGCATCTGAAATCAAGTAGGATTGGGTAGGGTCAGGGCTTTGCTCATGAACGGATTGGTGGCTTGTTTGTTCAAGGTGAGTCACCCCTGCCCCTCCCTGAGTCAACACCAGTAGCTCCCATCCTTTTCTCTTCTGGCTTGCTATCAACTCAAAGTAGAAAATGTTTTTCTACTTATGGATTTCCAGGTGATTCAGGATGGGAATTGACTGAAACAATCCCTTGAACTTAACCTTGTATTCTTTTATTTTTTCATAGCAAAATTGTAGAGCTAAAATATTCTTGAAGTCAGGATGAGGTGATCAGGAGCACATATGTGGTAGATAAGATATAATGTAGAGGGAGAACTGTTTTAAGCCAAGATATCATTTCCTGTTTCATGCAAGGATGCATATTTAGTCTAATCCCTTCCCTCCATTTATTTCTATATTTTTAAATTACATTGAAGTCTAAGGGTTTGACTTAAAAGACATCTGTGTGCTTTAAGCCTCGGCTTTGGCGACAGATAGTTTCTGTGCCTGTGACAGTGTTGGGTATGTGATGTCTCCACTGTAGGGGACAGTAATGAGAGCTCATCTTACAGGTGAACCCCAGGGCCACTCTGTCACTTGCTCTGAATTTCTCCAAGTGATTGAAAAGCATACGTGACACACGCTCCCTTTTCAAAAATCAAGTTATAATTAAATCCAGGAAATCTCTGTGATAGCTGGAACCAGCAGGTTTTGAGTTTGATATTTGTTCTTGCAACAGCCAATAGCTATAGATTATGTGCTGCTGCCCCAGGAAGGACCAGTTAGGGTGATTATGAAATGTTTGTTCTGTCTGCTGTTTATTTTGTTTGATGAAAATGAAAGCCGGCCAGTAAAGAGGACTTGCTTGGAATACAGATTTAAGCATTTTTCTTACAAAACTCAAACCCAACTTTTTCCAGTGAGGGCTAAGGTTAGTTCCATATTGTGCCAACAAATAAGAATCCATTGCTAAGCATTTAAGAATAGGTAAACACAAAGAGCTCAGGAGGGGGAGGCATCTGGTGGGATGCCAGCTCAGAGCTCGGATTTAACAGCTTCATCAAAGGGAATGTGTTAAATGCTCATTAACTGAATTTACAAATGATTCCCAACTGGGAGGTGTTTCAGACAACAGAAGACTACACACACACACACACACACACACACACACACACACTAATTACATGCATGCATGCACATAAAACAGAAAATGCAGTAACATTCTGTTTGGAAAACAGACCCAAGATTAAGTAATCTTAAGTACAGACATCCAAAGAGAGCACTGATAGAGATTTAATGTGAAATTAAGACAATTCAAGAACAGCAAGTTTCTATCTCTGGTAAAGGTTTTGGGGAGACTACAGGGAAGACTGTGGCAGAGGTGGCGCGGGGTGTGAAGAATCCCAGGGATCCTGGAAAAGATCTGAAATATACCCAGAAGAGAGAGTGTGGGTCACTGGGCAGCAGCAGAGGCGGAACCCTAATTGGAGAACACATGATAGTAGCACATCACCAGATTCTAAATATTTGTTATCAAAATCCTCAATCTTCCAAGGTTTCAGGAGCCACTGACCCTGCCCACCATGTGGATCTCAATGGTAGAGGGAGGATCACGCTGAATCTCTTGGCACCCCCATTACCCCTCTGATCCTAACGAGACATCAGGAAGACTCCTTGACATATTGTTTTGGATTCTGCAAAGGTCCCCTGAGGAAAAAGGAGTGCATTCGGATCCTTAGTCTCATCCTGATGCCATTAGAGACCCTGGGGCGGCAGTAGCACCTCCACTCATGCCCTGTCCCTCAAATTTCACCCTCTGGGCTTTGTAGGCTCTTGGGCAGCACATGTGGTCTAGCAAAGTATGCAGACAGCCAGCAGGGTGGACGGAGGCTGGGTGACACAGCACCTCGCTTGTAGCTCTGCCTCTTGCGCTTAGTGTCTGTGACACTGGGCAAGTCTCTGGACCTCTTTGGTGCCTGGATTAGCTTAGGGATTTATTATAGCCTGAATTGTGTCCCTTCCAAATTTATATATTGAAGTCCTGATCTCCAGTACCTCTGTGTGTGGAGATGGGGTCTTGAAATAGGTGATTAAAATGAAGTCTTCAGGGTGGGCCCCAATCCAGTATGACTGGTGTCCTTCTAAAAAGTGATCGGGACATTGACACACAAAGAGGGAAGACCCTGTGAGGACACAGGGAGAAGGTGGCTTCAGAAGGAACCAACACTATTGACACTTTGATCTTGGACTTCTAGCCTCCAAGGACTGTGAGAAATAAATGTCTGTTGTTGAAGTCACCCAAGCTGTGTTTTTTAGTTACAGCTGCCCTATGTACCAACATGGGATTCTTACTGAAGGGTCCGTGAATTGGCTTCAAGAAGGTCTCAAATCGTTTGATGCTTGGACACATTTTGTGTAGATGGGCATGGGCATACATTGTAGAGAAAGACCATTCTTTAGGAAAGACAGTTTTAGAGATATTCCTGATTCACAAAAGTTAATAACCATCAACTATAACTAGATTATCACTGAAGTTCCTTCTAGAGCCAAACTTCAACCCTCACAAATATAATGACCCCTTCAACCTATCACCTATATGAACAACCTGAGATTATGGTAATTCAGAAAGAAACTGAGTCACCTGCTCATCACAGGCCACCAAACCTATAATGCAGACATCTGGCCACCTTAATTATGTGTGTGTGTTTGTATTGAAAACTGGTGGAGCTTCTTTGATCATTTGGTTAGAACATAGTACAAGTGAGTCCAAAGCTGCAGGGTTGACTGCTTAGACCATCTCAGACTCACCTGAAAATTAAGAAAAGGGAGAAAACAATCTTCCACTGGAATTCTCAATGGGACACTGCTTAGACATCTTTTACATGTCTGTCTTGAAATCCAAAGAAAATTATGGAACAGAGAAACACATAGCCTCTCATTGCTTTTGAAATAACAGCAAGTATGACATCAATTTGTCCCCAGCAAAATCTTATAAAGCGTTGTCTGGCTACCACCCTGTAAAATGGCTTTCCTTGGGCCCCAAACATCCAGAGGCTACACTGCAGGGTAATGCTTGATACCCTATAGGGTGCTGGGTACTCATCTTGGTTAACCTGTGGCACAACCACAGCAGTGAATGGCATTGCTTTGCTTTTTAGGGGAAGAACAGGACTGCATGTGACCAGGGAACTTCCCTTAAGCCTCAGATGTCAAGGATCAGAGGTTGGACTTAAGTGCAGAGAGCCCCCCAAAACCTGAGTCTTTTTTCTGTCTTGTTACATGGCTCAAAAACTGTGCCTGATTCCTCTTTTGCTTTCTCTTTTCTTCCATCTTTCCTCCCTCTCTTCTTTCTTTTCTTTTTGCAGTGTTGGGGATCAAACCCAGGTGTCAAACATGCTAGGCAAGTGATCTACCACAGAGCCACATTCCTAGTCCCTCTTCTATTTTCTAAGAGAAAGACCCTATATCCTTGAAGTTTTGCTTCTTAAAAAAAAAAAAAATCCCTGAGAATAAAAATTCTGAATAATGGCTGCCTTTGGAGTTGGAGGTGTGGGATGAGATAGGGGAGACATACAGAGTGACTTTCACCATACAGGTAATATGTTTCAAAGCTGGACAAGGGTATGCAGTGGTTGGTTTATTCATTTTATCTGAAAAGTCTGATATTAAATATTAAACAAACTTTTCAACAACCTGTCTAAAAAAAGATTTATTTAGCCTGAAATATGTTCATACCATTGGACTGAGTAGATTTATTTCTGGGACTTTATTGAGAGGAAGTAATCTGAAATGAGGAAAAGATTTGTATGCCAAAATATCATCATAGCATTACTTCTTATCTAAAAAAAATTGAAATAATTTAAAAGTCCAACAAAGAAGGATAATTGGGCAAATTATGTTACTTCTGTGAGCTGGAACATTACACAGACTTCAAAAAAGATGCTTACAAAGAGTTTTTAGTGACATGAGGACATGCATTTGATAAAATTTTAAGTGGAAAATCAGGATATGAAATTATGCATAAAATAAGGTTTCAAAGCTCTGGAAAAGACTTTGAAAAGAAGCAGAAAGGAAATATGGCAAATAATGGATGTCTTTGGGTTCCACATTATGGCCTTTTTGTTCTTCTAAGGTTTTTTTTTTTCCCCCAGTGCTGGGGTCAAACCCAGGGCCTTGTGAATATGAGGCAAGAGCTACTGAACTATTCTACCATCTTCTTTAAGTTTTAATTTTTACACAAGAGAGCATGCACTGCTATTATAAAATAAAAACATTTATTAAAAATAGTCTGCTTAGTGGTTCTTATCATCACACATCTTCTGGTAGGTTCCTAAACTGGTGACTAGGATGACTTTGGGCTCTTGGTGTGAAGTGGCTGATGCATTCTTGACCCCAGTAGGTCATGGATGGCCATTTGAGGGCTGCTGATCCCTTCTGGTACTTACTGCTCACCTCACATCTTAAAGATATAGATACTGTTTCTCCCCAGACGGCTCAGTGTGTTTCCCCTATTACCCCATCTGAGGCACGATGAGATATAGCTATGGTGAGCTCCTCGCTGGCTCAGGAAACCCAGGAGACACACATGCTTCTGACCAAGTGGGCAGCACTCTAGCTCTTCCCTGGCCATGAGATGGCACTTTAAGAGGTTTTCTCATGCGTGTGCGGTGTGCATGCACACCACACACACAGACACACACCCACAGACACAGACACACAGACACACACACACACACAGAGCCACCCTGCCTACATTTGGACCCTAGGAAGGAAGGCAAGTGGCAGGAGTCTGTGGCAGCTGTTTCAGGGCCCAGGTGGTGTCAGTCACAGCTGCGGGGGAGGCTGAGGAGGGGAGAGGAGGAGGAAGGAGCTGACCAGTAGCCATCTTTTCTTCTTCAGCTTCTCTTCCTCTTTGCTCAGGCCGCTCAGTCACACCGGGGGAAAGTATTTGACTAATTTAACCAGTGGCTGGTGTCTTAGGGTAACGAAACCCTGGCCTCACTGCAAGCCCGTGAGCAGCCTGCTGGGGCCAGCCGGGGTGAGACTGGCAAGCAGTTGCAGAGGGACCTCTCCTGGCCTCCACTAGGGTCCATGGGTACTCTCCCTGCCCCAGGAAATCTCTGGATGCACCTCCTCTGGTGTCTTCTATGGCAGAGAGAGGAGTTGTTTAGAATTGGGGCTGCAGCCAGGTCTTGGAAACAAGGACAAATAAGTGTGGAGCATGGGCTAGGCTTGGGCTGTAGATGGGAGAGGGGACATCTAGGCCTGACTCCCCATCATAGTCTTGAACAAACATCTTTATTTGTGTGCGTATGTGTGTGTGTCTAAATATGTATACACACACACATTTACACACTCACACACACACTTTATCATCATCACATTAGAAGAAGGTTAATAAGCAACATTTAAAAAAATATATTTTAGTTGTAGATGGACACAATACCTTTATTTTATTTGTTTATTTTTATGTGGTGCCAGGGATCAAACCCAGTGCCTCACGCATGCTAGGCAAGCACTCCACCACAGAGCCACAATCCTAGCCCATAAACAACATTCTTAGTAAGTCAAGCAGTGCTCAGGTATTATTCTCCTTCCTCTCCCATGTATATAATTCCCTACTCTACCCACTTTCCCTGATACAACTATTTTAATTCTTTAAATTTTTTGTTTGTTTGCTTGCAGAACTGGGAATGGAGCCCAAGGGCACTTACCACCGAGTAACATTTCCCGCTCTTTTTATTTTATTTTGAGACAGGGTCTCACTAAATTACTGAGGCTGACCTTGAACTTTCAATCCTCTTGCCTCAGCCTCCGAAGTAGCTGGACTACAGGCATGCACCACTACACCTGGCTATCAATTCAATTTTTTTGGAAAGAATGGATGGTTGGGTGGATGAACATGATTTCATTTAATTCCCAGAGCAACCCAATTATAACTCTCATTACCCTTTTGTAAAAGGTTAAGAAACAAGTCACAGAAACCGGGACTTCATTTTCCAGGGGCCTGTCTTTTCTAGAAAGCATTCTTTTTCCTACAATCTGAGAATTATTCAAGATAATGACCCTTGCTAACCCATGTTGACAAAGGCTAACAAGAGAGCTGAGTCGGCCTGGCTGTGAGTCTAGAATTATCCAGCATTTACTCAACACAATATTATGGAGGTTCATTGTTGCTAAGCACAAGGCTGGTAAAGTTTATATTCATTATATTCCTATTGTCACAAAAGCCCTGCCAGCCAGCTTCCTTAACAAGACCCCCCAAACACAAGAAATAAAACCAAGTCTCAACAGTGGGATACCACCAAATTAGAAGATCTGCTGCACAGAAAAGAAAATAATCAAGAGCCTAAAGAATGGGAGAAAATTTGCCAGCTCCTCCTCCAACAGGGGATTAATATCCAGAATACATAAAGAACTCAAAAAACTTGACACCAAACAACACAAAACCCAAACAAATAATCCAATCAATAAATGGGCAAAAGAGCTAAACAGAAACTTCTCAAAAAGAAGAAACACAAATGGCCAACAAATATATGAAAAAATATTCAACGTCTCTAGCAGTCAGGGAAATATAAATCATAGCTACACTCAGATATCCTCCTATTCCTCTCAGAATGACAATTATCAAGAATAAAAACAATAATAAATGCTGTCCAGGATGTGGAGGCTTGTACGTTGTTGGTGGGACAACAGACTACTTGCAACCACTTTGAAACACAGTATGGAGATTTCTCAAAAAATAGGAATAGAACCACCATAGACTCAGCTATCCCACTCCCTAAAAAGAACTAAAAATCAGCATCCTATAGTGACACAGCAATTTCAATGTTTCTAGAAACGAAATTTACAATAGCCAATTTATGAAACAAGCCCAGATGTCTGTAAATAGATGAATGGGTTGAGAAAATGTCGTATATATAACACAATAGAGTTCTACTCAGCCATAAAGAAGAATAAAGTTATGGCATTTGATGGTAAATGTATGGAGCTGGAGAATATCATGCTAAGTGAAATAAGCCAGACTCAGAAAGTCAAATGTTTTCTTTCATAGGTGGAAGCTAAAGCAAAATAAATGAAAGAAGGAGGGAAGGATAGGACATCTTAGAGATAAAGGGAAGTTCAGTAATGTGGAAGAAGGAGATCAAGAAGCAGAGTGGAGGAATGGGGAGGTAATGCAGAATGAATTCTTTTAAAAAATCGTGTTATGTGAGAAGAAGATTACCACTAAATAGAGAAGAGAGGTGGGAGGGAAAAGGAGAGAGAAGGAGAATTGCACGGAAGATGGAAGGAGACCCTCATCGATATATAGAATACATGTATGATGTTGTGAGGAGGAAAAAAAAGAGTGTGCCACATTAGATTGGGTAGAGAGATGTGATGGGAGGGGAGGGGAGTGGAAGGGGGGATAGGAAGGGCAGCAGAATAAAATAGACATTATTATTGCTGTATGTATATAGGTGACTGCATGACCAATGTGATTCTGCAACCTGTACAATCAGAAAAATGAGAAATAATTTGATTCAAATGTATGAATTGTCAAGATCATTGTACTGTCATGTGTAGCTAATAAAAAAAATCATGTTATGTGCATATAAAAATATACCACAGGGAACTCACCTTTATGTATATGTAAAAAGAATCCATAATAAATAGATGAGCAAAAGGAAGTTTAGCAGATTAGAGGAAGGAGAAAGGGCAGAAAACAGAAGGAAAAAGGAGGAGATAGTAAACTGAAATTGAATTCCATGCATGTATGATTTTGTTGAGATGAACCCAACTATTATGTTTAACTATAATGTCCTAACTGGAAGAAAAAAAAAAGGCCCTGCCAGGTGGACACCTGGCTTAAATCTAGCTTTTTAAACATCCATTTGCCCATTAGGGAGTCTGTTAACAATTGATCTCTATTTAAGGAGCTAAATTTTACTTTAGTGTCATATGTTTTCTTGGAATTTGGCGGGGGGGGGAGTTTAATGATGAAAAAAAAAAAAAAGAAAGCATTCCACTAAAAGCACAATTACTTTTATTTTGTGTTTATATTAGGAATTTATTAAACTTGCAGAACTTTTTTTTTTTTAATGATAGGATTGTTCTGCATGCTTGAAAGCTCCTTTTTGTATCTGCCCTACTTTTGGATAATGAAGTTCTTTTGAGTCAGTTTATAGAAAGCCCTTTATTCAGAATTTAAATCAAATTAAAATTTGATTAGATATTTTTCTGAAGGACACCTAAACAGATGTACAAATGCTCCAAAGGGGATTGAATTTTACATGAATGGCTTCTCTAGTCAAGCTGGAATAAGGAAAAAAATGGGGACAAAGATCTGGGCAACCCACCTACTATGTCCTCCTTGTCCCCAGCTCTTCCTCCTTCCCACTGGTATCCGTGGAGGACACTGTGGCTCCTATGGCTTCTGATTTTTAGATTTTAGACAGTAAATGCTATTTTTCTGATCTCCTGAGTCAAAAGTAAGAGTGAGCCACTGGATGGAGCCAAACTTCCTGGTGACCTTTCATAGACTCTTACCTACATATTCACCCTTAAGCCAGGCCTTAAAACATTAGTGTGACATGTAAAGGACTTAACATAGGGAAGACTGAGATCACCAGAGAATCAAATAACCTTTAAGTATTTGCAGGGTGGCTTCATTTATTATTGAAATGCTTATAACAATTCAAACAGAGAGAGGTAGGACTTACATTATTTCTGCCAGCCTTACCTGTCCTTGGATCAGAATTTGTTAAATTTGTTGAATATGTTAACTATTTGAAAAAGTGCCTATTTATGATATGAGAAAATGGGATCTAATTGCTCAAAGCATTTGGGGGGAAAGGCAGTATCCCCGGGTTAAGTATAAGAAAAATGGAATTATTTTAGAACGTGAGTCTGTCAAACCTAATCTAGTAAACAGAGTGCTCAAAGACTGTATATTGTTGCTTTTTAGAAAAAGTCTGTTATGGTTTAGATGTGAGGTATTCCCCAAAAGCTCATGTGTGAGACAATGCAAGAAGGTTCAGAGGAGAAATGATTGGGGTATGACAGCCTTAACCTAATCAGTGAATTAATCCCCTAATGGGGATTAACTGAGTGGTACCTGAAGGTGGGTAGGATGGCTGGGGGAGGTGGGTCGTTGGGGGCATGTCTTTGGGGTATATATTTTGTATCTGGTGAGTGGGGTCTCTCTCTCTCTCTCTCTCTCTCTCTCTCTCTCTCTCTCTGCTTTCTGATCATCATGTGAGCTGCTTCCTTCTGCCACACTCTTCAACAATAATGTTCAGCCTCACCTCGAGCCCGAAGGGATGAAGCCTTTTGTTCCTGGACTGATACCTCTGAAACTGTAAGCCCCCAAATAAATTTTCCTCCTCTACATTTGTTCTGGTCAAGTATTTCAGTCACAGTAGCAAAAATGTTGGCTAAAACAAAGTAAAAAATAAATGATTTTTGGCAGGGATAGTGGTGTAGGCTTGTAATCCTAGCAGCTTGGGAGGCTGAGGCAAGAGGATCATGAGTCCAAAGCCAGCTTCAACAGAAGCAAGGCACTAAGCAAATCAGTGAGACCCTGTCTCTAAATAAATTCAAAATAGGGCTGGAGATGTGGCTTAGCAACCGAATACCCCTGAGTTCAATCTCCCCCACCCCGTATAATAAATAAATAAAAAATTCTTGGACTGGGGATGGAGTTCAGGGTGGAGCACTTGCCTAGCATGTGGGAGACCCTAGGTTTGATCCCCAGCACTGAAAAAAAAAAGTCTCAAAAAGGAAGTATGATTGTCTTAGTTCTTGTATTTGGGAAACAACTGGAGAATCCACATAATAATATCTAAAAACTTGCAGCAAGAAATTTTGTAGACTTTTCTGGACATTACCTAGAATGTAGATGGTGCTCTTCTGCCCCTGCAGTAGTAGGTAGGTGGCAGGGATCATGTGACTTCTGCCCTATGTATGTCCTTGGAGACTATGGCTACCGACCCTGAGATGGACTTTTCCTGAAACTCAGCACAATCATCTGACTGGTCGGAGCCTAATGAATCAAATGTCCCTCCATACTGTGAAGTTCTACGTAACTTTTCAGGTGTTAACATGGTATTTTGAACAGTATACCCACAGGGTTGTCCACCGAATTGAACTTTACTGTGTTTTTGATAGTAGCAGCTGAATTGACCATCTGGTCCATGCCTGGGGCCTCTTCTGTGTCACTTGCATTCCTGGGGGAAGTCCAGTATGACTGCCATTTGATTGAAAGTGCAGACTCCAGGGCCAGACTGCCTGGGTTCAATACTGGCTCCCGCAGCCAGGATTGCTACTCATTGTGCGTGAGCTTTCCTTATCAGTAAAATAGAATCTCATGTACCTACCTCAGTGTTGTGAAGAAAAAATGAGTTAATTCATGTGAGGAGCTTAGAACAGTGCCTGGCACATGGTAAATAGTGTTAATTATTATCTAGTGCTGCATTATTATCATTATTATTTATCTGAGGCACTCAAAACATACAAGGTACTTCTTGAGTTACAAATGCAAATAAGTGGACTCCCCAGTGTGCATGTGGAAGTTAATAACTGCTCCTTTTATTATCCTGGGCTGCAATTTCCCCATGGTGCATCCTCTCTGCTCTTCCCTTTGCCACTGCCTGCCACTACAGCACCCTCTCATACCCCTGTGTTTTCTTTCTTGCATGTACTCTGTTCCCCTTTCCTCTACTGCAGCTGACTTAATTCTACTTTGGGCAATTACTTTCTTATACTTAAAAATCCCCTGAACTCTTTTCCACTTTCCTTTCTCTCACTTTTCTTTATTTTATTTTGATTACCCAAGTGATACAGGAAGTGGCTGATAAAAGATGAAGCCAGGATTTTGACATATTGCATCAAAACCAGGAGGACCAAATATCAAAAGGGGAGAGTCCGAGCCTGGGCAGCGAGGCCCAGGTTCCTTCTGGCTTCAAAGTTCTGTGTCTGGCATTTCAGATTTAGATTCATTGTTTTCCTAACACTTATCTTCCACCTTGTAGGGCTTAAGCCCTTGGCCAGAACTTTGAGATGGATTATCATTTAATCCTTACAACAATCCTTGAAGGCAGGTATTACTCCTATCTTCCAGAAGAAGCAGAAAACTAAACAACTTACCCAAGGCTATCTAACTTGGAAGTGGACAGCCAGAACTCAAACCCATGTTTGTTCTCTTCCCGCTACTCATAATCCTTCCTACATATAAAAGGAAGTACAAAAACAAATGGACAAATTCCATCAATCTCACGTTCTTGAAAGTATCTGAAACTCTTGCTTAAAGATCTGTAGAAGTTTCTGTGGAGTTCTTCATCCTCCTTGAGATAAACATTTTCTCCATTACTCTATCCATCCACCCATCCACCCTTACATCCAATTATCATTTCTCCATTTGCCTATGCATTCAATCATCCCTCCATTCATCCATCTACCCATAAATTCATATATTCATCAGATTATCCATGCATGGACTTTTTAATGAATAATTTACTACATATTAGGCATTGTAATAAAATCTGAAGAAATCCCTGTCATTACAGGACAGAGGGCAACATACAAACAAAAAAATTGCACCATAATATGGTAAATGTTAATACATAGTGGTACTTATTAAGGTGTTATGGAAATGCAGGAAAGGTGTGTGTGTGTGTGTGGTTTAACTTTTCTGGGAGGGTTTTTTTACTGGTATTCTTGGACCTTTAGAAGGTCAGTGGAGAACCCCCTGAAGTGCATGCAAAGTTTTCTCAGAAGGGTCTGTGACCAAAGGAGTTGAGAGATGGGAATTTGACCAGAGCATGACAGAGAAATTTTAACTGTGTTAATAATGTTAGTTGATCCAGCATTTGCCAGGAATTAGAAAGGGAAGACGGCATTCCAGGCAAAGGAAACCACAAGTGGAAACCAAATGCAAATAACTAGCTTGGACTGCAGCCCCGGGTACCATTTGAGGGATCAAGAAGAGAAAAAGCACCTAGGATAGGTGATTAGGGTCCAGCCCAAGGAAGGCTTGGCACACGAGACCAAGAACAAATCCTCAAGGATATAAAAAATGCTCTCAAAAACATGATTACGATTTATCGTAAAATTTATCCTCCAATGCTGTTGGACAAAATGATAATTTTTACTATCTTTTCCCAGATTTTCTATATTTTAAGGAAAATTTGCATTGAGGAGTTGGGCTGGGAGCCTAACCTTGTTTCTAGGAGATAATGTGTTCTCAGTTCCAAACACTGACTTACAAAACTTCTGAGGAGAAGTGAGGCTGCAAATTGGCATGGTGGCATAGTCCATTGGTGCCATGGTGGTATATTACCAAATGCCAGGTGTTCAAATATGGGGTTATAAGAGGAGGGGTCAGGGAAATAGGATTCAGTCCTCAAATGAAGATGTGCTTACTTTGTTGCTTAGAAAGAGGCAAAGGGTTCTTTGGATGTGAATTATATTTGAGGTAATAGTAGTTAGATTTATAATCCAGGAATCAATGTGCAATTCTCTGCCATATTGCCTTTATTTTCTTTCCAAACATCTGGGTTGAGAAATTAATTAGGTAGATTAACTAGATTAGTTAAATTAAGACATATATGTACACAGTCAGCTCTCAATAAGGAAGTCAGTCTGCACTGGAAGCATTTCTCCAGATTTTAAAGCTCATTTGCTGGTTGCCTTAGATAGGACAGGAATGATATTTCTGAGCCTGGTAAGTCCCCTTTCTATCTGAGCTGATCAATACCATCTTTTTGCCTCTTCCAACACAAAAACTCGAATGTGCTTGCTTCCTTTTCTAAAAGAAAGCTTCTGTCTCCTACGAGGGCATAGTCCCATGACACAGTTTCCAGTCAAATTTTGGCATCTGAAGAACCTTTCCTCTTTCAAGAATTGTGGGCAACCTGTCAAGAGGGAGCAGTCTTTTGGCATTTGGACTGAAAATGTTACCTGCCAACTGGGCTGCTCTCAATATATTGTTTCTGAGACCAGAGGAAATACATGGAACAGAGCAGGCTTTGTACTGTTGGAATGTTTTTGATGAGCACATCTTTATCGAGTGGAAGGGAAAGCCAGCCACTTGTCTGTCCACTGTCTCCCATCCCAGCTTCCCATCCCAGCTTTCCTGGGGCTTCCAAACATTCTCACAGGGTGTGGCTATTACCTACCAAGACTCTTTGTCCAGAATCTTTACATTGTTAAAACCATAACCCTGTCCACCATGCAGTTCATACGCGGTTGCTCCAAGTGGCCCTCTGGTGCTTTCTCTCAGTTCCCTATTCTCGACCTCTGCTCTCTGCTTATCAAGAACAGAGTGGACCTTCCCCAAAGCAGGGGCTCACTAGGTCAATATATCTCAACTGACATTTCTTCTAGAGCTCTCTTCCACCATTCTGCTTTCATTCAACACATATTTATTGGGCACAACTGTACCACACACCAACCTCATCTTCTCAGAGGTGCTGGTGAGCAAAACAGAGTTCTGGAAGCAACCTGAGAGGCCTCCATTCACCCAAGCCCAACCGAGAACCAAAACAGGAGCCTGAAGGGCCTGTGGGGCCAGGCTTGGGGTCTCAGCTCCAGGCATCCATCTCCTGGGCCTGCAGACCCTTGCTTGTGACTTCCACATTCTTTTCTTCCCTTCAACCATCTCTCATGAACAAAGCTGATCTTTTTTTTAATGAAAAGGGCAAAAAATTCCACACTCTATAATAATATAAATACTGTTTCATCAGAGAAGACAGACAACGAACTAGTTCAGCAAATTGAGAAGAAAACTCCTGGAGTAGAATATTAGATGCTAAATAGTTAATCCGATGGTCCTGGTCCCCAGAGGCTTGTAATATGCAGTACACAGCTACATCCTTCATTCTTAGCATGAATTTAAAAAATTTTCATAGATAAGCAAAGGGTAGGAAAAGCTCTGGTGTCTAACAGTAAAAACTTTTCTTGGCTTACAAAAACCTTTTAGGGTCTTGGAGGAAAATAAATAGCTGCATAATTATATCAATATATCTTGTATAATAAATGATAAAGTCACAAAAATGGTAAAACCTGGCAGCACAATGCTGACTCGGAGGCCGCCTAGCTTCTGGGAATTTTGAACAATTCCTTGGCAACCCTGAGAATGCCTGGAAAAGGACAGTTTCCCACCACAGTCCCCTCCTGAATATTCCTGCCCAAGTGTCAAAAGGACGCCACAAAACAGACTTAAAACTTGAAAACCGATAGCCCACGTACCCTGTCCTCTCGGTCCTCCATGAAGGCTGCTGCTTGCTCGTGGTCTATGGGGCCATCCGTTCAAATGTCTCCCACTTCCTCTCTGACTCACGAGTCCTCAGCTCTGATGATGTAAGGCTCTTAGTGGGAATCTGTTTTCAATTCAGGGCAGATGTGGGACACTCGTGTAGCCCCAGAGATTATCAACTTTAAAACAAATCGCCCTCGGGATGATAAGTCCAGAGGTAGTAACTGCTTCCTGAGGCCTCATTGGGGGCCTTCCAAATACTTCACATAGAACACAATAACTGTGACACAAAAGCAAGATTCCCTCTTTAGGTTCTCAGACTGTAAAACGAAGCTGCAGAAACCCCTCAGAAGCAAAGCTTGTAAATGTATCTTGGAATGTTTAAACAGAAATGCAGATATTCTTGCAACAGACAACAGGGATTGCAATGTTCCCCTTCCCACCTCCCCAAAACTGTCTTCACACTGTGTTTGGCTCACTGAGTTTAGTTTTTCCACAAATTGAAATTGAATTGTTCTGGTTCAGAGTTTTCTTGGCTCAAGAAAAGGAAGGGGAGGACTATTCCAAGACTTCCACAGAGAAACATCTAGAAATCCATTTAACACGGTAAGTTTAGTGTTCTAGAATGAGCATTCACGCTGCAAGACTGTCTACATCTCAGCACACCCTCTGTTAGGAGACAACTCTGTAGGGTTGGCCCATTCGCCAGATTTCAAACTCTAAAAATCCCTAGCTGGTCTTTAACATAATTTAATCCAAGTTAATAGCCCTGAAAAGAAAGAGCTTACAAAAACACTAATTTCAAAGACATCTGAATGGGGAAAAAAACACTTAATAAAACTTTCCTTGTAATAAAATAAAATTTTGTATAGTCGTTTAAAATACTAAAAGTAAATGCCTGGCATTTCCTATATACAGGTACAACTGGTGTGAGTTATATCAGTGAACAGTCAGAAGATAGACATATTAAAAATATATATTCAGAAAACAACATATTAATTAAAAGTATATTCTCCTTGGACATCATTACCCTAAGTACATGTATGAAGACACGAATGGTGTGACTCTACTTTGTGTACAACCAGATACAAAAAATTGTGCTCTGTATGTGTAATATGAATTACAATGCATTCTTTTATCATATATAACAAATTAACATTTAAAAACTTAAAAAAAACATAATACATTTGGAAAATACATATATATATTTTGGTACTGGGGCTTGAACTCAGGGGCAGTCAACCATTGAGCCACATCCACAGCCTCATTTTTGTATTTTATTTAGAGACAGGTTCTCACTGAATTGTTTAGTGCCTCGACATTGCTGAGGCTGGCTTTGAACTTGAAATCCTCCTATCTCAGCCTCCTGAGCCACTAAGATTATAGGTGTGAGCCACTGAGATTACAGGTATGCACCACCATGCTCAGCCAAAATATATATTCTTTAAAAATAATGTGCAACCTCACAGAGTTACATGTAAAATATCAAGTCACCAAAAAACATTAGAGCTACTATTTCTCCTAACTTCATGAGTAAAGATAGACTAAACCACCAATTAAACCTATTATATCTTAGAAATGTATTCAAATAATCCTTAAGCAGCATGTTAAAGGGTATTAAGAGTTCTGGAGTGTACACAAAGGGACCTGCCCCCAGATCTCTCTTTAAAGGTGTTTTGACCAAACGTGCCACCACCTATGTCCAGTATGCTTATATGTGAAGAAGTTGAATTAGGTAGATGATTTCTTAAAGCCAAGCCTCAAATATCAGCAATGATGTGCTAACCAAGACCTGGTAGAATAGCAGGTAAAAGGCTTTTTTCTTTTGTTTTCAAAAGTTACCACTAACTGCCATTAAGGTGACATCTCAGATTGAATTCTTTTCTCTCTCAGAATATATTGACCATTAAGACGGAGACAGTAAATTTTAGCTAAAAAGTTGGATCTATGGCAAATGGGGTAGTGTTAATTCCCAACTTTTGATCCAGTTTGTGGGCATCAAAAATACACTTTCTGGGCACTTAGGATCAGTTTAATGAAAATGCTTTCTCTTTCTCTCTCTCTCTCTCTCTCTCTCTCTCTCTCCTCTTGTTAGGAAAGTTAAATGGCTTTTTTTTTTTTTTTGGGTGGGAAAGTGGTTGAGGAAAGCCAGATGTTGTCAGCGAGAGTGAGTTATTTTGACCGGTAGAGGTAAGGAGGGGGACCCTACAGCTGCAGGACAGCATGGTTTGGGGAAGGAGCCCCAGCTTGTGAGCCAGGAGGTTCAAAATCTAGTTCTAGGCATGCTCCTGGCTAGCTGGGTGACTGGCCACAGCGTTTCCCTGTTCTCAGCCTGTTTTCTGTCTATTCCAGGAAGACTCTGGTTGGCTCATCCTCCCCCAACAACCCAAAGAGAAATTCTACCCTTGGGACATAGCATTTGTTTTCAAAGTTGGGTCTCGGGGCACAGACCCCAATCCCATAAAATCAATGCGTACCAGAGAGTACAGTGCACATCCAGCCGTAATTGAGATCAGGCAAACATCTGCAGCTTGCCTTCCAGACACCCCCATGGTCCTCGGAGACACCCACTCACCTGCAGGAAGAAGCTCAGACACACAGTAAAGCCTGGCATGAAAAACATCGTCAATAAGGTTTTCTTCCCACAAACCTATTCTCATTTCTCAGCTGTAATTTGAAAGCTATGAACATTCTTTAAAATAATCATGTATAATAGTGGGGCAACGGATCAAATGGTGCCCTTCCTACAGTTCTCACATGTTCTAACCCAGAATGTGACTTTATTTGGAGACAGGATCTTTACAGAGGTGATTACATTAAAACGAGGCCTCAGGGTGGGTCCTAATCCAGTATGACTTATGTCACAGCAAGGAGAAATTTGGTCACAGAGACCTGTGTACAGGGAGAATGCCATGCAAACAGGAAGAAAGTCACGGACAAGTCAAGGACAGGCCTGGAGCAGATCCTTCTTTTCACAGTCCTCAGAAGGAGCCAACCCCTTGATAACCTAATCTTGGACTTCCGTCCCTCAGAACTATCGGAGATAAATCTCTTTTGCGTAAGCCACCAGAGCATGGCACTTTACGATGGCAACCCCAGCAAACCAATACAACCAGCATCCCAAGAACCCTTAATGGTGTATGACACCTTGCATCAGACTGTGTGCCCGACCCTCACTGCCCACAATCAAAGCACTATGGAGCCAAAGAGGGCAGGAGCTAGAAGAAATGGACCCTAGAGGTAGGCTGACAATGAGGAAAGGCCAGCAGCCATTAGTTGTTATTTTTAAAAAATCCAGATATATATCTGTCCTGCATCCCCTAGACACACAATCTAACACTGAAATGATTCACCAAAGCACAGAAAAATGAAATCCTAAAGACACCTGCCCAAATGCTCATGACTCTGTCCTTGTTCAGGGTCTGGTGTACCCTGGCCCACCACCAGAGCCAGGGCTCTGCTCTCTTGCTACCAGCACCTCCAGGGGGCATGTGACTCCAACACAGAGGTGTGGGTAACTAATTGTCAGGACTTATTAATTAATAAGAACTTGTCTCTAAGTGGAAGCCAGTATACAGCTATACTGTGTTATTATTTTGTTTCATGAAGGGTAGGTGACATTAAGTTTTCTCTATTAAAGTATGTTATCTAAAGTAAAAGAAAGGCTGGGATATAGCTCGGTCATGGAGCCTAGCATGCAAGAGGGCCTGGGTTCACTCTTTAGTACTTGCAAAAATAAATCAATAAAATAAAAGAATTAATAAAAGAAGATGCTAGAACATGGGGATGGTGAATGTGCAATTACACAAGCATTTATTACACAGCGAGTAGCTACAGCTTCCAAAGATAAAATTCAGACCAGATCCAGCACTGTGATTCCCAAATGCTTTATCTGGCAACATTTAGAAGTGAGTAACTTGTACAAAGCCATTAAAAAGGAAACACAGAGGGATCCAACATGGCCGCCGGCGAGGAAGCAGCGATTCCAATGTCTCCACATTAACGGGATCAGAAAGACCCATTGGAACAGCGGCAGTCTACTTACTGAGGAACTTCTAGCAAAATTCCGTTAAGAGGGGACCTGCCGGGAATTGGTAGGTTTATTAGAAGTGTCAGTTTGTCCCAGACAAGTGGATCTTGGCCGGCCATGTGGGCGCGGAGGTCCAGTCCCGCAGCCACCTGCCGCTTCTGCAAGCGGCCGGCGGCCCAGAGCAGCACGGCCCGCCCGAACCCGCAGATGGCACCTGCCATCCCACCGTCCCGGGGAGGCCCTGCTCTCGCTCTGCGAACGGCCACCACGCCTGCCAGGCTCATAGCCATGCGGCCGCAGATGCCTGGCTCTACAGGTGGCCCCCCTGCGGGTGCAGAGGTACAATCCCACGGCCACCAGCCGCTTCAGAAAGCGGCCGGCAGCCCCGAGCAGCGCGGCCCGCCCGAACCCACAGACGGCACCCGCCATCTCGCCGTCCTGGATCCTAGCAATGCGGCCGCAGCTGCCGGCTCTATAGGCAGCCCCTGGCGGCCCGGCGCAGCGAGAAGTGTCCCCGCCTGGCCCAGCAGACAGCCCGTGCCCTCCTGGCTCTACCAACAGCCCTGCCCACCCAGCGAACGGCTCCCCCCCGCCCCCAGACAGCGTGAAGGGAATCTAACCAACCCTTTACGAAATAGCGAACTGGGAACTAAAACCAGAGATTGTGTCAGACCAGAGACAAGCCAGTTCCACCCCTCCCTTCGGACACTCCGGCAAGGAGCCAGGGGCCCGCCATAGCAGAGAGGGGAAGTCACCAAAGTTCAGCCAAAGAGATTCCTTCCCAGCGGAATCTACTTTAGCAGGTGTGTGACTCCCTCCCACACCAGATACAAACAACCGGGAAACTTCAAAATCTCTCCGTGGGCGTGACCGTAAGGGCCAAAGGACTCTCGACCCCCAACTCCCCCTACTGCCAGTGACGACGGCGTGACTGTAGGGGCTGAGGGAAGCAGAGAAGACTCCCCACCCCCAACTCCCCCAACCGCGAACTGAGAGGGTGTGACGGTAGGGGCGGAGGGAAACAGAGGACACTCCAGACCCCCAACTCCTCCTACCGTCAGCAGTGTGGTTGTGACTGTAGGGGCTGAGGGAAGTAGAGGGGATCCTTGACCCCCAACTCCTATTACCACCAGCAGCGACACCAATGGTCTTAGCTGCCAGATTCCGAAGGTGTGCCCACCAAAGGGGTCCGGAAAAATTAAACAATTGACTCCCAGACCACAGCTCCACAGCACTGGGGCTTAGATGAATGACAGCGAGAGTGCTCAGTAGTTAGGGAAATAGAGCACTCGGTGGGGCTGAAAGTGTAACCAAATCCTTGGGGAACTGCCTCCGTTGAGCAGGACCTGGCTGGCTGGCAGGAGGAAGGGGAGGAGGGGCCGTAGAAGTGCAACGGCTCTGGACCAACAGGATTGAGAGACTCCCAGGAACCGCCTTACAGGGATTGCTGTTGACACATTGAGGGCAAAACTCAGCCTGGAGGGCACAGCTTTGCCTACGGGAAGAGAAGAAAATGGATCTCTAAGACCTAATTTTATTTCCTATTTCATTTTAATTTTTTCTCTCCCTTTTCCCTCTCTCTCCCCTTCCAAGTTTTACTGCTCTTTCCATTCTCCTCTATGCTATCTATCTTCCTCTCCTTCTTTCTTTTCAAGAACACCTACCTTCCCCTTCCCCCCAAATTTCATCCCAAGCATTACGTCCTCCATTTCGCATAACTGTCTAAATACAAATAGGTGTGCGCCCTCCCCCCGCACCTGCAAGGTAGCCGGACCTGCAACCCACCAGCAGGTCAGGCCCAGCAACCTGGGAGTGGCAGAGCCGCCCCACGCGCCTTCAAGGTAGGCGCACCTGCTACCAACCAGCAGAACAGGCCCAGCGGCCTGCCGATGTGGTAGGCACAGTGCCCCAATTGGAGGAGGAGCAGAGCCCCTGCCCACGCCTGCGCGGGAGAGTTTGCAACTAAACAAAAGTAATACAAATATATAGGGGGAAAATTCAACAACACAACAGTCTCAGTAAGCAGAAAGAAACACGAACAGTATGAAGAGACAAGGAAAGAAAGGACCACAAGCAATGCAGGTCAACTCAATGTTAGAAGAGGTAATATCTGCAGCAGATGGAATGTCAGATAAAGAATTCAGGAGACACATGCTTCAGATGATCTGGAGTCTCAAGGAAGACATTAGACAGCAAAATCAGACAATGAAAGATCTCTTCAACAATGAAATACAAAAACAAATCCAGGAAGCAAAAGATCAACTATACAGGGAGATAGAGGTTATAAAAAACAAACAAACAGAAATCCTAGAAAGGCAGGAAGCAATAAACCAACTTAAAAACTCAATTGAGAATACGACCAGCAGAGTAGAACACTTAGAAGATAGAACATCAGACAATGAAGACAAAGTATTTCAACTTGAAAAGAACATAGACAGCTCAGCAAGACTGTTAAGAAACCATGAGCAGAACATCCAAGAAATATGGGATAACATTAAAAGACCAAACTTAAGAGTCATTGGGATACAGGAAGGCACAGAGCTCCAAACCAAAGGAATGAGAAATCTATTCAATGAAATAATTTGAGAAAACTTCCCAGACTTGAAGAACGAGACAGAATCCCAAATCCTAGAAGCCTACAGGATGCCGAATGTGCATAATCATAAGAGATCCACACCTAGACACATTATAATGAAGATGCCCAACATACATAATAAGGAGAGAATTTTAAAAGCTACAAGAGAAAGGAAGCAGATTACATTTAGGGGTAAACCAATCAGGATAACAGCTGATCTTTCAACACAGACTTTGAAAGCTAGAAGATCCTGGAATAACATATTTCAAACACTGAAAGAAAATGGGTTCCAACCAAGAATTGTGTACCCAGCAAAATTAAGCTTCAAGATGGAAGATGAAATTAAAACCTTCCACAATAAACAAAAGTTAAAAGAATTTGCAGCTAGAAAACCATCTCTCCAAAAAATCCTCAGCAAAACATTACAAGAAGAGGAAATGGAAAATAACAATGAAAACCAACAGTGGGAGGTAGGACAGTAAAGGGGGGAAAATAATCAAAGAGGAAAACAAACCATATTCAGTAACATAAATAAACAAATATGGCTGGAAGGATAACCCATATCTCAATAATAACCCTAAATGTTAATGGCTTAAACTCACCAATAAAGAGACACAGGCTAGTAGAATGGATCACAAAACATGACCCAACAATATGCTGCCTACAGGAGACGCATTTGATAGGAAAAGACATACACAGACTGAAGGTGAAAGGTTGGGAAAAATCATATCACTCATATGGACTTCGGAAACAAGCAGGAGTGTCCATACTCATATCAAATAAAATAGATTTCAAGCCAAAGTTAATCAAAAGGGATAAAGAGGGACACTACATACTGCTCAAGGGAACCATACACCAACAAGACATAACAATCATAAATATGTATGCCCCAAACAATGGTGCAGCTATGTTCATCAAACAAACTCTTCTCAAGTTCAAGAGTCTAATAGACCACCATACAATAATCATGGGAGACTTCAACACACCTCTCTCACCACTGGACAGATCTTCCAAACAAAAGTTGAATAAGGAAACTATAGAACTCAATAACACAATCAACAACCTAGACTTAATTGACATATATAGAATATACCACCAAACATCAAGCAGTTACACTTTCTTCTCAGTAGCACATGGATCCTTCTCAAAAATAGATCATATATTATGTCACAGGGCAACTCTTAGACAATATAAAGGAGTAGAGATAATACCATGCATCTTATCTGACCATAATGGAATGAAACTGAAAATCAACGACAAAAGAAGGAAGGAAAAATCATGCATCACTTGGAGAATGAACAATAGGTTACTGAATGATCAATGGGTTAAAGAAGACATTAAGGAGGAAATTAAAAAATTCTTAGAGATTAATGAAAACACAGACACAACATATCAGAATCTATGGGACACATTGAAAGCAGTTCTAAGAGGAAAATTCATTGCATGGAGTTCATTCCTTAAAAAAAGAAAAAACCAACAAATAAATGATCTCATAGTTCATCTCAAAATCCTAGAAAAAGAAGAGCAAAATAACAGCAAAAGATGTAGAAGGCAAGAAATAATTAAAATCAGAGCTGAAATTAATGAAATCAAAACAAAAGAAACAATTGAAAAAATTGATAAAACTAAAAGTTGGTTCTTTGAAAAAATAAATAAGATTGACAGACCCTTAGCCATGCTAACAAAGAGAAGAAGAGAGAGAACTCAAATTACTAGCATACAGGATGAAAAAGGCAATATCACAACAGACACTTCAGAAATACAGAAGATAATCAGAAATTATTTTGAATCCTTATACTCCAATAAAATAGAAGATAGTGAAGGCATCGATAAATTTCTTAAGTCATATGATCTGCCCAGATTGAGACAGGAGGATATAGACAACCTAAACAGACCAATATCAATTGAAGAAATAGAAGAAACCATCAAAAGATTACCAACTAAGAAAAGCCCAGGACCGGATGGGTATACAGCAGAGTTTTACAAAACCTTTAAAGAGGAACTAATACCAATACTTTTCAAGCTATTTCAGGAAATAGAAAAAGAGGGAGAACTTCCAAATTCATTCTACGAGGCCAACATCACCCTGATTCCTAAACCAGACAAAGACACTTCAAAGAAAGAAAACTACAGACCTATATCTCTAATGAACCTAGACGCAAAAATCCTCAATAAAATTCTGGCAAATCGGATACAAAATCATATCAAAAAAAATTGTATACCATGATCAAGTAGGATTCATCCCTGGGATGCAAGGATGGTTCAATATACGGAAATCAATAAATGTTATCCACCACATCAATAGACTTAAAAATAAGAACCATATGATCATCTCTATAGATGCGGAAAAAGCATTCGACAAAGTACAGCATCCCTTTTTGCTCAAAACTCTCGAAAAAATAGGGATAACAGGAACATACCTCAACATTTTAAAAGCAATCTACGCTAAGCCCCAGGCTAGCATCATTCTGAATGGAGAAAAATTGAAGGCATTCCCTCTAAAATCTGGAACAAGACAGGGATGCCCTCTCTCACCACTTCTGTTCAACATAGTTCTCGAAACACTGGCCAGAGCAATTAGACAGACGAAAGAAATTAAAGGCATAAAAATAGGAAAAGAAGAACTTAAATTATCACTATTTGCAGATGACATGATTCTATACCTAGCAGACCCATAAGGGTCTACAAAGAAACTATTAGAGCTAATAAATGAATTCAGCAAAGTGGCAGGATATAAAATCAACACGCATAAATCAAAGGCATTCCTGTATATCAGCGACAAACCCTCTGAAATGGAAATAGGACAACCACTCCATTCACAATATCCTCAAAAATAATAAAATACTTGGGAATCAACCTAACAAAAGAGGTAAAATACTTATACAATGAAAACTACAGAACCCTAAAGAGAGAAATTGAAGAAGATCTTAGAAGATGGAAAAATATACCCTGTTCATGGATAGGCAGAATTAACATCATCAAAATGGCGATATTACCAAAAGTTCTCTATAGGTTTAATGCAATGCCAATCAAAATCCCAATGGCATTTCTTTGTAGAAATAGAGAAAGCAATCATGAAATTCATATGGAAAAATAAAAGACCCAGAATAGCAAAAACAATGCTAAGCAGGAAGTGTGAATCAGGTGGTATAGCGATACCAGACTTCAAACTATACTACAGAGCAATAGTAACAAAAACAGCATGGTATTGGTACCAAAACAGGTGGGTGGACCAATAGTACAGAATAGAGGACACAGAAACCAACCCACAAAACTACAACTTTCTTATATTTGATAAAGGGGCTAAAAGCATGCAATGGAGGAAGGATAGCATCTTCAACAAATGGTAGCGGGAAAACTGGAAATCCATATGCAACAAAATGAAACTGATCCCTTTCTCTCGCCATGCACAAAAGTTAACTCAAAATGGATCAAGGAGCTTGATATCAAACCAGAGACAAGGCATCTGATAGAAGAAAAAGTTGGCTACGACCTACAGATTGTGGGGTCGGGCTCCAAATTCCTCAATAGGACACCCATAGCACAAGAATTAATATCTAGAATCAACAAATGGGACTTGCTCAAACTAAAAAGTTTTTTCTCAGCGAAAGAACAATAAGAGAGGTAAATAGGGAGCCGACATCCTGGGAACAAATCTTTACTCCACACACTTCAGATAGAGCCCTAATATCCAGAGTATACAAAGAACTCAAAAAATTAGACAATAAGATAACAAATAACCCAATCAACAAATGGGCCAAGGACCTAAACAGACACTTCTCAGAGGAGGACATACAATCAATCAACAAGTACATGAAAAAATGCTCACCATCGCTAGCAGTCAGAGAAATGCAAATCAAAACCACCCTAAGATACCATCTCACTCCAGTAAGATTGGCAGCCATTAGGAAGTCAAACAACAACAAGTGCTGGCGAGGATGTGGGGAAAAGGGTACACTTGTACATTGTTGGTGGGACTGCAAATTGGTGCAACCAATTTGGAAAGCAGTATGGAGATTTCTTGGAAAGCTGGGAATGGAACCACCATTTGATCCAGCTATTCCCCTTCTGGGTCTATTCCCTAAAGACCTAAAAACAGCATGCTACAGGGACACTGCCACATCGATGTTCATAGCAGCACAATTCACAATAGCAAGACTGTGGAAGCAACCTAGATGCCCTTCAAAAGACGAATGGATAAAAAAAAATGTGGCATTTATACACAATGGAGTATTACTCTGCATTAAAAAATGACAAAATTACAGAATTTGGAGGGAAATGGATGGCATTAGAGCAGATTATGCTAAGTAAAGCTAGCCAATCCCTAAAAAACAAATGCCAAATGTCTTCTTTGATATAAGGAGAATAACTAAGAACAGAGTAGGGAAGAAGAGCATGAGAAGATGACTAACATTAAACAGGGATGAGAGGTGGGAGGGACAGGGAGAGAGAAGGGAAATTGCTTGGAAATGGAAGGAGACCCTTAGGGTTATACAAAATTACATACAAGAGGAAGTGAGGGGAAAGGGAAAAAGAATACAAGGGGGAGAAATGAATTACAGTAGAGGGGGTAGAGAGAGAAGAGGGGAGGTGAGGGGAGGGGGGATAGTAGAGGATAGGAAAGGCAGCAGAATACAACAGACATGAGTATGTCAATAAGTAAATCAGTGGAAGTGTAACTGATGTGACTCTGCAATCTGTATATGGGGTAAAAATGGGAGTTCATAACCCACTTGAATCAAAGTGTGAAATATGATATATCAAGAACTATGTAATGTTTTGAACAACCAATAAAAAAAAGGAAGCCTATAGAGGTGAATGAAATAAAAAAAGGAAACACAAATATTACAAACTTTTAGATTGATTAAAATCAATCTCCATTATCCACTTTTTAAAAAGCTTAGAGGTAAGTTGAGCCTGATGATGCACGCCTGTTATCCTAGCAACTTGGAAGGCTGAGGCAGGAGGATTGCAAGTCTGAGACAAGCCTTTGCAACCTAGTGAGACACTGTATCAAAATAAAATAGAAAGGGCTGGGGATGTAGCTCAGTGGTTAAGTTCCCCTGGGGTCAATAGGAAAAAAAAACCCACAAAAAACAACCAAACAACCCTACCACCCCAAACTTAGAGGTAAATGTCGTTTCTGAATACTGACAGTATTTATGACTCAAAGCTGGGGACAAGTAAGGCAGGACTCAAACAGAGCAGGAAGTAGGGAGGAAAAGTTTATGGTTAACTACATAGTCCAGGCAGGTGGATACAGCCCCAGAGGAAATGGGATTTCACTAGACAATTTTTCAAAGGCAATGTTAGAATGTTCCAGAACTCATAGCTCAATGTTTCCAACAGTCTGATGCTTTCAAAATTCTGAGGAGTGGAAATATCTACTGCTGTGCATAGTTGAGCCATGTCTTGAAACTTTGGTATCAACAGCTGATTAACTTTTTTCCCTTCGTATTTACCAATTTTCTATGACGTAGCCTGTCTGTATGTTTCTTACATTAAACCTGATCTACTTAACTTTCCCATGAGCGCTAAAAGTAACTGTAAAAATTTCAGAGAGCTGTGCAATATATCCTTTTAGGAGGGGAAAAATAAAAATTTAGCTGCATCTGTCCCATTTGGAGGTCAATCCCCACTGCACCCACCATAGAGCTCAGTTTTTTATTTTATTTCACAACGCTCAAACATTTTTTTCTCAAATGGAAGAATTTTTCTTTAAGTGCACTTCTTGGCATGCTGAGTTGTCTGATTCTGAAAAGTTTTATAATGTTGAAAATCTTTTCCATCAGTCAAGACTTCCTGAACCAGAAAGTGGCCGTGAGGATTCCTGCAGAAAGGGGAACAGTCCACAGTTGCATTATGTACTGTCTCCATAGTTGGTTGACACACATCGGCCTTCCATTCATGGGATTCATAATGTTTCACATGGTTCTGAGATGATTCAAGTGTGAAGACTTTAAACAACATCCATTCCAACTCTCGAGATATGATTCAACACATTATTTCTCACAACTGCCTGCTGATAAGAGTCAATGAAGGATGCTTGTGGAATAGACTGGCTCCCAGCTTCCTCCCTTGAAAGGTTGATTCAGTAGGTACGGAGGGACTTGGGGTCTCTGATAAAGAGCAAGTTTAAGAAACAGTTTGCTTCCTGACTCTTAATCTTGGTTGTATATTAGAATCAGTTGGGGAACTTAAAAAAAAAGAAAAAAAGGTACGGAGCCTGGATCCTACCTGCAGAGACTTCCTGGCTTAGTCCAGGGGTAGTCTGGAAATTTGAATTTTTTTATAATTATTTTCATAATTTTTTTCTAATGTGTAGCTGCTGACTTATTGAGACAACAAACAGCCAGTTAATTCAGCACATGGGAACGCAATATCTAACATCCTCATGAATACATGCAAAGTGCTTTTGCATACGTGTGTGATTTGAATCCTTGACAATCGCAGATAGAGTTGATGCTATCTTTCTTTCATAGATAATCAAAGTAAAGCTTGGAGCAGTTTGCTGGAAATCCCACTCTAAGCAGAGTTCTGGAATGCTCTATGCCCCTTACTAGCTCTCCAGCTCCCCAGTCTCCCTTTAAAGGATGACAAATAAAAAGCAACTCTATGTACCTAGAGATTCTGTTGCATCAATATCATTGTTATTAATGACAATACTAAAACAGTGGCAGCCCGCACAGGGCCCTTTCTCCACCTGGGCTGAGTGCTCTGGGTGTGTTATCTTAATGTCTTAAGGACTCCATGAGGTAGATTATGTCCCCATTTTTATAGGTGATGAAACTGAGGCTTGGAGAGTAAGCAACTTGCCAAGGGACACATTGCTATGCAACACTTTTATTTTATCTAAACCTCTTCTTCCTTTTCCTCCCATTCAACCAAATTTTATCAAGAGGCAGACAGGGAAGAATCTGGGAAGTATTTTACAGTAAATTATTACTGATGAGTACAACTTCTCTGAACTGCATTATCACTTCTCCTGTGGTGATTTGGATCTTTTAAGAAACTTCTAGAACCATCCTTTCAAAACATGAGTATGACATTTGATTAGTTCAACTGCAGAATCACAGGCTGTCACTTCCTAAGCAGCCCTGCTTCCCAGAGATGGTCACAGTGCCCTGAATTGAGTTATAATTTACCAGAAAACTTAGGTCTGGGTCCCAAATGCTTTTCATTAGCTGCGGGAGTCATAGCCGGCCATAGTCAGGACAATATTCTCATATCTACTTTTCCACGATTTCCAAAAAAACCAACTTACTTTTTGTTCCATCAGTAGTCAGAACTCAAAGTTGGTCGAGTGAAAAATTTGTGTTCTAGAGGCTTAAGAGGAACAAGGAACCCCTTGGTCAGCTACAAAAACCCTTTATAGAAACTTTGAACTATTTTATCATGTTATGAGGAGGGATAAAGAAGTAAAAGGACAGAATTTCTTTATCTTTCTATTTTCTAATACTCTTATTTAGAGGGGGGAATTCTAGTTGTTTTTTCTTCTGCAAAGTACAAGTTATGTCAAGACTGAGGAGGAATTATGTTTTAAGTACAATTACAAAGAGCATAATGGCTAATAAAGCATGCAACACATCATCTTATATACAAAGCACCATTTGGTTAAAAAAAATGTTTATTGAGAACTTAGTATGTTAGGCACTGGGAATACTCTGATGGCAAATGTCCCCACCCTCAGGAAGCACACTTTTTAGGTGGGCCTACAGACAAAGGTAAAAACAGATTAGCAGTAGAGTAACTATGTTAAATTCAACCAAAGAAACCAGGATGGAGAAGGTGCCCACTTGGGATGTGACAAGTAGGCAAAGGTGACGTTTACACCGGAAGAATCTGAAGAAGCCGGCTATTCTGAATGTGGAAGGAAGTGCATTGCAGGCAGAAGAGAATTCCCTGAGTCAGGAAAAAATGGTTGGTGTAGTCCAGAAGCTGGAAAAAGAAAAGTATTATTGGAGTCTGGGGCATATGGAAAGAGGATGGCACAAGGCCAAAGGGCTTTGAGGTGTCACGTCTCATGGCCCTCAGGCGCCATGGTACAGAGAGTTGGTTTTACTTGAAATTCCATAAGGACTAGGGTAGGCCCTTCTTCATCCTTATCAGTGTCCTTATGAGAAGAGAAAATTCGGATACACAAAGAGAAATCAGGGATGTGTGAACACAAAGACCACAGGAGGAAAGGGAGAAGGGGCGTCTGCAAGCCAGGCAGCAAGGCCCCAGGAGAACCCAGCTCTGCCGACATGTTGATTTTTACATTAGCCTTTGAAATCCAATGAGAATCAGAGGGTTTTTTTTGTATGTGCACCAGTGCAGAATTTTAAACAGAGAAGCAACATGACCTGAATCCTGCCTTAACGTACCTCCAGCGGCACGTGGAGAAAGGATCAGAGGATATTGCAGACAATATCCTCTCTTTCTAAGCATTAGAGAAAGCAGAAATTAGAATATCTGCTCATGTTTTTAAAGCAATCTTCTAGGGACATACTCCTTCATATTTTTGTAGGAATAACAGTTACATTTAAAATCAGGACAGGATTATAGATATGTAGGCAATCAAGCATTAACCTGCCTAGCTGAGGACAGGAAGGCATTTTGCAATATTTTTGTGTATGCATCAAAATAAAAGATAACAGGGTCCTTTCAAACCATTGTTGGTGACAGGCCTTCAGGTCTCCCTTTCATCAGAGCAAGAAGCTGTGTTGAAAGTGAGCAGAATCCAGCCATATGTAACCTCATTAAGTCCCAGGTGGAACATTAGAAGTCTTTGCTTCCTCATTTTGGACAGGTAGCAAAACACAAAGGTGCCCACCTAGCATGCACGATTGCCATATAAGCTCGACTCCCTGTTCTGATGGAATTCCTATCATCCCCGACATACATAAAAGTTAACACATTCAAGATTTCCCCTGGGTCAGCTCAGACATGAACCTTTCATTCTCAAGCAATCTATTTCCACAGTCCAGCCAGGGGCCAGAAGACAATAAGACTTTCTTCAGAGTTGTACATGTGCAGATGGGAATGGATAATTGAAATACTTACAAGGCCCTGAAAGTGAAACCCTCTTTACCCCATGGCAATTTCCTTTTCAGGTTTCAGTTCAATGTAAAGCATGTTTTCTATGGATTGAGTTACGAACTCCAAAAACTAGGGGCTTGTAATGGAAATGTGGACAGACGCCTCGCAGTAGCTGTGTTCCTGGGCACAGCTACACTCATCGGTTTTAATGAGAACTGTTAATAACACCTCCATCAGGATGGTTGCCCTGGGCTGACTTTCTGGGCTGTGCACAGGTGTTCTCGGCCAGAACTGTAATGTAGGTTATTACACTATCAATGAGGCACAGATGTGCTTTCTGTCTGAATTCATGGTGGTGTTCCTGCCAAGTGCGTAACTCTTCCACTGGGCCCAGGTCTGCTGGTATCAAAATGCTGTTCTAGCTCAGTGAACCTGAGAACTGCCTTCTGCTTCCTCAGGACAGGGGTTTGGAAACAACCTAAGAATGCAAGAAGGCCGGGCTCTCAAAAGGCAGGTGTGAGCTGCTTTAACAACACGAAACCCATCCTACCATCTTCCGCATTTTTTAATGAAAGCTTTACTCTCTGCATATTCATTGGCTGACTCATCAGGTTTTTCTTGGGCACCTATGGTTGCCAGGCACCCTGCAAGAGTCAAAGTCAGGCTTGCCAAGGAGTCTGCCTCTAGATGTCCTTGCAGTGATACCTGCAGTTTCTGTTCTTTTCACTACTTTTGAGTTGCTTCTCAAAGTTTGAGTCTCCATTGCTTCTCCCTGAAGTTCTGATCCTAAAACCATGTCATTTTTCTAGTGTTGGATGCTTCTCTGAATGTACCAGCTTGCCATCTCCTTTTTCCTAAGCTTGAAACCCCTGTTTGGTGAGGGTTTTGGCCCTGGAATCCATCTGATCTGAAGCTCTATTTCCTTACTCACAGCTGGTAGCTGTGAGTACCGTATTCAGCCTTGTGGCCATTGCAGACACCTGGGTGCTGAGAACTGGCTTGGCGATATGACTGAAGGCCATTGCCAATGCACTGCTGCAATGGACCGTGGCCTCCATGTAGGGAGAGAATGTGGCTCAGAAGGAAAAAACGGGTTCTCCTCAATGTGAGAAAGCAATTTAGAATTGATCTTGACTTTGAGAGTGACATTGCCTTGCTGTCTTGGAAAATCTCTCTCTTTCCAGAAGCTAACTGGTCAGAAAGGAGGTCAGCTCACGATCTACAGTGCAGCCTCCCTATGGCCATTTCAGTATTAAGCACAGAGGTGAACAGCTAAGTTAAGACACTGGGAGATGTGTGTACTGCACACATGGGCATTTGTGTGTGCGATTCATGTGTGAGTTTGCAGATGTGGGCAATGTTTGCCTAGGCATCAGGGTGTATCACACTTAGGGAAGTCAGGACATGGTGTTATTCAGTCCTTCCATCCTGTTCTTGTTGTACACAGTCTTCTGTTAACCAACAGAAGCCTGAAAAAAAAAATGGATCCTCTCTTCCCACCCCCATGACGCCTGATTTCAGTTCACCTCTGTTTCCCTTATTCCCTTTCCTTATCAACCCCTCACTTGACTGATGGTTTGGCAGTAACAACATGAAGGGGTGGCTGGTGGCATTAGCCCTGTTGTCGGTCCCCACTCCCTGCAGGGATGTGGTTGTTGCTGGGGAGTGCAGGACTGTCATTCCTGCAGCCTGCCTGAGAGCCCTGAAGATTTGGGCCAGCAGTCACCGGCCCGAGTGGCGCCTTGGCTGTTCTACATGGCTGGCCTCGTTGTGAAGGAAATCTCTTGACAGGCAATTTGCTTCTACCACCTGTATCTCCAAGTCCTTTGCTGAGGCTGTGAAATGCATCCAATCCCCTCTCCTCTCAGGTTGGGCTCTTGAAATGTGTTCTGCTCCCACTTATCATGCATTCTCTGTTTGCATTTCCATTTGGTGCTTGAAATATTCTGAACACCTCTCCTTTCTCCCAGGCAGATAGACACATGTTTTATAAGTGGGAGGAACGCAAGCACATAAAAGACCCAACAAGTGATAATAGAAGGTAAATGTCAAACAGACGCACTCCTACTCAAGAAGATGTGGGGAGGGGGATGGCAGCATCTCTCCAGTGAGAATCTGTGCTTGGATGAAATTCAAAGGTGGGAAGCTTATCTATCTATCTATCTATTTTTTTATCTAGTGATTTTGCATAGACTTTGTTCTATCCAATACCAAGTAGAGATCTCCCTGATAATTACTTTAACGACAGAAAATTGGGACAATACCTTAGCATTGATAAAGTCCTCTTAGGAGCTGTGCCAAATACTATGCAGATTCTGAAACTGACTAATGTTATATTTATATATCAAATACACAAACTGTATCACAAGATTTGGGGACGGGCAACTATCAGATGATAAATGTGATCCTTTTATTCACATTTGAAAATAGTTTCTATTTCAAATAAAAATTCTTCCTCTTAAGTGTTTCATCATAGGACAACTAATTTCATGAAAAATGAAAGGAAGATTATGATACTGGGATTCCTTGATCTCAGTTATTTTAATATTTTTAAAATATTCTATATTTCAAATATGCATGTGCACATTATACTTAAACTTGGAACTCAGAAAATATTGGTTTTTAAGTATGGCATTTTGTCCAGAAATGAAAACAGGGACAAGGAATGGTTTAAAAAGCCAAGGCTTACAGTGCTTTGAAAAGGTGTTAAATGAGGAAGAGTACCTTAGTCTTTAAAAGATCTTACTAAACCAAAGAAAGTCTCCCCCAGCAGATGGGGCTTGGCTCAGCCTTAGTGTCTGGAGCACCCTCCGGGGATCCCAGGTCTTCTCTATGACGTCGGAGCTAATTCCCACCCATGTTTTTCCAGGCATTTCTTCTTCCCCATCGATGTCATAATTCATTCATACAGTGAGTCAAAATATATTAAGTTAGGTATGAGGCAGGTTCTGAGCAGGTTGGATTTCACCCTACCTTCAGGGGTCACAGAATGACAGGCAGGGAAAGACGAAATAGCCATGGAACCAAGGCCAGGATTGGCCAGGACTGAAAACTACTTATGGGGCCTACAGCAGGGGCAGCTCACCTATCCATGGGCATTGGGGAGGATGGGTGTGTGTGTGGGCGGGGGGGGGGGGGATTAAGCCCTTGTTTTGGAAAAAGAGTTCAAGATGGGTGCTGGATGTCCTTGCTCTTCTCCCATGTGGTTTGCTGGAAATGTGAGGACCGTTTACACGGTTGGCACTGGCAACCCTGTCTCCCTGAAGAACTTTGATTTAATCCTAAATGCACTGAATGCCTTGAGTATGAGTCTTAACTCTGATGCTGTTCTAACTTTTCTAATGGTGGGCACTGGTATCTCACGATTTCAAGCTGTCCCGAAACAGGAGTTGCCCCTAATTGGGATATGACCTTCTTACTTTCCCTGCCTCCTTACCCACCTCCAGAAGTTGATTTTTGAATCCTAACCAGTCATAACATACACATGGCCAAGGTAATGGAGGTGAGTAGAAAGCAGGACATATACCAGGCTGTTTGTACTGGAACATGGCAACCATGAAATGAGCAAACATTCCATTTTGTTTATTGAGGTCAATATGAAAGCTGCTGAATCTCTTATGACAGCTTTCAAGACATGCGATGCATGTCTTTTTGAAACACCTTGAGCCAAGCCTGTTGTTCTGAAATGTCAGAATATCCCATTATGGTAAGCATTTGACTCATATTGAATTCTTTGATTGTGTGGAACTCTGCAAAGTGCAGCTAAAACACCTACAAGGAGAACAATACTCATGGAACCTGTGAGGCAAGAGACAGAGGATACAGCCTGAACAGGATTTCTGGTTTTTATTGATTACAGACCAAGTACATGGCCAGGGGGAAGAAGCCCACCCATTCTTTCTGTGTGTCTTATTTTTATGGTCTTCTCCTCAATGTAAGGGGCTGTTGGGCTGTAAGTTTGGCTTATGGAGTAAGGTAAACTCAGAATGCTAGAGTCCAAGTTTGAAGAAGCTGTGTGACTCTGGACTCAGGTAGGGATTTGCTGACTTTTGAAGCCAAGAAACCCTCAGACGGGGCTGAAAGCAACACAAACAATCTCAAGCCACAATTCTTGCTTCTTTTTCCATCTATCTGCCAGTACACTGGCAGATAAAATGTCAAGAAGCCATGAATACAAAGAGGGGCAGAGCACAGACTCTGGGGTCCAAAAGTTTGAGTCATGGCTTCGCTGCTATTCACATAACCTCTGTGAGCCTCAGTTTCCACATCAGCAAAATAAGGATAACAAAAATAAAATCATTTACTTAGAGCTGTGCACACCTGTAATCCCAGAGACTTGGGAGGCAGGAGGATCCCAAGTTGAAGATGAGTCTGGGCAACTTAACAAGACCCTGCCTCAAAATAAAAAAATAAAAAAAGGCTGGGAATATAGCTCAGTGGTAAAGTGCCTCTTGATTCAATTCCTAGTCTAGTATTGCAAAAGCAAAAGCTATTGGGTAGGGTTGGGGTTGTGGCTCAGTGGCAGAGTGCTTGCCTTGCAATGTGAGGCACTGGGTTCGATCCTCAGCACCACATAAAAACAAATAAACAAAATAAAGATTAAAAAAGTTATTGGGTATATTGTGAGGTTTAAATGAGATAATGAACCTGAATTGCTTGGTGCAAAGTCCACTTTGGAACTGTTCAATAAATGTTAAACCATTATTATCGATACCATGTCAACTCTGGAAAAATTAGTGTTTTAGTTAGTTCTGAAAATGGCTCATTGTAGCACAAGCCAAAAGTTATGTGAATTCTAACAGTGAGAAAGCCAAGTCCTCATTTATTCATTTGTTTAACAAGCATCTATGGAGTGTTTCCCATGTGCTTAGCAGTGGGCAAGAACTGGGGGTGCACATATAAAAGTAACGCTTCGCATCTTCCAGGCTCTTGAAATCCAGTGGAGCAGATCAATGCATTGACCAACAATGGTGCACATGTGCTTAATAAATGCAGTTTGGCTGACCCATGCTTTGAAAACCAGTGCTCGTGAAAGAAGAATATGAAAGATTTACATGCTCCCTGAAGTCTAGTGCTGAGACTTTAAAGGAATGGATGAGGGAAGTCGGCAACACAGGAGAGATTAGCTCAGACCCTGTTGACTCCTGGCCTCAGGAACTCTCTTGTCCCCAGGCTGAGATGTCATTCTTTGGTTTCTGAGATCAATGCTAGCCTTGGATAGGAATTTAAGAAGCTCTAGGCCAACACTTTGTGACTGAAGTTTAAGCCAAGTTAGCTGCCAGGGAGGCACCAACCATGTGCCCCAGATCTGACACTTGCCTTTCTGTCTATCATGCCTTAATGTACAAGGGGTAAGATCAGAACTGGGCTCCTCCATCCTTGCAGGTATTTAAAGACTGGTCCTGGCTCTGAACTCTGGGCTTGTAGGTGCAGTCCTCCTACCTCTGAAACACTTCAGTGATGATGTCTTTTGCCCCTTAGGCTTTTTTTTTTTTTTTTGCAATAGCTTTATTGATATAGAAATTCACTTGGTGTAAATTTCACTCATGTGTGATGTACAATTCAAAGGGCTTTTACATGTTCACAGATATGTGCAACCACTATCACAATCAACCTCAGAACACTTTCATCATCCCCAAAGAAGCCCTCACCCCACCTTAGCTGTCCACCCTCAATCCTCCCGTGAACCCAAACCTGGCAACCACTGATCTTCTTTTCATCTCTGTAGAAATGCCTATTCAAAATTTCATACAAGTGGATGTTGCAGACTGAATTGTGTCTTCTGACACCAATTTTTTTTCGAAGCCCTAAAGTTCAAAGTGATCATATTTGGAGAAAGGGCATCTAAGGAGGTAATTAAGGGTAAATTAGTTATCTTTATAATGCCTAAGGGCAGGTCACTAATTTCATAGGAATGATGTACTTATAAAGATCAGAAAAGACCCCAGAAGTGTGTATACACAGAAAAAAAAGGTCATGTAAGGACATGGGTAGAAGACAGTCATCTGCAATCCAAGAGAGAGGAACCAGGAGGAACTGAATCTACTAACATCTTGATCTTGGACTTCAAGCCTCCATAACTGTTGGAAAATAAATGTCTATTGCTTAAGCCACCCAGACTATAGTATTTTGTGTAGTATTCACCTGTTATGGACTCAATGTTTGTGTCCCTGCCAAAATTCACCTGTTGAAGTCCTAACCACCATTGTGGCTGTATTTGGAGATGGAATCTATAAGAAAGTAAATGAAATTAAATGAGGTCATAAAGGTGGGGCCCTGATCTGATAGGATTGGTATTCTTTTAAGAAGTGGTCCTAGAGAACCCATGTTCTCTCCCAGGAGCACAGAGGAAAGGGCGTGTGAAGACACATCAGGAAGGCTGTTCACAAGTCAGGAAGTGAGCCCATCAGGAACAGAATCTGAGGGCACCTTGATCATGGCTTCCAGCCTCCTGTTGTCAAAGTCACTCACTCTGGCATTTTGTTGTAGAAGCTCTAGCAGACTGATACAATGGACTAGAACAATGTTGTGGCCTTTTTTTCACTTAGCATGATGGTTTTAAGGTTGAGTTCATGTTGTAGCGTATGTAATTTCATTTGTTTCTACCTCTTGGATATTTTGAGTAATGGTGCCATGAATATTCATATAAACATTTTGTTTTCATCTATCTTGAGTAAATATCTAGGAATTCAATGTCTGGAGTATTTGAGAATTCTATGGAGAACCTAGGGGAACTTTGAGGAACTACTACCAGACCCTTTTATGAATGGTTGTGCCCCGTTCTATTCATATTAGCAATGAACGGGGGCTGCAATTTCTCTGCAGCCTTGTCAACACCTGTTAGGATCTCTCCTTTTTATTATAGCCATCCTAGTGAGTGCCGAGTGGCACTGCATTATGGTTTTGATTTGCACTTCCCCAGTTTGTCCGGGTGTTGTGAATATCTTCATATGTGTTTATTGGCTTATTGGCCATTTGAGGCAATTTCTATTCAGGGGCTTTGTCTATTTTAAATTGGCAATTACATATTAAATTTTTTAATCATTGAGATTTATTATTTATACATTATAGATACAGTTTTCTTATCAGACATGATTTGCAAAAAATTTGTCCCATTCTATGTGCTATGTTTTTACTTTACTGATGGAGTCTTTTGAAGCACAAAAGTTTTAATTATGTTAGTCACATTTTTCTTCATTCTATTGATTCCTTTATTGGTGTAATTTCTTTAAAAAATCATCCCAAGTCCAAAATTACGAGTATTTACTCATTTTTTTCTCATAGTTCTATTGTTTTCTTACATTCTCTGTTCCAGGTAATGCAGATGTCCAACTTCATTCTTTCACATGAGGATATGTAGTTAACCTAGCATTACTGGTTGAAAGGCCTATTCATTTCCCACTTAAATTGTCTAGGTACTCTTGATGATAATCCATTGATCACAAATATAAGGGTTTATTTTTAGACTCTAAGTTCTATTCCATTGATCCATATATCTGTCCTATTTACTGTCTTATAAACTGTAGTTTTGAAATCAGGAAGTGTGAGCTACTTAGCTTTGTTCTTTGTCAGGACTGTGTTGGTTATTCAACACCTTAAAGATTCCTAGGCTTTTGAAGGACCAGCTTTCTCTGGTGCTTGTAGCTGGGGTCTATCTGCAGCTCAAGAAATCACAGGTTGATCTGCTCATGTGCCAAGGGTATCACACAGCTGATCCTCCTGTGCCTCAGTCTTAGTCAATGTGACTGAATATACTTTTTCCAGTCACAGAGATGAATATTATGAACCCAAATTCCTGATGGGCACCTTGTGGAGGAGGAGACGGAATCCTAAGTCCCGCTCTTGTGGTGTTCCAAATAGGGCTGATGCATCAGGTCTAATGGTTCCCTGTGGAATCCTAAGAGTTAATTAGCCTTGATGGACAGCTTGTCAGTGTAGTCCTGTTGTAGCTAGTGTTTTAAATTAGTCACAGTCTAAAAGAAAATGACAAACACAGAAAAAAATATTCTCCATAATCAGGATACACTTGTTATAGGTTATAATGTAATTATCAATCACATAGAGATATACTTTTTCCTCTTTAGATAGAAGTATTATTATTATTATTATTATTATTATTATTATTATTATTGAACTTTAATGGAGAATTCCTCTAGGAATTTTTTTAGCATCTATTGTTTCTCTCATGGTCTGAGAGACCAGACATTATTGAAGGGATAATTAAACAAAATCATACTGGGTGAAAGGAGCTTCAGCTACTTCATAAGGGGAACGTTTGTAGTAATGTGGTTACCTGGATTTATTTTGAAGTTAGAATAAGACTTAATACGTAGTTTTTCTTTACATTACATTTTGTCCTAAGGGGATATGTGCATTTCCATATGTGCATCACATTTGGATTCTTAATCCTTGCTGTAGATATTTGAGCCAAAGCAGGTTGGCCTCCCTCCCATCTGCATAGAATGTGCAGCTCCACTTATGGAAACCTGTGTTCTGGGATCCTTGTGCTCAGATTTTCTTCAGGTTGACCAGCAAGGGGCACTAAAGCATAGCGTCTCTTCCTTATTTCCTCCCAGCAACAGTGCAACAGTAGAGGTTCAGAAAGCAAGTAATTGGGCAAGAATCTGGAAACTGCACAGTTATAGTCAGATAAAAAAGCTGGCAGTCTTCTCTTTGATATTTTTCAAGGGTATTGATATTTTTTTAAGATGAGAAAAATTCTGATTGGGCAGAAAGGCAGCAAAACAATTCCAAACACAGAATCACTCTTTGCTTGCAAGCCATAATTCTCCTGTCTAGTCAATACTGTTAGGTAAACCGGCAGAATCCTGTCATTACTTTTCTGTGAATTACTACATTTTCTTTCCATCCATGGAACATAATGGCCAAGCCACATAAGGAGTCCTTAAAAAGGATGAACTACTTGATGTTACGGTGACAAGCAATTATTATGGAGGCCTACTGGTTGGTCTTTTCCCCCTCCCTTTAAATTTTGCCTGCCTATTTATTTCCATCAGCTACTGAGGATGACTCTTTTATTGTTTCAAATAAAGGATGCAATCTATATGCTAGGCACACATTATGAATAATTCCTTGTCATAACGAGGCACAGTGTCCTTCAGAGACTGGCACGAAGTCACTGAAGCTCTTTAGTATTTGATAATGGGCTTGTCTTTCTTTCTCTCTCTTTTTTTTTTTTTTAAATCCGCTTTTATCTTTGCTTAATCACATCAAGGTACTGAAACATTAAGAATCATAAAATTTAACAATTAGTCCACCAAGCTAGAAGCAAACACCCATTATGGTTTCTAATTCTAAATTAAACACATCATTTTTGGAAGCTTTGTTAACTTATCAATATTATGGAAATAATACACATAAAGATAATGTGTTTAATGTTTGTGTTTAATTACAGACCCATGTATAATATTTTGAGAGACATTTTACTCTTTGCTTAAAGCCAGTTTGAAGACTTAGGTTTCCTGGACCCTGTTATTTTCAGCATGTGAGAATTCCATATTAAAATGGATTACACACTTCTTGATGTGTCTCATTACGGCTCTCCTCCCTCAAATACAATCCTAAACCTCAAATGGCTGATTACTTAAGAACCCTTAAGAAGTCTTAGCTAAATGATGGATAGCTCAGAGCATGATTTCTAATATTTTTCTCTCTGCTAGCCAAAATTAGAAATTCAAGGTGGCAGAGAAAAGATTTCTAGGGGCTGAGGTAGATATTAGGAATGAGATGAAAAAGAACAAGAGAAAGGAAAGACTTTTGATTCCACATTTTCCAAGTCAAGCCTGAAGGTGTTCTGTCTCAGCTGTTTGAGATGACTTTTATTATGTCCAGGTGTTAGGCACCACCTCTGCCCCCTGGGCCTTTCTTCTCAGATCCCAGGGGGATGAATGACAGACCATAAATGACTGGCATGGATTTTGTTTTTGGGGTCATGTTATGGCTATGTGACTGGGCATGTTACCTTTCTAAGCCTCAGTTAATTCTCCAGTACAGGGAAGATGCATTCTCTCATTTAACAAATATTTATCAAATTTATCAAACTCCTGCCACATGCCGGGCAACACTGTCAGCACAGTTGTTTGTTCTGAGAATCAAGTGAGAGAATGAATGTAAAACACTTAGGACCCTGACAATAAATAATGGTTATTATAATCTACTGAGAATCTATTGTAATTCATAACCTCTGTCTGCTTCAGTTTTCCTCATTTGCAAAGAGAGATTCCTGTCTTGTATGGCTCTCATGAGGTTTAAGTGAGGTAATGTATATAAAGTGCTTAGAAAAGTTCCTGGCACGTAACTGTTATGTAAGTCCTAGTTATCATTACCAGTTTCTCAACAGCAACCTGGAGAGGTCTATACTATTATCACTGCTTTAAGGATAAGGTAACTGAGGTTCAGGGGAGAACTTGGCCAAGGTTGAATGGCTGGTAAGCCACAGATGGGCACCCCAACTGTCTGGATCAGATATGCCTTCCTCACTGTGCCCTGACATCTCCTAGAAGCACTGAAAGCCCACCTTGACCTCACATAGATGGCTTACATATGGCATCTGGGTAGCTCTGAGATGCCACTCCCACATCCCTCCAGGTCTCCCCATAAGCCACGTGGCACCCATCCACTCACAAGCTTATCAGCATCTTACAGTCTTTGCACTTAGCATTCATTCTGATAAACTTCTTCTCTGTGCTGGAAACGATACTGCCAGGCATATATTTAGCAAAGTCCCCATCCACTGCCTGAGGATCTTTATACTTTTTGCTAGACAATCAGTAAAAAATGTAAATTTGTTTTTTTTTCCACCCGTGAGCCTTCTCAGGGAGGAAGGCTATTGCTGGCTTGTTTATTTAATCATTCATTCATACATTCATTCAATCGCTGTCATCCGTCATTCACCAAACATTAATATGAGCCAGACCCTGTACTAGGTAAAGTTGTCTAATTTTTATGAACAACATGCTTTGCTTTCTCAGTATGTAAAATATTGAATCCCAATTGTCAATCGTATGCAAATTAGCATAAAAGGACAGACTGCAGCAGAAGACCACATTGGCTTGGTTGGCTTGTTTACTTTCAACATCCCCAGTGGTTGTCACTGACTGTCAGAAGAAGATAGTTCTATCGACACTTCACAGCTTCAACAAGAAGCAAATTTTCTCCAAGTGTCCTTTGTATATCTGCCCCTTTGGGAACACACAGCTCCAAATTATGTAAAGATGCTTTAGCACCAAATGAACCCTCTTCTGGCACTTGTGGGAAAAAGTGACTGCTTTTGTGAACTATTCTTTTTGACTTGAAATTGAAAATGTTGCAAATGTTCCAAAGAACAACATCACACTAAACTTATGATGAATTTGTGGAAAACAATCTTCCATAGTCAAATAGAGTAATTGCTTTTTTTAAAAGAATGATTTCTTATTCCAAATATACCTAAATTTGGAGGGGGTAGATTTTGAGGACTTATACCTTGATAGCATGAATTCTACATTTTATGCCTTCAAAGAGCTATAAATTTAAGAACAGATTTGCTGATTGTTGTTTGTGGAGTCTTATTTCTTCTTCTTCTTCTTCTTCTTCTTCTTCTTCTTCTTCTTCTTCTTCTTCTTCTTCTTCTCTCTCTCTCTCTCTCTCTCTCTCTCTCTCTCTCTTAACTTTTGTGGTACTGGGGGTTGAACTCAGAGTCTCATACATGCTGGGCAAGCACCTTACCATTGAGCTACACCCTAACCCTCTTCTTTTCTTCTCTTAATTATTTATCAACTTTTCCATGGGGAAAGCTCTGTGCTGGCTTTTAGATTAAAACAAACAAAGAAAGAAAGCACCCCTTACTATCTTTTCTCCTATTCTTTGGGGAATGTGTGCTGTGACTGTTGCTGAGTGCATCCCTCACTTAGCTTCATCCTTAGGGGTTCCTTCTGGGAATGCCCTAGAAGAGAGTATTGCTTAAGAGAGAGGATTCCACTCAGGTCTATTATTTGGTAATTGGAGGACTGGAGAGGAATTTTAAGTATTTTCTGACTTGTATTATTTGTCAGGATTTAGGACTTACCATGAGATTCTGTCGAGAACTTGAACTAAAGAACTGAGCGTTCAGTGGTAAAATCAATACATAGTGAATCACATCAGGATATCTTAAAGAGACAGATCTGTTAAGAGATACTTGCCTGTCATCACAAGCAGAACAGATGTTATAATTACAGGCTTTGATTCTTCACTTGTTGGACTTTGGGGAGGTCTAGGGTTTCCTAGGGATGGGTCAAGATGGCCAAAGTGGTAGTGCTTTAACAAAGAGCATGAAAGTATTTACAAGTTTAACAATTGGATTGTAGAGAGGTGGATTTTTTATGAAATGAGTGGATCTCCACTTGCATGAGAACCTTCCAAATATATATTCACTTCCATAATTAATTTTTATTCATAAAGGTTTATTGTACCTTTAAGAGGTCCCACAAACTTATATAAGCATTGGGTTCCACAAGTCCAGATTTTGGACCCCTGGGATGGCTATATCTAGCTTCAGTCTAGCTTCACAAGCTAGTAACAGCTCCGTCACCACAGCTGCTAACAGCTCCGTCAGCACTGCTGGATGGAACCAGTAGAAGGCATCCGCATGAGGGTTTGGGATGGGCCAACCTTGGCTCTGCCCAGGCAGGTACTCATTGTCCGTGGGAGAAGATGCTCTTGCCCAAAGCTTTAACTCATCCTATCCTAGTGTCAGGACTTCCCAATCTAGGAGATGGATGAACCTTACTTTCTTTACCCGGCATCTTTATAGTTTCTCACAGTCTTTTGTTAGACCCACATTTCTTCTATTTCATGCTTACTAGGAGTCTTCTGATGATAACTTAGCTCCCACTGAGTCTATGATGGCGTTCTGGCCATGGGAATCAAGAGTCAGGACACTTGGGTGTTTCTATTTCTCAGGAGAGATTAATAAATTGGCCTTTTGGTTGATTATTAATTATTCTAATTATGTGGCCAATGTGAGTTCACTTTTGAGAAACCTTCTATGCGAAGACTTCTGAACTTGTGAAGCTAGACTGAGGACCGTGGCAAAATGAACAAAATAAACATTCTGCCTCCAGAATCAGATTCTCCACTGCATTGACCTTGGCCTTCCTCCATTATTTTCAGCAGGACTTTATGGAAAGTGTTTGTGTCCCCAGTAGACTGTAAACTCCTTGAGAACCCGTCTGCATTCCAAACCCTCAGTGCAAATGCATAGCACCAAGGAAGAACTCAATAAATACCTAGTGAATGACTAAACGGAATAATAAAAGTGATTCTTTTTTTGGTATACTAGTAAACTTGTAGGGATGCAAACTCTTGGTTCAGTTGATGAATCATTTTGTTTTTGAACAAATTTGCTGTTTCATTACAAAAGTCTGAACAATACTTTGGAGGATTAGCATCTTTCATCTGTCTGTTTGCAAGCATCAGATATATTACAGAACTGACTATGGTTGATATAAAATAATCCCTTCCTTATGATAGAACTGACTATGGTTGATATAAAATAATCCCTTCCTTATAATATTTTTGTTTCACTAAAGAATTCATTTTATTATCTTATGTCTATCAGATCTGCAAATATTTCATGGGACTGAAAATTATTTTGTACTTGGCACTAAAAACTAGTGATGAAAAGCTAGTTGAATCAAGAATAAACCAGTCTGGGATGAATACTTTTATTGAAAAATGTGAGAAATAACACAAACGAATGGTATCGACACTATCACAGATCATTTCCAACACCCAGAAAAATCTGCTGTTTGTTTTAAAGAAGCGTATCTGGAGGAAAATGCATGAATTGAATGATGATAAGAAAAATAATAATGAAAAGACTTCTACTTATCTATAGCTATATATCCTGTTAGCTCTTGTTTTTGATTTCATTGTCTTTTCAACTCTCAAGGATACGGGTAATCCATGGGGGAGGGAAAGATAGGGAAAAGGAGGGAGAAAATAAAGTGTGAGTGTGCACATATGTATGTAAATATTAGGGACAAGATATTTCACAGCTGAATTCTTATTTTCTCAAACTTGACAACAAAACCAAAGCAACATACTCCATCCTTCCATCACTTACATGTCTTCCAAAAGGAAATTAAAAAAAAAATCTCCTTCAATTAGTATGAACTATATTTCTATAAACTATATTGCTACTTCTGTACCTAGCCACACTAAAGCCCCACAGCAGAGACAACCAACACTATTTGAGATAATGAATTGCTCTAGGTTGGCAATAGCATTTCCAAATTAATAATGACTTCTGTTAGATTGACACTTTGTTCCTTGAAGGTGAGACTTTCCAGCCTCAAGCAGAAATTAACTGGTCTCTATTTTGCATCCATAATGATAAATAGTATGCACGCTATAACACCAAGAATTAATTTTATTGGCAGCATCTGTAACTTAAATGCAGGTTACTGGATATCACCTTTACCTTGATACAACTGAGTTTGGGAAAGAAGCCATCAATTGGGGGCTGTTTGCGTTGAGAAAGAGAGGAGTCGGTGCTGTTTGTTTTCATAAGCAGAGAGGAAGTTATCAGCCCTTGCAGAGTCTAAAATTCTAACCCTCATGAACTTTCAATTTTTTTTCTCTTTAAAGCATCAAACAGCTGTTTCTCTTGGGAGGGCTCCTGGCAGCCAACTGAGTTGAACATGGGGTACTGGAATGTGGGCTTGAAAAAAGGAACACTGAGAGACAGCTTGTAATCTCACACACACACACACACACACACACACACACACACACACACATTCACACACACACACATGCCCCAGGGCCCATGAACTCAACTGAAGTTCTTTTTTCATTTCAGCCAGGCAGAGCAAATCTATTTTGCCTAGTGGCCTTTCTCCTGTCATCCCTCCTGGAGAGGCACCCTCTGATGAGGAGTACAGCTGTGATCCACTTTCCTTGGGAGAGTGGTCACCAGACATGATCTCAGGAGGAACAACAGCAACTATGGTGGTGGCAGTTCCTTCTGGAAACTGTCATGTGAGAGCATTAGAGTGCTGCCTTTGAAAGGCATTGTAGTCCTGAACTGTGTACCTGGAAAGAGATCTACTTCTTCATCCCATAGTCCTTCTCCTTCTATTAGAGTCTCGATCCTCAGCACCCAGGAATGCTGGGCCACACTCTGATTATGTCTGTGACACTTGTATTGTTGTAATAACCATTTATAATAGAACAACTTCCTGCACTGGGCGTGTTCAGCCATCAGTGTGTGGATGCAACATTCTGATATGGTTCTCATGGCAAGGCCATGGGAAAGACTTTCCCTGTGAGGACAGCCATCTCCCCTGTAGGGTAGGAGAATTTTTCCAGTGTCAAATAGGCAGGCAAAACATGTATTGGAGGTCAGGAACCAGAACTCAGTAGGCGGTCAGGTGTGGGTGGGGAGGAGTCTAAGGATGCTTCTGGTCCCTGCCAGGGAAGAGGGAAAAATGGCGTTATTACGTAGAGGCAGGCCTAGAGCTGGAAGCGGGGAAGCATGTGCAGTTAGTGGAGTGCTATTCTATTGCTTTTGTTATCGCTGGTCCTTTGGTCAGGTCTTTTTTAACTGTCCCAGCCTCATCTCAGTGTGCTAGGGAACACCAAGAATGGCCTCAGGCTGGCAACTGAGAGTAGGATTAGAGGGCGGAAGGCAACCCTCAGGCTGGTGTGGCTCTCACAGGAGAAACCGTGAACCTTTGCCAATTAGCCCACAGTCTCCCTGCCACAATTAGTGGCAGTCTCTCTTCGTCCCCTAATTGGGAAGATTAGGTTTGATTTCACTATAAGGTAGGCTTCCTTCTATCCCTTCTGCAAATCATAAGATTGGTCACCAACTAACTTCCATGATCTTCCCAGCAACTAGCAAGTTGATAAAGCTCAACAATGGGAGTCATAATTGTTTAGAGAGCTCAGCTTCAAGGCAGGATTTCAAGTTTCCTGATCAGATCTAATTCTAATTCTTCCACATGATCTGCCAACTGAAACATTCTTTTTTTCAGGGGACAGCCAACATATGGGATTTATACCATGATTAAGGGTAAAAATAGCACATATTTTGAGTCCAACAGGAGAGAACTGAGACCTACACAGCACACAGCCTCAGCCCATGGTCCTGAAGGAGGAAACTATTTTTCCTTTTTTGGTTTGGGCAAGTCTATGGGAAAAAAAAATCTTTGAAAAATACTGGGCCTTAATGTAGATGAACCAATGGCATATGGGACCCAAGGCAAAATAGTATATTTCACCAAAGAGAAGAGATCAGAATAAAATGCAATCTGTATTTGTTACTATGGCAGCTACCATTTTTGAAGTAATACTAATGGAATATCAAGGTCACCCCCTATCATGCATATGATAAACCCTCTCTGTGAAAATTACAATAGACATTGAGGTATGAAGGACAAATAGAAGGGGTTTGAGATAGATGGACATTACACATACTTTATTTGACCTTGAGAAAGACTGAACACTAGAAATCTGAATCTTTGTCGTTAGGGGAGAAACTCTGAAATCACTTGGGCATGAAAGTGTTCCCAGGCTAATTCCAAGCTACCAGAATACAGAGTCCAAAGACACTCAGAGTCTCAGAGAGCATCTTGCCAAGAAAAAAAATGGAACTTTGCCTTCTTGGCTTTCAAAAAGAGGGTTTTCATCCAGGTTCCCACTGCAATGGAGAAGTCATTCACATATTTTCCCACCCCTTTTGATCCCTCTGAATCACAATGACTTTATTTTAGCTAGTTATTTACAAAAGGAAAATGGTTTCTTATAATCAAGTCAAATATTAGTCTTTAGGTTAAAAAAAAGAAAAAGGAAGGTCAATAACAGGATATAAGATTGCATGAATACAACTATGGACAAAAAGTAGTATGTACAGAAAAAAGACTGGCAGAAATAAACCCTAAATGCTAGGGGCGATTGCCTAAATGAATAAAATAAACATGTTTTCTCTAATGAAGGTGGGGATTTCTTTGATATGGAAATAAATCTTACTCCTGATCTTATTTAAAAATAAATACATGAAAAAAGACTTCCATTTCCAATTACCATTTAGTGAGTGAAGTCTTTCCCATTTACTTGGGAGCTAACTATACATAAGTAGCAAACCCTAACTGGCTATATTTAATCCTACATGGTCCTGAATTACTTAAAGTGTCTAGTCCCAGAAGTAACTAAGGCACTGAGAAGCTAACGGAGGCCATCCTTGACTGTTTCAACTCTTCCAATCAGACTCCAAACCCCAAGATTTAAGGTAATAATCCATGTATGAAGGATTCATGTTCTTCATGTTAACCCAATTCTCAGTTTATAAAAATAACACCTAATATTCACTGAACGCCTTTTGTGTGCCAATAACTGAGGTAATGGTTACTAATGTATTATCTGCTCGATTTCAACCGTCATACAAGGTCACCATGGGAATTAGCCCCATGTGCAAATAAATGTGTTGGGGCAGGAAGAGGCTAAGGTCAATTTCCCAAAGTCACAGAGGTAAGTGTCAGACAGAGATTTGAACCTCAGGTGAGTGGCTCCAGATCTACACTCTTAACCATGAAGGTTTTCTGCTTTATGAAGCTGATACTGCAGCTTACTTCTTTGATGATGGCTTTTGGTGTTCAAAAGTCCCTGTTTAAATATTTATATAGAATACAAATAGGTACCCTGAGATTTTACAAAAAGCATACTCCTATGAATTTCTTAGACATAATGTAAGGGGTTCATAAATTTCAAATAGTGTTCATCTCAAAGCATGCATTTAAGGAAAATGTGTGACACCAGCACTTCCAAGTGTCTACTCATTTAGAGGCACTTTGATTGCTGGAGGTCTTAATATGCATATAACCCAGCTCTTCAGCTAGGTTAAGTGACTTGTTCAGTTAGCAATACAGCCAGGGTGAGAAGGTAAGTTTCCATTCCCATTTCTAGACTCTTCTAATTGTTTTCCATCTTAAGCCAAGCAATAGATAGAAGCAATTCCTTTTTCCAGTACTGGGGCTCAAACCCAGGGCTTCACACTCACACAAACTAAGCAAGCACTCTATCACTGAGCTATGTCCCCAGCCCTGTTAGAAGCAATCTAACAAAGCAACAGAATTTCAAAAAGCCTAGAATCTGAAAAAGCTAGAATCTGATGATTCTAATTCCAGGGGATATTTTTTCCCCCATGATGAGCTTTAAATATTTTACAGATTTTTTTAGAGCTTGCCAAAAATAGGTCTGTGGAGACATTGAAATGATTTTTGTTTATAAGAAAGGAAGAGATAAAAACGTAACTTAAAAAAGGGCAACTATGAAGGCAAAAATGATGATATGGGAAATTAAATCCTGCCTAGAGTTCTGCAGCTGATAACTCTTCCTGACCCCGCAGGAAGATATTTTTCTTGCGCAGGGAGCACAAAATCGTTGGCTGCACTTTTTCCTCTTTCTTTGAAAAATATCTCTTCCCCTTATTAGCTCAGCACAGATCAAGTGACAATAAATCCAACAGGGGATTTCAATTTAAAAAATCTTCCCCTCTATCATGTCGTCGTAAGGCCTTCAGCTCGGAGCTGGCGAGTGCTGCGAGCTGCCTTGGCCCACAGAGGCTCGACACCAGGGCAAGGCATGTGGCAAGAGGGGGCCTTGGCTGTGGGAAAGTGTTCCTGTGACTCAGGGAAGGCCGCCGAGCCCTGAAAACTTGCTCTCCTCCTTCTGCCAGAGAGCCAGCTGCAAGATTCTGGGTTCCATCACCATTATTATTAATGTGGTGGTGGGGGGGATGACTTAATTGTAAACCAATGACCTCATTCTAATAACCAAGTTCTAATCATTTCTAAAGAAAGCTGCCTTCTTCGTCCCTGCCAACTTGCAAATAAAACAAATGACATTGGAACATGATTATATTCATTAGCAATTATTCCATGAAAACAGCGAGGATTCGAATTTACCCTACACTTAACCCAGACAACTAAAACTGCAATGCAATCGTGGGCCAAGTGTTGATGGCTGCTGAGTTAGGCGTGTATTTAGTTCCAGGTTAGGAGCATCCCAGTGTTTCCCTTCCTTCTTGGTGAGATATGTTAAAAAGAAAAAGAGAGAAAGAAAGAAAGAAAAAGAAAACAAAAAGAAAAGGGAAAAGAACCAGAAAGGAAAGCAACAGAAATATCCTTCCTCTCACACACAAAAATTACATTTTAGAGCCTTTTCAGTGATATTTCTCTGATTTAACTGCATTTTTTTTTTTTATGAGGAGGAATGACACTGTGTAGGAGAATTCTGTCTTACTGTAACATGCCAATGTCCTGGGAGATGGAGGTGAGGCAGGTTATGCATGAGGGCTGGGGCTGGTGCATGAACAATGGTCAGGTGATGACACCTGTCACCCCCCACGTGACATACTCATGAGTGCTCCTGTGTAGCTCAAGGCAGGGACCATGTTTGCTTGGGTGTCCAGGCATGCCCAGCCATCCTGGATGATGGAGTGAATGATGAGGAGTGAATGAAGAAAGGTTTTTGCAAGTAGGAAAAAAGAATAAGGAAGCACTAGGGTAGAATGACAATGTTTCCAAAAATCATTTTTCATGAACCGTTTTTGAGCTGCTCTCTGCGTCACGGTTGAGAGACTGATTAGAGAGGTTCCACTTTTACAGATGAAAGAGCTAAAACGATAAAAGATGAAGATGCTGGTACGATGATTTGCTTGAAATTGATTGGCAAGTCTGAGCAGAACCTGGGGTAGAATTAAAAATGTCTGAGCTCAGACAATGGAAAGGAGTCCTGATTTGGAAAAGTAAGAAGACTAAGCAAGCTGAGTCAGCTTCCTGTCCACAGTGGTTCCCCTGGCTGGGCTGATTTCAAATCCACACCCTTGATCATGAGAGAGCACAGAGCTGGGCTCACACCTTCAACCAAGGAAATGCATCTTGGTCAGACAAACGTGTGTGGAAACAGTGAGTACACGGCCCTATAAAGTAAGTTACAAAGTCCCTTAAATGGGACCCAGATAAATAGCTGCCATGGTTTGAATATGTGTCCCCTCCAAAATTCATGGTAAAATTGAAATGCCATTTTGATGTTACCACAAGGCGGGAACTTTGAGGGGTCCTGGGACCTGACTCATGGGGTTAATGTTGTTAGAAAAAGATGTCCCCCTTTGGCCCTTCTGCCATGCAAAGGGTCCAGCCTTCCTCTCCTCCGGCGTGCAAGGTGCCTCTCTGGAAGCAGACAGCAGCCTTCCCCAGACCTGAAACCTGCAGCTCTGTGACCTTAGACTTTCCCGCCTCCAAAACTGTGAGCACATGTTTCTGTTCTTTAAAAATTACCCAGTCTTTGGTATTCCTTTATAGCAGCACCAAATACAGTCAAGAACCTAAATATTTCTAATATCACTAGTTGACCCAACTGTCTGGCATGACAAATTCATAGACCAGTGAAGTTTTTGGTACTTTACAGATTTAGTTTTTGTCTCTGTTTCCGCCTGACCTTAACCTTACTGGGTTTCCTGCCATCTGCCTGCTACTTTGTTTATAGAATGGCAGTGTTTCCCATAGTGACTCTTAGGAGTGATTTTAAAAAATTAAATTTATTCTTTTTAGATATACATGACAGTAGAATATACTTTGACATATAATATATTCATGGAGTATAACTTCCCATTCTTGTGGTTGTGCATGATGTGGTTGTGTATTCACATATGAACATAGAAAAGTTATGTCCAATTCATTCTGTCTGCTAATTTTTATCCCCATCCCCTGTCCCTTCCCTTCATTTCCTTTTGTCTAATCCACTGAACTTCTATTCTTCCCTCCTCCAACCCTTGTTGTGTGTTAGCATTCACATATCAGAGAGAATATTTGGGCTTTGTTTTTTTGGGATTTGCTTATTTCACTTAGCATCCATCCATCCATTTCACTCCACATCCATCCATTTACCAGCAAATGCTATAATTTCATTCTTCTTTATGGCTGAGTAATATTCCATTGTGTATATATACCACTTTTTCTTTATCCATTCATCTGTGGAAGGGCAACTAGGTTGGTTCACATAGCTTAGTTATTGTGAACTGAGCTGCTATAAACATTGATGTGGGCGTGTTACTATAGTGTGCTGATTTTAAGTTCTTTGAGTATATGACGAGGAGTGGGATAATTAGGTCAAATGATGTTCCCATTCCAAGTTTTCTGAGGAATTTCCATATTGCTTTCCAGAGTGGTTGCACCAATTTGCAGTCCTACCAGTAATGTATGAGTGTACCTTTTCCTCACATCCTCACCAACATTTATTGTTACTTGTGTTCTTGATAATCGCCATTCTGACTGGAGTGAGTATAGTTCTAACTTTCATTTCTCTAATTGCTAGAGATGTTGAACATTTTATCATATATTAGTTGGCTATTAATATTTCTTCTTTTGTGAACTGTCTGTTCAGTTCCTTTGCTCATTTACTGTTTTTTTTTTTAATTTTTTGGTGTTAAGTTTTTTGAGTTCTGTATATTTTCTGGAGATACTCTATCTAAGGTTCAGATGGCAAAGATTTTCTCCCATTCTGTGGCCTCTCTCTTCATATTCTTGATTGTTTCATTTGCTGTGAAGAAGCTTCTTAGTTTCATACCACTTAGGAGTAAATTTTCAGCAGATCCATATTGATTGTCCCCTACCTAACCTGGTAGAGAGGTAGAATCAGTAGGAGGGGAATATGCAATTATGATAAGAAGGTGGAATAGATGAATTAAATATTTATTGAGGACTCACTATGTGCTAGGTACTTTTCTAGTCCCAGAAACATAGGAACAAACAAAACTCATACAAATGCCTTCTCCCACAGAATTTACAATTTGGGATATGTGTGTGTGTGCATTAGGGATGGAAGGGTAAGATATTATAACCTAAACAAGTGGAAATTGTATGTGATATATTAGAAGGCAATAAGTACTATGAAGTGGAATTAGGAAGGGGGGATGAAAGGTTTTCAGGTGGGAAGTAATGGGTAAATTTTACAAAAATTGATTTGAGAAAGCTCAGTGACTAGATAACATTTAAACAAAAATTTGAAGAAAAAAACAGCAAGTCCTAAGGCCACCTGGGGAAGCGCATTCCAGGCCTAGGAAGGCTAGTGTAGAGGATCTGACCTAGGGCCACCTTGATGCCTATTGTCAGGGAGCGTCATTCTCTTGGCACCTGGTATAAATGGTTTCTACTGGAATTGTGTCATGAGCAATGTGCAATGGGAAAACATGACCAGCCTGTCATGAGGCAGGAGCATTTTGACAATAGTAAGGAGCCAGAGAGAGTAGGAGGGAGTCAGAGAGCAAATAGAGAGCTATGCATTTCCAGGCCTTTCCCACTGACTATGGGAAAGCAAGTTAAATATCCAAGGAATTTTCAACAGTCCCACTGTCATGTCTACTGATACCACTCTAAAACGGCTGCACTGTGTCTAGGCTACTTGGATTTAGTACTTAATAACTGAACTCACTGAAGGACATATACAAGTGACCTGTCTGTGTGCGTGTGTGTGTGTGTGTGTGTGTGTGTGTGTGTGTGGCTAAGGATGAAACCCAGGGCCTTGCCCATGCAATGCAAGAACTTCACCACTATACTACAAGCCCAGTCCAAGTGACCTGTCTTTGCATGAAGGTTTTTCAATTCTGCAGATCCTTGATAAATGTAGGAACGAAACTTCATCAGAACCCACACTGGTAATAATGTGAATTTGTTACCATATTAGAAAATGTCGAGTTCTACACTACAGGATAAGAAAACAAAATGAATGACAAAATCCATAAGAATTTATGGGAACAGGTAATAATAAGTGAGTACATTAAGTAATATAGGCAAACTCATAGGATGTGTTTGGACAAACTGAAGGTAATTTAGGATATGCTAAGACATATGAAAGATAAATAGACCTATAATCCCAGCAGCTCCGGAGATGGAGGCAGGAGGATTGTGAGTTCAAAGCCAGCCTCAGCTATTTAGCAAGGCACTAAGCAACTCAATGAGACCCTGTCCCTAATAAAATACAAAATAGGGCTGAGGATGTGGTTCAGTGGTCAAGTGCCCTGAGTTCAATCCCTGGTACCAAAGAAAGAAAGAAAGATAAATAGAATAAATGGAATCTCTGGTGGAACAAAGAAGACCCTCACTTATAGACAGAAATGGATAGAAATATCAAGTCACAAGTCTTGATCATGCTACCTCTGAGCTGATAGCTGGTTCACCCAACATTAGCCACCCACTGGTATCCTTCAATACTATTCAGATCTTGCATGAACTGTGCTCCAAGATGCAGATTAAACCTTTAGCTGTTCAGCCAGCTAATTGACCAGGGGTTCTTTTCCTTACTTTCTCCTATAGAGTAACTGTGTGTCATTGGCTAGGGGCCTTCTTCTCTGGGTCCCATTGCTCAGAATGCACAATTGGCCCAGAACCACACCATCATTGCGGAGAAAGAAATAGGACACAGAGAACCTGCATAATCCAGAACTCAGGTAGAAGGTTCTGTCACCTACTCATATCCTGTCCTCATGAACTGACCCTATCCTTTCCCCTTGCTGTTATCTGTGTGTTTTCAACCAAATTGAACAAAGTATGTGATTCCAGCACCCCCATTTGGTCTGTGTGTCTTCTGTTGCCTGCCTCTGGAATAGCCGGGGCTAATTTCTTGCATGCACCATTTCCTACCCACATCCTTACCACGTTAAGTGCAAAAGGCCAAGGTGCTGTGAAGTTTCTAACAGCCCTGATTTTAGGTTATTATTTTCGGAGTCTTGGTATTCATGAGTGGACAGTATCTTTAGAGCACTTGAGCAGAAGGAAGTATTTTAAAATATAAAAAGAAAAAAAAAACTAGCCTACACTGTCTCTGCATGTATCTTTTATGTTTCCATTAATTCTGGGTGACATTTGAAAGCTTGACAGTCTTTATCCACCTGTAAACTTATAATAGAGGTTCTAGAAATAATATTAAACTAGCCAAATGGGAAAATCCAAGGCCATTTTGGGACAGGTAGGAGTGCTTCTAAGAGGCAAGGCCTTGACTCATGAGTATGGTACTCTTTGTATCTACTATTATTTACTGCATATTATTGCTAGAAACATGTTTGTACTGGTCCCTTTGAATAGTGTGCAGAAATATAAGGAGTTATGGGTTTGACTCATCAGAACATGTAAGAATCAACCATTGGTTCCCTGGAAACTTTATTATAGCCTGACAACTGCTGAGATCACGTACCATTTCAACACAGAAAATCAAGAACAAATACAAATTTTAAAAATTACAGTTTTTAATCAGTTTAACATGGTCTGTGGAAAATAACCATGCTGACACAATGGTAGCATTAGTTATCTCTCTATAAATTGAGTAGGTCAAAAGGACAAGAAGAGGTTACAGTAGCAGAAAATGCCTTTTGATTAAAGATGTTTATCTTTTTTTTTTTCTGATTTTGTCTTTTCTTTCAATGAGTTGATTACATTTGACCAGGTTAAGGCATATGATTACATAAGGTCAGCAATCAGGGTCTGATAATTGACCTTTAACCTCTCCTTCCCCAAGCTTCCACCTCTACCACACACACACAAACACACACACACACACACACACACACACACACACATCAGTCGCCTTTTAACTTTTGTTCTTTGCAGAATTCGCTTTAGTTATGTGATTAAAATCGACATATCATAGGACACGAGTGGCCCTGAGGCTTGGGCCGTTGTCTTCATTAGACATCTGAGCCAAGGTGGTACAGTGAGGTGTTGAGGGATGAAGACAGGACTCCATACAACATCAGGTGTTTGTTAACAGATTTTCCCTAAATGGATTCCATCCTGGATTACCTCGAACCAAAAATAGTCCTATGAGCCAAGAAGGATGAATTTTAGAGCACATTTCAGATTGTAGAGGGTAAGGTGTTCAGCCCTGCAGGTCCTCTAGCTCCCAGCCCCACTTTTTGTTCTCACTGTTCACCCCTAGTTAACTCAGCCATGCTCAGCGCAGGTGAAGAATCCTACCACATCCAAGTGCCTTGCGGGGACCTCAGTGGTAGAAGCCAAATATGAACATGTGGCATCAACACCCCCATCCACTGAAATTTAATCTTACAAACCCCTCGAATCATTTACAGAATTTGGCTAAATTTGCTAGTTTTTTAGTTAAGATATTTTCCAGAGATGACAATCCAGGATGCACTTTCCAACAGAGGGAAAGAACTCTCCTTCAATCTGGTTGTGTCAGGACCCTGCAACTAACCTAGGCAGTTCTTGTTTGTACTAAACGAGAACTTTCTCTGGGTGAATCGGACAGGTGGAGGGACATTTAGAGACCTTTAATCAGTGTACAATTCCTTGCTTCATGTGTCTCCCGCATCCCCTCTCATCTTCAAGTACCATCTTTTTGATCCTATCACCAATGACTGGGTCCTGGCACGTGTACAATATTAATTTCCAAAAAGGTAGATGAATATTTAGGTGAAAAAATAAAGCAAATCAAAGGAGGCCGGAGCTGGATAGCTGGCTGGGTGGAGATTCCAACCTGCCTCAAGCCTGAACATTGGCACACCCCTGTTGTTGAATGGACAAGCTTACCGTCTCAACCCACAAAACCTGTTTTTCCCATTGCCTCCCATATTCCTATTAACAGGTCTCTTTGTTATTAAAGTCTGAATTCATCCTTGGCCAGATACTCTTACTCAATGGCCACATTTACAAATTCTTTTTTTTTCTTTTTTTTATTGGTTGTTCAAAACCTTACAAAGCTCTTGACATATCATATTTCATACATTAGATTCAAGTGGGTTATGAACCCCCATTTTTACCCCATATACAGATTGCAGAATCACGTCGGTTACACATCCACAATTTTACATAATGCCCTATTAGTAATTGTTGTATTCTGCTACCTTTCCTATCCCCTACTATCCCCCCTCCCCTCCCCTCCCATCTTCTCTCTCTACCCCATCTACTGTAATTCATTTCTCTCCTTGTTTATTTTCCCATTCCCCTCACAACCTCTTATATGTAATTTTGTATAGCAATGAGGGTCTCCCTTCATTTCCATGCAATTTCCCTTTTCTCTCCCTTTCCCTCCCACCTCATGTCTCTGTTTAATGTTAATCTTTTCTTCCTGCTCTTCCTCCCTGCTCTGTTCTTAGTTGCTCTCATTATATCAAAGAAGACATTTGGTATTTGTTTTTTAGGGATTGGCTAGCTTCACTAAGCATAATCTGCTCTAGTGCCATCCATTTCCCTGCAAATTCCATGATTTTGCACATTTACAAGTTCAATAGCTCTTGTCCCTCTTCCTTTGGTCATCTATCATAGTTCTTTCTCTTTCTGTTTCTGCTACTGCACAGGTTAAAAGCATGGAACTTGTGACAAACAACCGTTCAAATGCAAGTTCAGTCATGTTTCAACTGTATGTTCCTAGACAAACTGTTACATCTCCCATGGGGGTCTTCCCTCATCTAGCAAAAGGGACAATAGTGATCCTCACCTCATGAGGTTAGCAGATTAAGTGAGATAATATGAACAACAATGTTTATTTCTCATTGCTATCCGTGCCCACCTATCATAGAGTCATATCTTCCACCCAATGCTGGCCTTTCTTCTATAGCACTCCTGATAGGACATCTGGCCTTAGCTTGAATCTTTTCAAAGATGAGTAGATCAGAGTGTGAGAAAATCTTATTTATTTTTGAATAAGTTTAGTTGTTACAAAGTTCCTCCCTGTATTTAACTGAGGTTCCCTGCTCAGTCATTTCAACCATCTGGGGTAATAAGGAATTTAATGAAATAATTTTCCACATTACAAGAACCTTTTAAGCCTATGAAGTAATCTCTCATGCTCCACTTTTATATCTCATCTTGCAGATTAAACACCACAAAGTTTTGTAATCTTTTTTTCTAATGTCTTCTGGATCCATTCCATTTTATGAATATCCTTCTTAAAATATGTGTCCCTAAGCTAATTGTAGAAATTCAAGGGACTCAGAACAGGCAAAGCAATCTTGAAAAAGAAGAGTACTTCCTAATTCCAAAACTTAGTATAAAGCTTTCAATAGCCAAGACAGTGTGGTGCTGGCATAAGAAGAGACCCAGAGATAAACAGTAGAACCGAGAGTCCAGAGACCAACCCTAACGGAGCTGGTCAATTGATTGCTGACAGGAATGTCAGGACAATTAGGTGAACGAAGAGTAGATGTTTCAACTGATAATATTGCTACAAACTGGATATCCACATGCAAAGAATGAAGTTCACTGAAAGCCTTCCCTACATCATACCCAAAAGTTAATGTGGATCATAGACACAAATATAATGGCTGAAACTATGAAACTCATGGAAGGCCAAAAAAATCCCTTGAAGACAAATATAGAAGTAAGTCTTCATGCTCTTGGGTTAGGCAGTGGTTTCTTAGATAAGATACCAAAACCACAAGCAGTGAAAGGAAAAAGTAGATGAATTATACTTGAAAAACTAACGTCTTTTTGTTGCAAATGATATAAACAAGAAAGCAAAAATAACCCACAAATGGGAGAAAATATCTGCAAATCATATATCTGACATGGAACTTGTATTCAAAATATATACAGAACTCTTGAAAACTCACCAAAGATTACAAAAGGGCAGAGGATTCAAATAGACTCTTTTTCAAAGAAGGCAAATGGTTAATGAACACGTGGGAAGATACGCATCATTAGTGTGCTAGGAATCCAAATCAAAGCCACAATAAGAAATCACACGGCACACACTGAGAGCTATAATAAAAAAGACAGCGTTCTCAAGTGTCATGAGAAAACAGAGCGACTCAAAACCTCATGAATCAGAATATAATACATTGTGAAGACCCTTTAATTTAAAAAATATCAGTTGAGTAAATAAACTTCAGTGTAAATGAACATATTTGCATTGGCTTTAGGGTTGATGTTTCACATGGTATCAACTGACCCTCTCCAAGTATTCTTTGTATTAATTCCTAAGCCAGGAAAACTGTATCCTGCACTTGGGCAATGATTTTTATTTTATGAATCAAAGTTAAGAGCTTTATATTTGTTTTCAAAAATTTTTAAATCTTATTAGATTCCATTGGTCATTCTAGACAGTTAAGATTTTTTTTGCATCCTTTCTCTCTCATCTAGTGAACTCTATTTCTACCTGCTCCATATGACACATAGATCTGAATAAGCTCACTTTCTAAGTCTTTCTCCAAGATGCCCACGAAAGCACCGAGAAGGACATAGCTGAGGTCAAAGACTTGGGGGTCAATAATGACTCCCTTGAAGACAAACTTGGTTAATGGCTGTAGCTAACTGTACTATGATCTAGTCCCGTGGAGGAATCACCCAGAATGACCTTCTGGAATCCACTGACAAGCTCAAACCTACTGGCACTTCTTTCATGGGCCATTCTCTGATCATCTTAGCCAGAATATTTATCTCCTTCTATTTAATTTGTTACGATATACTTTGTCCTACTCTTGGGACACCCCCTACTACTCTAATAGTAGTTCATATGTGAATTAGAATTATTACATGTGTGTACTTATTCTAGACCATGACATACTTAAAAAGGAGGAAATGTGATGTCTTTGATACTTTTGCCTCTTAGGATTTATGGCTTCTTGGTAAGTGTTAGATAAAAACATAGATAATTACAATATTCAGTGCTATTAAAAATACTGTTAAATCTCAACACCCTCAGGGGATATATATTTGGAAAGATATGTATAAATAAACCTAAAATTAATTAAAATAGTCCATACAAAAATCTTCCAGAGTAGGCAATTCTCTCCAATCTTCTTCAATTATTCATGATATAATTTGGCAGGAGCATCACAAATTGTATATTTAGAGTTTAGCAAATTAATCATCTCATGGTTTTCAAACCAGTCCACACTAGCTTGGAATTTCATGTTTCTTGCACTTGGATTTCTTCTGTGTTGTTTCTGCCAGCCTTGGTCCAATGGTTGGGTAAGTTCTATGCCTTCTCTCTATGTTACTCTGGTGCTCGCAAGTATGGTTTTTTAGCTGTGCTCTTTGCAGAGGTTATACTGCAAAGACATAGAGGAACCTCTTCTCTCTGCTCTACATCAGAACTGCTTTAAGGAAAAAGTGGGCAATAACTACTATGGCCTCTTTCCATTTCAGGGGATGGAACTTAATCACATGTGTATAAAAAGATAAGTTTACATTTTTGGTTTGCAATATGAAAACATATAATGTCAGGTTCATGATTTCCACACTGTCACTGGTGAGGGATTCCTATATGCTCCTTGCAATTTTATAATTTATCCAACCTGTATTTCCTAAGTGCCTACTGTGTGCTACTTACACTGCTCTAGATGTTGGAGATGCAGCTGTGAACAAGGTAAATAATAGTCTCTGCTGTCAAGAATCTTACATTTTAACAGAGACTTACATTATAATAGAGGAGAGAGACCAAACCAATCCAATAAACCAAATCCTGCACATAAAATAGTTTCTGGTGATTATTAATAAACTGGGCACATTGGCACGTGCCTGTAATCACAAGGATTCAGGAGACTGAGGCAGGAGGACCACAAGTGTGAGGCCCAGTTTCAGTAGCTTAATGGGATCCTGTCTCAAAATAAAAAATATCAAATGGGTTGGGATGTAGCTCAGTGGTAAAAGCATTCTTTTAGGATGATTGGACATCCCACACTCTAATAGTAGTTCACAATGTAACAAACAAAACAGAGAAAAAGAAATCAAAACAGAATGGTGTCTGAATTATTCTTTTTTTTTTTTGAGGCACTGATAAAGATTTATTTTAGCCTTACTATGTTTTCTTTCCTTTAATAGTTTTAGCCATTTCCCATGATGTCTGAATTATTCTAAGCTGTTCATTTTAAGGACTAGACTGCCTGGAACCACAGTGAACTTTTCAACAACAGTCATTCACCTTCATAGATCTATACTTATGACAAGTATGCTGGGAATTTTCAGTGGTTTGGATCTGAACTGTCCCTGCAAGGAACAACGTTCTCCTCCCCAGCCTGGTGCCATTGGGCCATGTAGGGAGGTGATGGAAACATCAAGAGTGGGCCCTCCTGGGAAGTCTCTAGGCTATTTGAGGATGTGCCCTTGAACACAATTGTGGAACCCCACCCCTTCTTTCTCTCTGGGTCCCAGACAGGAGGTGAGCAGCCCTGTTCCACTGTATGCCCCCACCATGTTGGGCTGCCTGGCACCAACCCAAAAGCAACAGGGTCAACCCACTATGGCTGACCCCCCGCATTACAATCTCAAACAAACCTTTTCTCTTATGAAGTGGTCATCTCAGGTGTTTGCCACTATAATACAAAGCTGACTAACCTATTGTTGACCTCCCCCCAATGGCCACCTACCCCCTCAGACCACCTGCCAATCCCAACTTTCCCTTCTCCTCAGTCCAAAATGTGGTTGGGTTTACACCCCTCCCGTAGATTTAAGGTTTAATTTGAATCTCTCATCTGCACAAAGCACTCCTACGCTCCTTGACTAAGGCTGTTAGGGGCAGAAGCATATAACTCAATCCTTGCTAATAAGACTGAAGGTCTAACAGAAGGCATCTGGGAGAAGAGATGGACTCGTCCACCACTGGGAATTAGGTGATGTCTGGATGGGATATCACTTGTGTACTTGTGACAGTCATCTCACAGCCAAAAAGAAGCCAGTGTGAGTACACAGCCAACAGGCCCCAGAGAGCACATGGCTTCTCCACTGCACAGCTGAGCCACAAGATCATGCAGCCCTGGAGACGCTCCACTCTGAGCCCTCTTGTTGGGGAAATAATGTATTTTCCTTACTTTTTAAACCACTTTGAGTTGAGTTTTCTGTTACCAGAAGCCCAGAGCATTTTAGCAGATAAAAATAGATACAAATGCACATTTATAATGAGTATGCTGAGTGATTGATTAAATGTATGTGGAGGCATAAATTACCTCCTGGCACCATTTACAATGGCCACATTTATTTCTACTTCGGGTAAAAGAAACTGTAGAATTAGAAAATTTTCAGGTCGAAAATAAATATCTGAATTTATGAGTTGAAAATCAATTCCTTTCAGAGTGGTATTACACTAAAATAAAACAAATGCTTACAAATTGGTTAATTGCTTAAGATGTAATAAAACATCAAACAAACCGATTTTTCTTTAAATTCTTCAAGGAAAAAAATATCTGATGTTCAGTCCAGTCTTTCATTTTTATTACTGGAATAAATAGAGAACAGTCATTGCAATCAATTGCCTGTTTATTCCCCAGGGAGCCTCCCCCAAGCATCCATAATGTATGGAGATGAGAGCGGGAAGTGGGCTCCCTTTCAGACCACCTTCCAGCAGTTTCTCCATTGGGTCGGCTTTTTTAAAAGAAGGAAAGCAAAAATGCTAAACTATTGCTGTAGAAAACGGCTTTCTCTAAAAATGAAATGGTGATTGTTTTGCAAATATTTTCTATTGCTCATTTGCAATGTTCCACTGGTCACTTTGATATTGTCAAAGCTTCTGAATATTTATAAAGATTTCTTATTATTTTGGAGAAAGACCAGAGAGGCAGTAACAACCTCACTGAGTTGTTATCCAACAATGTAACCTTTGTTTATTTATTTTTTTGTTCTGGTGATTGAACCCAGGGCCTTGCACAGGGTAAGCACATGCTCTACCACTGAGCTATATTTCCTGAGCCTTCAATTTTATTTTTAAAGGAATTATGGTAAGGAATTGCATTTATAAAACACCTAAATATATATTCTCCATACATTTATTGTTCCAAGTGTAACTCAATCCATAACGTTTGGTGTATTACAATTAGGATCACCAGGATAACTTGTGTGCAGGACAGAAGTAGTGGAACGGTATTGAAATGACCACTGCTGTGCTTCAGATGATCTCAGGTCTTCTTTCCACCCACTCCCAGCTGGCACCTCGGACTTGCTTGCCTTCCAGTTTGTTCTATCTTGACCTGCAACAGGCAACTATAGTATAGTTCTTCCTTCCTTCTTTCCCTAACCACCAAGCCTCAGTTGCCCTTAAAAGGAACTATAAAAATTCCCTTCCCACAATCCATCCATCAGGATGAGGGAAGCTGTGGAGCTGCTCTGGGTCACCTATACACATGCCCAGCCTTTTAAAGGACGTCAATTCCTATGCTCTTAAATTCTATACATTTATTTACTTTATTCCTAAAATGATCTAAGAGGGAGCTTGGTTCATAATTATTCATAAAGTATTTTAGCAAAATTATTCCTATCAGTTCAGAAAAAAAAGTATACTCATCCTCCATCCCAACATCCCATCTCACTATGGTATGTTGCCCAGGCAAATGAAGACTTTTAAAGAGCTCTACAAACTATATACAGAAATAATATTTTGGGGAAACTTCTTTCACTGATTTATCAGTGCAACTTAAACATGTAAGGTTTTCCATCTTTCTCTCCTATACATGTTTCTATAAAAGTCTGTAGCTAGTAAAGTGGTATTTTAGATCATACAGACCTAAATTTCTTAAAATCCAGCCAAAATAGTATAGGTTATTGTGGCTGATCTTTTGTGTGTGTGTGTGTGACATTTTAAAATGTGGCTAGAATATTCTGTAAGTCTACCCAAAATTTTGAGGATAAGTTTGATAAATCCATATAGTAACATTTTATGTCCCCCCCCCCCGCCAATTTTGACAGGCTTTGTTCAATAAAGTAGGTAAAATTTATTTTTTAAAATTGAATTATGAGAGGGCTGGGGATGTGGCTCAAGTGGTAGCGCACTCGCTCGCCTGGCATGCGTGCGGCCCGGGTTCAATCCTCAGCACCACATACAAACAAAGATGTTGTGTCCATCGATAACTAAAAAATAAATATTAAAATTCTCTCTCTCTCTCCCTCTCTCACTCTGTCTTAAAAAATTGAATTATGAGATATTTTTATTTAGAAAATATTTGTTTAGAAAGTATTTTAGCAATTAGTCTCCAGGATGTATAAAGAACTCAAAAAACTTAACACGGAAAAAAAAAACGTAATAAATGAATGGGCTAAGGAACTGAACAGACACTTCACAGAAGAAGAAATATGAATAGCTAACAAACATGCTCAACATCTCTATCAATTGGAGAAATGCAAATTAGAACTACACAGAGATTTCACCTCACTCTAGTCATACTGGCAATTATCAAGAATACAAGTAAAAAAAATGTTGGCGAGGATGTGTGAAAGGGAACTCATACATTGCTGGTGGAACTAAAATTGGTACAACTACTCTGGAAAGCAGTATGAAGATTCCTCAGAAAATTAGGAAAGAAACCACCATTTGACCCAGTTATCTCATTCCTTGGTTGATACCCAAAGGATCTAAAATCAACATACAACAGTGACATAGCCATATCAATCTTTATAGCAGCTCAATTCACAATAGGTACCCTTCAACAGATGAATGGATAAATAAAATGTGATATATATATATATATATATATATATACACACACACACACACACACACACACACACACACACACACACACAATGGAATATTACTCAGCCATAAAAGAATGACTTTATGACTTGTGAGTAAATGGATGGAGCTGGAGAGTATCATGCTAAGTGAAATAGCCAGTCCCCAAAAGCCAAAGCCTGAATGTTCTCTCTGATAGGAGGATGCTAACACACAACCATGAGTGGGGAGGGAAGAATAACATTCATTGGTTTAGACAAAGGGGAATGAAGGGAAGGAAGGGGGGATGGGAATAGGAAAAGCAGCAGAATGAATCAGATGTAACTTTCCTATGTCCATATGGGAATGCACCACCAGTGAAACTTCACATCTATCTAACTACAAGAATGGGATCCTAATTAGAATAAGTCAGACTCCATATTTGCACAATATGTCACAATATACTCTATTGTCATGTGTATCTAAAAAGAACCAATAAAAAATTCAAAACCACCTTTTTTCTGAATAGGCACAGAAAAAAAATTAGCAACATTATCCCAATCTTCATCTCATTTCACATTTCTACCTCCTTAGAAATAAAATACCTTAAATAAATTTAAAGTGACAATACAATTTTAGATATTTGATTTAAAGTGGGAAGGTTACAGGAGAAAATCCCTTTTAGGAGACAGAGAAGCAACACTGTTCAAAGAGCAGTCACCAATGGGCTGTTACATCACAGGGTCACTTTCTTCCTGTGCCAGCTGAAGCCTCTCTGTTGAACTTGCTTTTGCCCATGAGGGACAACATATCAGTCATGACAGCCATGTCCACAACAATCTTAACTGTGTCTTTGCAGACAAAGGGGCCTTTCCCCCAGCATAATCAGAAATGCAAAATTTTTATTTACACAGCAGTTTGACATTCAAAGCACTGTACTAGGAAGGTTATAAATATTAAGTTGTATAATCCTAAATGCAGTCCCCTGAGGGGATCATGGTGATGCCCACCTTTCACATTAGGGGGCCCGCCTCTCTAGTCAGAAGCAAGACTGGCATCTAGATCCAGACAGCCCGGCTCTGAGTCTGTGCTTTGTCTTTTCATCTTTGGTGGCACTGGGGAACATGACAGGTAAGCACTTGCTCACTCAGCTACAGGCAGCCCCTGACAGCTATTCTCGTAACCACTGTGCTTCTGGCTTCTGCCTTTTAGGACATTCTGTTCCTGGGTCTTTAGGGAGTTCTCAGTACACCCCAAATAGTAGCACTATTTGGGGATGATGATAGTAGTTAAAAACGTTTAGTTGCCTTTCATCTGAGAATCAGTTTGCATGTAAACTATTATTATCCTCATTAGATAGATAAGGACAGGAGGAGCAAACAGGTCAGCTCAGTGCAAATGAGACAAAATTGGAAACAGAAGCCCCCCACCCCAGATCTAATCTCTAGAGAAGTTTCCCTTGCCAGGGGTCACTCAGTACACAGATTTGGGAAAGGGGGTGAATGACATTGAAGTGGAAGCAGGGAGGAAAATCCTAAAGCACAAAACCCTTTCCTCCCAACAGTCCCATTTATAAGGTAATAGAAACAAAACAACCTTAAATATTTATTCAGCATTTCCTCATGTGTGAGACAATGTGGCATATATAGTCATAGCCATAGTGTCATTGCTATTTACTTGACAAACCAGCTGCAGATCTTTCAGGAGGCTAGACATCTTTCAAGAAGTCAGAGGCTAATGCAATTGTTTTTGGTGCAAGAGCTGAGCAACTCCAGGGGTCAAAGCCAGGTGACATGCACTTGGCATTGAGTGCCCTCAGCCTCTTCCCCCAACCCCAAGGGTGGAGCCCATTTTTCTTTCCAGTTCAGGAGCCTGCAGCGAGAGTCACACCCAGCTGGGTGCTGGCAGGTTCTCTGCCCGTGGAATAGCTTGATTCTTAGTTTTTAATTAAGGCAAGTAGGAAATTTTATAAAATATTTTCATGTTGCTAGGCTATTAATCATAGGGATATTGATTGTGTCTGGGGAAAAAAAATCGTAATTGTTGCTGTATCTGCACAAATTCACACTCCTCCTAAGTTACCCAAGGGTTTTCATGAGAGTCCATTTCATAATTTGGCCCACTGATACAGAGGAGGAAATACAAAACCAAGGTATCGTCCCCTCCCTCTGCCCCAGAAGGATCTTGGATTAGGAGGGGGAGAAAAGTTTAACTTGAATTTAAGAGGGAAAATCGAACTTTATAAAGGAAAATATTAATATTTTTCACAGTTTAAATTTATGGGTAGTGAAAAAATATGAAAAAAGAGGGCGGAGAAAGAAAATAAAGGGAAAATTTATAAAGAAGGCTCCTATGGGGGAGGCAAGCAAGAAGAAAACAGTCTTAGAGACCTGCAGGGAGAGGAATCTTCCAGAACAAAGAGATGGCAAGGAAAAGCCTGTGACTTCCAAGTGTTGTGATGGACTTGAACTTCTCCTCTCCTTTCCTTCTGCTCACTATGGTTATCAGTGCCCTTTGAAATTCTAATTAGCTAATGAACCACTGTTCACAATCACCAAAGGAAAAAATATGCTCTGGGTTGTAGCCAGAGCAATATCCCCTTTTGGAGGGAAACTCAAATCAAATCAGGAGTCAGGGGCTCCCTTCACTCTCTTGCCTTATGTAGCCACAGTGAATTCTCTAAGAGGTTATTCCTGTTCAAAATGAAACTTCCCAATAAAAATGTTGCCTAAAAATCAGAATTATCATAATACTGTAACACCTTTAAATGCAGAGGACTGCTATCAACTGTATTTTTCATTTCTCTCTCTTCTGTTTCAAATCTTTTCATTTCCTTATACAAAGATAGGCAAATGGGGAACATAAATTCAGTACTAAGGAAGTTCTGTTGAGGCTTTGTCATGATGAAACTAAAATTTTATTTTTAGACTTAACCTTGTAAATTGTCCAAAAAGCAATTTTTCATTTCCAGCTGATTTATTTGAAGAAAATAGGCTCAGATTTATTGGCACTGTTAATAAAAAAAAATTAAATGACCTCCTGTAGTTTCTGCTGCTATTTATTGATCTCTTTCAAATTTAGCAAGCAATTCAATCTGCAGAAAGGCGTGTTGAAGGGAATGGATTGCGAATGTAAAAATGAAATGAACATTTAGAAAGCATTTTCCAGTCCCAGGAAGTAGCTTTAATAAATGAGAACAAATTAAATTCACATCACTGGAAAAAGAAAGAGGGATTTTGTTTAAATGGTGGACTATACAGAAATCGTTTATTGGATATAGGATCTATTGACCACTTTCAAGAAACTGGCTCATGCAATGGATTGCTGTCACTCTGATGAGTGAAGGGGCCATCATCATCTATCACAGCAACACCCCATTCAGAGACTTCACTTTGAAAAATCCCTTCTTCCATCATGAGGGTAATTCAGTTCTGCTTCTCCACCCAACCATTGAAATGACTATGACTACTACTAGTAGTAACGGAGTCCTCATGAATGTTTTCTTGATTATCTCAGCAATGGCATATGTCTAGAACCATTCTAGATGCTTAGGAAGGAAGTAAATCCACTATATAAAATAGATACCTCCAGACACTAAAGTTCGATTCCATGCAGGAATCTGGGGTAAGAAAGGTTGTGTCTAATCTGAAAGCTGACAGTCACCCTCGACAGCTCCACTTCCCCTGCTCCTCCTTGTCCAGTTGTCCTCTTAGCCTGATTTTTCATCCTGGCTACGCATGAGAGGAGGCTCAAGTTCAGGTTTGCTGGCTAACACTTCCCTCACTTCTTCTCCATATTAGGCTCACATGGATGGAATCTTTGCCTCCTTCTCTGGCACCTTCTCACACAGCTGACCCACATTATTTTTCCAAGATACAATTCTGATCATGTCCTTCTGGTACTCTTCAGTGGTTTCTCCTGCCTCTAAGACTAAAGTTTAAACTCTAGTATGAAGTACTGTAGTGTCGCCCCTGTCCATGTCTTCACATAGCCCACTGTTGTCTCCTCCCCAAGCCTAAGTATAATCAAAACTCCTTTCTCTAGGTAAAGACATGTGCCTCTCTATGGCTCCTGCAGCACCTGCACATTCTACCCTTTATGCATACACCAATCCATCCATCTATCCATCCATCTACTCATCTACCCATCTGTCTACCCACCCACTCATCCATCCATCCACCTACCCATTCACCCATACACCCATCCTTCCACCCACCCATCCATCCACCCACCCACCCATCCATCTATCCATCCTGTACCTACAGAGCACCAACTACATCCATTCACTGTTCTTTGCACCATGGAGACAGTGTAAGTAAATCAAAGTCTTTGTTCTGGTGGGATCCAACTCAAGAGGGGAAAACAGACAGCAAAATGTAAACACATGGAGAGAATAAAATAGGGTAATGACATAGTAAGGTGCTTTAATTAGGGAATTGGGGTAGGTATTTCTAGAAAGGTCACAGATGAACTGAGAAATGAGTAAGGAGAGAGAAGAGGCCACATGGAAACCTAGGGTAAGACATTTCTTGGCAATGGGAATGAAAGGTTAAGGTCATGCGAGATGGGAATGAAAGGTTTGAGGGTGGTCAGAAGCCAGGGTAGGCTCCCAAAGTCCCTGAAGTAGAGAGGATGACAGGGAGAGATCCAGGAGATGGGCTGGAGCGGTCAGTGGGGGCGAGCTTAGAGGTTGAGCTTTACCTTAGTGGTCGTGGAAAGCCATCAGAGGGTTTTAAGCACAGCAGAGGGTTCTTAGGGCAGCTGGTGGGGAATGGGCCCTAAGTGGCACAATAGAGGCACATTCCTGGGTAGATGTCATGGTGTCTTGAATTGGGGTTTTATCAGGGGACGTGGAAGGATGTGTCATGTTTGGGGAAGAGTTTGGATGTGTCTAACTGGCGGTGCTGATAGACTGTGGGTGCTTCATTCTGTGGCTCTTGTTTCTAGGGTGACAGCTCATTGGTCAGTAGGGTATGTTCATTCATATCTATATTGTTAGTCCCCAACACAGTGCTTGCACTAGTAGATCATCTATGAATGAAGGAAGCACACAGGTGGTCAGGGAAGGCTTTACAGTAGAAGTAAGATTTGGTCTGTGGCTTAAAAGATGGCTACAATGGCAATTGATGGAGAGAGAAGTGTGGGGAAGTTGAGCCCCTAATATTTGCAAGCCTGGAGCAGGAATCCAAGTGGAACCCACATACCCTAATATTGTCTTAATATTTTTAAACATTGTCTTAATATATTTTAAAATCATAAGTCAAATTATAGACTGTTAAATAAAATGTGTTCTATTACTTTGAAGTTACAAATTAACAAACAGCATATGTTCTATCCTTTTACTTGAAAAATATGCCCTATAATCACCAGCTTAAGATTTTTGATCCTTAAACCCCTTAGCATTCTAGAACTTAGCAATGATGTGGGAGAGTCAGTCCCCGGCTCTTCCCCTACCCCAGGTCCACCTTGTGCTGTAAGGATCCTCATACACACATGTGTGGATATCCCAGCCTAAAAATCAAAACTCAGTCCATTTTACCACCATCCAGACCATGAAAACTGCTGTTGGGCCACCACTGGGGCAGGGCATTCTGGCTCCAGGGTGAACATATTCCCTTGGCTCTCCTAATTCTTCACCCTAGGAGGAAAGTCCACCAAAGGCCAGAGCAGGATCTCTTAAGTATAGAGTAAAGGCCCATCTTGCCTAAACCTCACAGAAGAGAACCATCTTAGGGGCCAGGAAGACTACAGTAGTTTGGAGTAAATAATTCATGCAGTTGAGTAAGGATCAGCTCACAGCAGCATGAGAATTTGACAATAAAAAAATCTGAGCTTTGATCATACGGGTCATGGGAAATTCTGAACTTTTTTGAGTATAGAAAGAGATGGTCAGACTTTTGTGAATAGGGTGGATGAGAAAATGGGAGTGGAAACAAGAAGATTGGCAAGGTTAGGGCAAAGTCAGAGGAATAAAAGCAGAGGGACAGGAACCTACGGAATTTCTACAGAGCAGAGATGATCAGTTAGATGTGGGGAATGAAGGTGATGGCGAAACCTGGCCAAAGATACTTCAGCAAGATAAGATGTGGCCAGGCTGTTAGGTGCCTGGTAAGTCTCTCCTTCCACTGAGACAATGAAAGCATGCATGGGTTTGCTTTGAGCATGGTTCCAGTGGCCAAAGCCAGGTCTGGCTTGTTAAGACTCCCATGAATCTGAATTCCTCCTTAAGCTCTTGTCAAGTAAACCTCCTCCCCCGGAGCACCTCATCTACTTTGAGGCTGAGCACGAGAATGGAACTTTGGCTCTGAGTTCTAAGTCATGTTCACTTTGGGTTGGAGCTGGCAGTGGGTGAGGGGAGAGGATGCTGTGGACTTTAGTACAATACAGGGCCCCGAAGCAAAGGGTAAACCAGTGCTTTCTGAGGCAGGCGTGCTGGTCCTGCTCAGATAAGGTGACATTCATCACTGAGAAGCAGAAGAGGTTGCCAGGGTGGCGTGGGCCCCGGGCTGCCTGGATTTCAACTGCTGCTCTGCCTTTCACCATCTGTGTGACCTGGAAAGTCCGTGGCAGAACTTCTTCAAAGCCCTGCCAGCTGGGGTCTGTTGTGTGTCCTGATATGGATGCTGGCCGGAGCGGGAAGGTGCCCTCCGGCATGCCACCAGCAGGGAGATGAGGACCAAGCCAGGGAGTTTTTGGCTGCTGAAGTCAGGCACCCACCCCCCTCAGAGGCACTGGATGACAGTGCTGAGATGGAACCAAGGAATTCAAGAAATTTCCCACGAGAAAACTAGGCCTATGGATTTGTGCAATTCAGTGAAAAAAAAAAACAGCTTTATATTTTCCATATTGGAACATAAAGTAACTTTTGGCCAAAACCTCATAATCTTAATGGATTCTTTTTCTCAGGCAGGCTCTTACTGTGACCATCTGCAGCCATGTGCTAACTGCTTGTTTGTCGCTAGTTCTTTTCTCCTCTTCCTCATTCCACCGTTGCTTGGCAGCCCAGTTTGTTTTTCATCTCAATCAGTGGCACAGGATCTCAAGCAGATGTTTTCAAAAGTGCTTGACTTTTAAGCAGAGTGTATGCAGTGGCCTCTTGACAGTGCCGCTTCACTCAGCCCTGGATCTGGCTTGCAGATGAGGGTGTTGGGGTGCTCGTCAGCCTGGGAACAGGGGCTTGAAGAGCTGCCAGTGCTCCAGGTCCTCAGGGTGTTAGTGCCTGGTCCTGCCTGGAAGCACCTTAGCATTTGTGGGGACTCAGGTCCAGCACAGACCGGAGAACCAGCAGGCTTTAGAGCCACTAGACCTCTTCCAACCCTGCTTTCACCACAGGCTGCACGTGTGATTTTGGACAATGCTCTCAGTTTTCTTATCTGTAAACTGGGAATAAGAACCGGACAGTATCTCAGAGGCTACTGTGAAGATGAAAAGTAATAACGGGGCAAAGCACTTTGCTTCAGTAACTGACACCCATTACTGAGTGTCACTGGACAGATAGATCCTCAGTGCACACCAACAGTGGAATTATTCCCATCTGGATTTTTTAAATCCTTACAAAAATCCTATGTTGTGAATGTTACTATCATGGTGTTATGAACAAGGCACAGAGAGTTTAAGTGACTTGCCCAAAGTGGCACAGTGATCTGGCTGTAGAGTTTTTCTAGGTTGCTATTTGGTGTGAGATAGAGCTGTGCAGTACATAACACAAAGTAAGTACTCTGTGTTGAGTGTCAGGAGTAAGAGCTTTGCAGCACAAGATTTCTTTTAACTCTCAACCCAAACTCCCTAACCATGCTCTGGGACACTATTATTACCTCCTGATAGAAATGAGGAAAACCAGAGAGTCCGAACAAGGTCAAAGACAGGAAATTTGCTAGGCAGAAAGGCTGATGTCCAGGCCTCTTTCTCTGCACTGCAGCCACTGCCCCCACCATGCAGAGCTGGCTAGACCTGATTAGTCATTGCACAGAGATGTCCTCAGATGCCAGTGGGCTTCCGGGAGACACGTGAGCTGGAGCCTACGTGTCCTGATCCAGCCTGTTGATTTGTTTTTGTTCCTGGTATAGTAATAACAATATCACTCTCTGCTTTAAGTAATTCAATGCACTTTGTGTTTTTTTCCCCTTTAGCCACAAGTCTTATAATAATAAAGTTCCCCAAATGAATAAATACTAGAAGCCTAGTTTGCACGAGTATGAGAAAGTACATAAGGACAAGTAAACAAGACATCTGGGCATTTCTCTTTTTAAAATAAAAATATTAAGTTAAAAAAAAAAGTGGTAAAAGTAGACATGGACAAGTAATCCTGCAAATTCCTTCAGGTTATCCATAATCTGGAAAATTACTGTCCACAGTTGCATATTAGATGTTATTACTGGTTACAGTTCTGCCAGGAAAAAGTTTTGTTTTGTTTTTTTTTTTTTTTTTTTTTTGATTTAGGTATTTTTGTTAGTTTTGCACCACTGTATGCCATGAGAAGACCCGAAGCCATGGAAAATTCTGGGCCTGCTCTGCAAGTTGATTGTAACTGATTTTACATTTGAACTTTGCATGTGGGGACACAATTAAACTATACCAAAATTTATCATCACTAATAAGACAGTCATGAAAACCTTGCTTAATATGATGCCTGGAACAGGGCTGTTTGTTACTGAGTCTCATTTTTAAAAGCTAAACCTATTACACGTTTTCTTATTAGCAACCACCGGGAAAGTGCCTATGTGTGTCCTCATGAAAATACCCTCCTCCCTCTCCAGGGCACCCTGCCACAGTGGAAAGGCCCTCAGTGTTAGCTTTGGCTGAGCCAATTTGAATATGGTCTTATCAGCCTTCTTTCCTTCTGGGACCTCTGCCTTGGTGTGACGCACGTTTTTTTAAAATTTTATGAACTTCCAAAGAAACTGAAATTTTCCCATTTTGGCCAAGCCAGGAAAAGCGTTGACTGAGTTTCCTCCAGGTTTCCAAATGGGGCGATTTTCTTCCAGATATTTATTGGATTTCAGTTGGAATAACACAGGTGGTTTTAGGCTCCAAGCTACGTAAGGCTGACCGAGACATGAAGCAGGGCCAGCGGCTCTCCTCTCAGGCAGCCTGCCTGCTGAGGCCAGAGCTCCAGGTCTCCAGTCTCCAGTCCAACTCCCCACAGAGCGAGGTGACCGCGTGGCAGAGTCCCCAGGATCAGTCCAGATAAACCAGGCATCTCTGGGTTCCTGGGGACCAGGGATGTGGGGGAGGGGCCACCTGACTCCCCAAAGTGCTCTGCCCTGGACTAGACAGATCCTCCAAGTCCACCGCAGTGATGAGCAGAGAAGGAGGAGGCACAAGATATGGGCAAGTGCGATGAGTGTGATCATTTTCTTTGTCTCCCTGTCCAGTTCAGTTTAGCAGAAACACACAGAGTCCCTCCAGGGCTGTAACAGAGGCTCGAAATCTCACCTCTCAGGCAAAGCAATGTGATAATATGAGAATTGCCCCCATACCCCATCTACCCACTAATTCTCTGATCTCTCAGAACTGAGAGAAACACCACACATATATATCTAGGCACATCTTGGGATTCAGCTGAATTTAGGCCTAAATGTTGCTGCAGATGGGTCTTGTGGGAGAACAGATCTTGGAAATCATTACTATCCTGAGAGATAATGATAGCAAATGTACTGAACAAGACACTGAGCTGAGTGCTTTATGTGCATTATCTCATTTAATCCTTAAGACTTCTATTTGGGGCAGTACTAATTTTAATCCCTGAGAATGAGACAGAGAGATGAAGTAACTTATCAACTTTCATGTAGCTGATAAGTGAAGGATTCAAGATCCAACCCAGGTTAGATTAACTCCAGAGTCCAAGAACTTAACCACTTTTACTCAATTGCACTTATCATTTTATCTTCTATATTAACATGGAAAAATGAGGGGACACATACGCATTTTGTGTGAACATGCCAACTTTTTAAATTTCATGTCCAAAACGCATGCACCATTAGTTTCTATCAATTACCAAATGCACAAATCAGAACTACAACTAGGTCCAGTGTCATGAACCATGGATACCCCTGTCAGAGAAAAAGCCAGCCTGGATATATTGTACTGGGTGTGGAGTGACAGGACTGTCATAAAGGTAATCATGTAAAAAACAAAATCTGCCATTATCAACTTTTTGAATTTCTGAGGAGTTGTTTTCTGCTCTGGCTAATGACGAGCAGGCTTCTATTCATCATTTCCAGTTTTATTCTCCCGGGAGCAGGTTATCAGAACCATCAAACCAGAGATATAAAAGACTAGGAAACATTTAGTTTCAGAAAATAATGGCTTATAACCCTAGTAAATCAAAAGAGCGAGGGGAGGGGGGATAAACTAGACAGTTAAGATGCCAGCTGGAGATTCTTTATAGTTGGGCCTTGTCAGGGTGTTTGCAAGTCTGAGTATTGCAAATGATGGTAAGAAATCTGCCCAGGAGATCTGAAGCCTCCAAGCCCGCATAGACAAAAGATAATTAAAAGACCCTGGAACTACAAGTGACTCCTACTGTAAGCCTGCTTTTAGCTCTGGTCAGTTGGTCGTTTATAAGAGCAGAGGCAGTAAAGGTTTAATAATGCCTGTATGGGTCACTTTCCCCCAAATACAGAATAATCACTGCATCTTCTCCCAACACTCTATTGCATGAGCGCTTGCATGAGCTCTGTGTGTGTGTGTGTGTGTGTGCGCGCGCACACACACACACACACACACACACCCGCTTTGACCAGGGAATTCCAGGCTTCTGTAGCAATGATATCTACATTGAACCACTGAATTATATTAATTGAAATGATCTTTGGTCTTTAAAGTTGACCTTTGCTATTCATTCTATCATGGAAAATGTACTTATCTCCTACAAGCCAAGAACAGAGATTCTTTATCTGGGATTCAGGGAGGAGATCCCCTGACAGACTCAGACTGAGGAATGTTAACTGGGAAGTCCTCCTACACGTTGCCTCCTGTGGAGACGGTTTCCATTTTCATCAGCATCACAGAGGACCTGAGACTCATTCAGGGGTCAAAATGCCTGGCCTACAGGGGTTCTGACGGCCCTGCAAGACTTCAGAGGGTCACTTCATTTGAAAGTGACATTTCTAGAATTTCATGCAAATAGGAGGCTCTAGCCCAGCTGTTTTTTTTTTTTTTTAATAAACAACACAACAACTTTGGGGAGGTAGGGGCAGGGCAGCATAAGGATCCAGGTCTCCTGAGAAGCATCCCTGAGCTCTCTCAGCTCCCTGTGTGGGGCCACAGCCTGCCGCTCCACAGTCCCCTCAGCACAATGCATGGCTTGGGCTCAGAAGCTGGCTGTGAATATTTTGGGTTCAAACTTCACACTGTTACTTTTTTTTGCACAATGTTGTTTGGGACCTTGGCCAGATGAATTTCTCCCTATCCTATTTTTCCGTCTGTAAGATGGGTAGATAAAACCTGCCTCTCAAGAAGGCTTGTGAGGATGACATCAGATAACCCGGAAGAACATGCGCGACCCTCGCCCTTGAAACCCATGGGATCAGATGTGTTTTGGAATTTAGGCTTTGGGGTTTCACACATGTAATGTATTTGCAAAACCTCTGCATGATTTCATACCACCAGCATTATCCATAACCAAATATTTGAATATTTCTATGGCAAAATCTATATTAATATTCAGATGTATGAATCCCCTTCAGAGGTATGAATCAAGATTACAAGAGCCTCACACAACTCAGGTCAGGTTTAGCCACCCAAAGTGTTCAGTTTTCAAGCATCTTGGCCTCTGAGATTGAGGACCTGCAATTGTAGACCTGTTTTTTCTCTGTAAGTGCTGTTTGAAGTCTACCTTGTTTGGTTCCCAAGATTCTAATTCTTTGTCGCTGTTGAGTCACATGCCTTGGCTTGTCCCCACATTTACCTTTCTTGGCGTTAGCACCAGCTTGGCCCCCATGGCTGAACTGCCACCCAGGTATATTTTCTCACCTTCACGCTCATTGGAACTGTCCTGCTTGAGCCTGGTGGCCTTTCTCCTGTGGAGGCTCTGGGCGAAGGAGACCCTTCTCTTGGTTTTGTCCTAGACTTCCAATTCCTTGCCACAGCTCTGCTATTTCAGGAGCTGCCTGCTGCCTAATATATTCTCCAGGAGCTATCAGAGTCACTCCTGGTTGGTTGGCTAGTTAGAAGAACACTCTTCCCTGAGAGATGAGAGGGGACATTCCTGGGTCCCACTGGGGTGTGTCTGAGAGCTGCTTCCAGGAAATCACTGATAGTGACGCAGCAAATCCACTTGAGCACAGCACTCCTGGCCCATTCCCCTTCCAGAGTGTCCCAAGGAGAACGAATGTGGCTCAGTGTCTGTCACAGCTGAAGGCGACACTTCCATCAGCATGGGGGCCATTCCAGCGGAGGGCAGCTGTGGAAGTCTGCCTGCATTGTACCCTATGGCCACAGACATGTGCCATGCAATGTTAGTGAAGTGGAAAGAGCAGACCCAGACACAAGGGCCTGATTTCTAGTTCTTTCCCATACTTTGTGACCTTGGGAAACTTTAAATTTTCTGAGCCTTGGCTGTAAAACAGGTCTCGAGCTGTCTATGATCAGGAGAATGGAGATGACCCATAGGAGGCCCTAATAAATACACACTCTGTTCTTTTAAGGACCGTCAAAGGCTTTCTTGAGTTGTCTGGGAGGCTCCCAGGGGTGGTACCATCTCTTCTCTTTGTATTTATTTCTAGCAAAGGGTCTGGACCATGACAGGTCATGAGCTATTGAATAAATGAATGGAGAATGGAATTGCTTCCAAGATTGTAGCATATTTTAGTTCCTCCTAATTACAATATCCACAATCTGATTAGAGTACAAGGACGCTCCAGTCATAGGTTGTAGGGTCCAAATAGCCATATTTCCCTCAGATGTGGACAGATGGTTTGTTTTTACCACAATCTCTTCATTCACTACCACTCCCTTCATAGTGGACCTTTTAAATTTGCAGATTGATAACACAGCCCAATGACTTGCATGAAAAGTATTACATTTAAAAAAAGACCCCTCAATTTAGAGTACTATTTGAAGACCTACTACAAGTCAATATCCTTTCCACTGATCCTCAACTATTATTAATTAGAACTTAATTCAATCCTAACATTCCTGTGAGTTCAAGTAGATTATAACGACTGAACTCTGAGAGCTCATACAGACCCAAGACTCCAATGGGAGTCTTCACATGGGTTTTGAAAATTAGGACACACTGGATTTAAAGTCTTGTTTAAGAAGCTGTGTTTAATTATTCCCCACTCTCTTAGAGCAGGGAAGAAACAGAGTGATCTCTAGTTTACTAATGTAGAAAAGAATGACAATCTTTTTATAACATTTTCAGATAGCCTCAGTTCCTTTATCTGCAAGAGGAGCACCAAGAACTTTGCCACACCCACGTGGACGCCCAGGTCAAGGGCTTGGCCACTTGTGACAAGCCACAGCTTTTGGAGAGAACACTGCTCTGATATACCGCAAAGTTTCTTTCCAGTGCTCATTTCCCTTAATTCCAAGATGTGGTCTAGCAGTAAAGGAGGTGACACAGGGTTTTTGTTCAAGATCATTTTCCTTTCTGTCTGATGTTTACTTTTGCTCTCTCTGAAAGAAACATCTAAGAGCTAAGAGCGAGGGATACAGTGTGTGTGTGCTCTCTTGAAATGCATTTTCCCTTTCCTATCTATAATGGAGTAAAACCAAAGACAGTCTCCAAAAGCAGCACTGTGACCAGAGTCTGAGTCAGAGAGGAGGAGGAACCAAAGGTCCACCAGCCTGGGACAGCGTAGCAGGGAACAGTGGGGCAGCTGTTTGACCATTCAGATAGGTATTTATTACGATGCCTCTCTCCCTGGGAATACACAGATGCTGCAGGTAAAAATGCTGCTCTAGAGTGTTCAGCCATAGAAGGTGAGATGCTCAATATGACCAAAATCGGCGAGGATGAAGTGGCTAATAAAGTTGTGTAAATTCCCCACACTTGGTCTGCAGGGCCAGACAGGCCTTTGAGATTCAAGGACAAGTGTCCACTTAATTTAGCCAAGCCCTGCATGCTCCTCCTCATGAGAAGGAAAATGTCTCTTAATTCCTGTTTTCTGTCTATTCCCTTCTTTCTCCATGCGGTATCATCTTAAATTTTCCTTAGGTATAAGTACATGGTCACACAGATGCCCTTGTCTGCTTCATTTCTTCTGGTGATGGGGGTGTGTGGGGGATGGGAGCAAGAAGACACAGCCTGATTAATATTTCCATCACAGGAGAGGAATTGAGCTGTGAGATGAAGGCATATTAAGGAATAGCTCCCAGACAAATGTACCTTGTGAGTTCATCTTGAATCATCTGACATTAGATTCACAAGGAATCAAAATTCAGGTGATTTATACATTCACATTAGGTTCTATTAGTATTAATGGGAAATACGCATGTGTATCAATACACGCATTAGTGAAGTCAGACTCCCTGAAGGGTTTCTGCTTTGGGGTGAAAGCAACTGTTATTTGCATCTTCTCCATGAAGGAAATATAAATGTGCCCATTAAAAAAGCGTTCAATACTCCATACTCAGCAGAAAAAGGCTTCATTCTTAAAAGATGCAAATAAAACTATACTTTGTATTTGTAATGAAAGGCATACAGAAGACAGCCATATTTTATTACAATTATTTATAATTTTCTATTTAGGATTTATTTTTATTATCAGCTGTGTTCAGTTCAGCTTCCATGTAGTGAAGAGACCCATCCAATCCTTTATTCCCATGTGAAAGACAAAGAAAAGTCCAAGTTTGGTAGTGATCCATGCAGAGAGGCATTCCAGATATAGAATAATAAACAGCGTCAAAAAAGACATTTTCTCTAATCCACAAGCAAGAAAAAAGGAAAAACTATCCTCTACTTTTCTGGGGGAAAACGTTTAAGTGAAATTCAAGACAATAAGAACCCACAATTTCTTAACAGTGTGTCAGTAACGATGGCTTCAGGAACCCCATACAATGGCTTAACCCACCAGGAGCCTGTTCTTTCATAAACTCCGGATTCTTTCAGGTTAGTTCTACTGAGTTCTATTGTGCTATTGAGGACCCTGTCGAACCCTCTCCTCCACCATCCAGCCCATTGTTCTTCCGTTTCTGGCTTCATTTGTAGACCCAACAATGCCAATGAAGGAAAATGACCCTTCCCAGGCCTCACTTCTTGTCAGCAGGTAAGTTTTCCTAACAGCCCTCTAGCAGACTTCCCTTAGTTCGCATCACGTTGGCTGGCCATTATGGTTTGCATATGGGCCTCCCTCTTCTATGAGCTCTTGCAGGAGTTTAATCCCCACAACCTTATACTAATGGTAGGATAAGGGTAGAAACTTAATCACACTATGGTGCTTAGGGTGGGCCTGGTGTGATGCCATCCTGGTGGTTTTATAAGCACAGGGAGAGACCCAGATACAGACTCAGGCACATGTAAACATGCACCCTCCCTGCCTCTGCAGCCTTGGGACTCTGCCAGCAAGAAGGTCACCATTAGATGTGGCTTCTAGTCCTTCACCTCCAGAAATGTGAGCAAAAATAAATCTCTTTTCTTTACAAAGTAGCCTGCCTAAGGTGTTTCATTATAGTAATGAAATGCTGACAAATATACCAACATTAGAACAAGTTCCTCTTCCAGAATAAGTAAGTAGAATTCCCTGATTGGGAGTTCATTTTACCGTCCAATTCCATGAGCTTCAGATACAGAGAATGAAGACTCTGCCGGTAAGTAAGCAGGAGTTGAGCTATGGGGGAATGGACTGGTGGCCATCTGTGTGGGCCACACAGTGAGTACCAATCCTGAGATCCTCAAAGGAGTTCTTAAAAGCTATCATGGATACCTGGAACCTCCCTGGACTGTAGGAGGGAGTGCCAGGGTTTCTCTTTAAGCTGGATTCAATACAGTTTGTACACAGGTTTGAATACTAAAGATGTTCAAGGCAGGTCAAGCTACAGTTTCTGTTTGGTAAGTTGAAGATAAACTGTGAGCAGACTGCTTACACTACATCTGAGAATTTGGTGCTGACTGGTAATTATTTTTAAAAGGCAAATGTTCAGGAAACATATATTAATACAGTTTAGATTTGGGGTGTCATAGAACAACTGAAAAGTGGAAGGAAATTAGTCTTTGATATCTCGATTTCTCCATTCTGCTCCCCCCCCCTTCCTAGACCTCCCTGGAGCACACGAGATTCCCATATTCTGTCATATCTTCTCCCAGAGCCTTTCTGCACACTAAGGTACAAATAACTAATGACAATTCAGTTGCCACCCATTTCACGAATAAGCTTAGCTGTGTGGCATGATGGGCCTGAGGGAAAGAGAAAGAATTTGAGAACTGATCATTTCTGGAACAGAGATCTGACCCCAAGAAGGATAGTCATCCGTCAAAATCATAGTGTATAGATGGCCCTGTATAATACGGAAGCTACTCACCATACGTGGCTTTCAAGTTTAACTGAACTGAATTAAAACCATATTAAAGGAAGGAATAATGTGTTCTGCTGTCACACTAACTGCATACCAAATGCACAACAGGTACAGGCACCAGTGGCAAATGCAGAGATGAGACATTTCCATCAGCACAGAAAGGTCCATTGAGAGAGCTGGCTGTAGAGGGAAACCAGCAGGAGGTGACAGCTGGTGATACTTCCCAAGAAACTCCAACCTGATGAGTGTAGAGGCTCCTTTGGTGCTAATTTGGTTGGGTAGGTCTGGTTTGTTCATCTGTTTTGAGGAAGGAACCTGGATGGCGGCTGGGTGTCAGAGGGTATATAGTGCATAAATTAAAAAAAACTGTGGACAGGGTGGGCAACTTTGAGTCAGGGATGGACCCCATTACCAATGCCACATGGGCTAGCCAAGATGAGAGACACTGACTGCAAAATCACTGTGGTTAGGTGACTGAACAAATTGAACTTAAAATAATGTATTATGCCATTATGTTAATTTGTATTAATTTACATTTTAAATGTATGGCATGTTGCATTATGCTAGTGACATAAAATTTCTTTTAAAAAGAGTTACCAAAATTTGAGCTGGGCATGGTAATCCAGCAATTTGGGAGGCTGAGGCAGGAGAATTGCAAGTTTGAGGCCAGCCTCAGCAACTTAGCAAGGCCCTAAGTAACTTAGTGAAACCTATTTCAAGAGGAAAAAATAAAAAAGGCTAGAGACTTAGCTCTGTGGCAAAATACCCCTGGGTTCAGTCCCTATTATCTGCCCCTCCTACCCCCTGCGGTGGGGGGGGGAGTTTGAAGGGGTAGCTCTAAAGAAAAAATTAGATAAAAACTAGTATGATGAAAATGCTTGGGCTGGGATTATAAATCAGTGGTAGAGTGCTCATCTAGTAGGTGCAAGACCCTGAGTTCTAACCCTGTCACCACACACACAAAAAAGTAACATGGCATGTGGTATGCAAAAACAAGTTTAAAAAACACTGATGCAAAGCATTAAAAAAAAAAAAAAAAAAACAACTGCCATAAGAATGTGTTTCCAGGTAGGGGCAATTTATATGTCAGGTGTTCTGGGAATAGTGTTGAATGCTCACAAAACTTTTGGGGGACCATAAAAAGGCATTGATTTCATTTAAAGAAATCAAAGTAAAAAAATAAAGAAAATATATAATTTTTGGTCAAAGAAAATGTTTAAATATATAATATTATTTGTTTTCACACTAATACAGTTGGAAGATATTTAATTGTTTTTTATGGAGGAAGGGCTTCAGAGGTCAAAAGTGCCTAGGCCCCATGAAAATCACAGTGTGGACCATTCTAGGTTCCCTTGGGAGGAACCCTGAGGCAATGGGACACAGAAAGGTAGAGCTTGCGCAGCAGCACCACCAGGGGGCGTGGTGAAGCAGTAGGCAATGAGCAGAAGGCCTGAGCCTAAGACAGAGATGGCAGCCTCTCCCAGGTGTGCTCACTGGCTAGGTATGGAATGAGCTCAGCTGTGGGTCAGCAGACAGGGTGCCTGGTTGGGTCCAGGTCCTCTAGACAGAAGGACTAATCACTGTTCATAGGATTAGCACTTGCTATCAGGATTGGTTTTGGGAGAGGGCAGGGTTGAGCCTTCAGAATGAAGTATTTCTAGGAGTGCGGAAAGGTCAGAATAGACAAATAGTGGGATTTAAGGCATCTTCTAGCAGGAAGATCTATTGGGTTTATGAAGCCCTGAAATCACACCACAGGGATGAGGGACAAATACCTAGTTGGCCTGAGTCATGCTGGTTATGACTAGAAGAAACACAGAAATGATAAGCCCACACACCTCTTAAACACAAAAAGTAACTTGGGAATGCTGTTTCATATTCCTTTTGGATAAAAGGAGTTTCTGAAACAATTTCATAACACACCCTGAAGGCAAAGGATGATGGCCCACAAAGTGAGAGGGCAAGTTACAGCTGTCCCTAAGACCTCTTGACAAGTCCTGGGAGGGCAGAGTATAAATGCCATTGCAAATGGGCAGAGTGTGGCCAGAGGAGAGGTGTGCAGACCTATTCTATCATATCCTATGGTCGCTCTCCTGTTGCCGGGTGAAGCGAATGACTTTGATAAATCACCCTATTATAACTTGTGATAAAAGCAGCAGGTACTTAGAGAACTGACCAATAGACAACTGAAAAAGACAAATGGCTGCAGGAAGACAAGTGATATGAGTCGGGAATTAGTGATATCCATTGTGAGGAGAGCGGGACAAAGCACACCAGACAGAGATGATATTCGGGGCTTGTGGACATTCATTGATTTGAGTCACCTGACAGTCCAGGAAAAAAGTTTCAGTCACTAATCACATATGTTGAAAACCCCCAGAAAATGATGATACATCTTGTAAATGCAAGGTATTATTAAGACTAAACCAAGCGAAGTGGAAAATTGAAGCAATTTTCTGTATACTTTCATTTGGGGCTCAAGCTCTGGAGCATTTGGTCAGGATTTTTTTTTTTTCCTTTAGCTAAGTGGTCTGAATATTTACCATAGTGATGTGTAGAATCGGCATAAAGGTTGTTTTCTTTTTCTAAAGTCTCCAGCTTTTATGGGGAGTCAGAATGACTACGCAGGGATAATAAACAAGTCTTGCAGCTACTTCTCTGTAAGGACTCGTCTATTTTGTCCTGGTGGCTAAAGCTGTTTCTACAGTAGCACCCAGCACCTAGTCCACAAATCGCTTCCTTCTTAAAACTCAAGAGTTTCTGCAAACCACATTAAAATGGTCTGTAGAGAGGGTTGCCCCATGTTTTCCACGACGTCAGAGTCTAGCCACGTGGGTCTGGGGGCTTGGTGGTGGGGGTGGGAAACACTGGTGGTTTCAGTGTCCCTACGAGTCTGTTTAACCACAAATCTATAATGTGGTTCGGTAATGGAAGAAGCCACAGTGGAGAGCCAGGGTGAAAATTCACTACAATTTTTCTGGCAGCCGTCATTGGTCAACAATACCCAAGCTGAGACCTCTAGTTGCCAATACATGCCCATGTTCCCAGGGTGGAAGGGCTACCAGTTGGGAGGAGGGAAGGGGGCAAAGAAGAGTCTCTCCGCTGTACAGAATAAAAGTGGAGGGAAGACTGAGATTTTGAGGAATTAATGAAGAACTCATGGATTCACAAAAGGGATGGAGAGGCAGGTTTCAGGAAGGAGTGATATTGTGCAGACCTCAAGCGGCACACAATAGTTAGCCCATTTTTACTTGAAGAAATCTCACTCGCGAATTCTGCAGCAGCTGCCACTGTTTGGATTATGAATAGCAATAAGCCATATGGTGTGGCAGGAATGAATCACACATATTTTCACATGGACAAATATTATTATTCCAAAGCATAAACACGTCAATATAAGTGTTTTTTTTTTCTCCTGGGAGGAATACAGCTCCTGATCTCAGTTATAAGAAAATGACTCAGTCTGTCTATGCAAAAATTACTTGCTAAGGATATTATTGGAAAAAAAAAACCCAAAACAACAACAACCACAACAACAACAACAACAAAAAAAACTTGCACCACAGCCTTCCCCACATCGTTTTCTTTATTTGATGTGATGGAGGAGAAACAGAAAGGAAAGGGAGGGAGAGGAAGAAGGGAAAGAATAAACGAGCAAATGGAAAGATGATGTGAGAAGGGGGCACACACTGTTCCTAGCTCTGCCATCTGGTTGGCTGTCTCCACTCCAGAACTCACATAATGGAGAGAACCGTGTGCTTGCCTGGAAATTATCACGCCAGATACCCAACAGCCAAGAGCAGAAGGCAAAGGTGGAGAAGACTTAATCAGGCCATTTAGACATGTCAACAAAGGATTCCTCTGAAGCACATTGCTCACTCTTTCTCTGCCCTTCCCTTCAACGTCCTGAGGACAAAGTGCATCTCCCTGTAAATGTCATCACATTCTGCTGAGGTTCCCTAATTCTTCATTGGGTCTTCCCACTTCCCACTGTTGTTTCTACTTTTTCTTTATTCTTCCTTGCCCTAGAAATCCTTACTTAAATTTCTGTTCCAGAGAATGTCCCCCTCTTGGTGACAGTGGTTCTTTTGGGCCTTCTTCCTTTATCTCTCTCTTTCTGCCAAGGTGAGGTCCCTGCCTCCTAAGACTTTTTGTCTGGCTTCCCAGGTTCCTGGGGGTCCCCTTATCTTCCAGAAGGGGAACAGCCCATGGGGGCTCAGGTGGGGCAGATGTGAGGCCATGTGTGCAGAGAGGGGCAGCTCAGGTACAGTCCTCTTTTTGCCAATTAGGTCCCATGGCCACTGGAAGTCAGCTTCACTAACATGGAACCAGAACTGTGTCCTACTGAGGAAGACACTTTAGGAAAAAACTGCACAGTCCGTTTCCACAGTAGAGCAGATGACTTTTTAGTGGTTCCCCTCTCCCTGTGTAAAACTGCACACTTATTTCCTATATGTGAACAAATGATTAATTCACCCAGCGAGTGAGCTTTTGTTTATGTTTTTAGAGTTGGAATCCTATATTATTAAAAAATAAACTTTAATCCAGCTTCACCTGTTGTTTGGTCACCCAGTTCATCCATGTGGATCTCAATGTCATGTCCTCTGGCCCTGGCTGGCACCTTTGGTATGACTACCATATTCCAGCCCCCCCCAGTGGATTGCAGGAGGGATTTGTGCACCCAGAGTGGCCTCTTCTATCAGGTGAGCATTGTGGGTTGCTCCACCTGCTCCACCTGAACACAGTCTTGAGGTCCAGCTAGGAGACCTACAGTGAAGGCATCATGGGGCAACTGGGTACAAATGCTAATTTCCAGGCCCCACCCTCGATCACCCAGTCAGAAAATCTTGGGGAGGTGGTAGTGACATGCACAGCGAAGAGCCCAGCCATCTGTCGTAATCACCATTCAGGGAGATTTGGCTGTGGTCTTGACTTTGAGAATCACTTCTGGGTTCAGTTTATTTCTTTTAGAGAAATAAAGAGACATTGAGAAGATTAAATTAGATAATATCTATGAAAACCTAGCAGTATCTAGCACTTACTAGAATTGTCATGCATGTCAGCGAGTATTATATTTCCATTAATACTATTATATCAATGGGTTTTAAATTGAAATGGAGATTTTTATGTATGATCACTTTCTACTATCAACTCTGAGTGTCAAATACCCTATAGTGGTTTTTGCCTCTTATTTCCACCTCATATATTTCCATACTAAGTATTAGATGGAAATATAGAACCTATATTGAAAAAAATCACCAAAGTGGTGGGACTGAAACATCTTACCACGGGACAGGAAGTGATTTTATGACATCAGGCAAATGCTTCAAGGGTTTGGGGAAGAGGAAGGAAGGGGATCCCCAAGAGCAAATGAAATGGCAGCCTAGCTGCTCCAAGGAGGCTAGAGTAGAGGAGCAAGAGGTGAAATTTAATTCTAAAGTTTTTCTCTATTTTGAAGAAGCTAGATCTCTCTTCCTGGTCCATCTTCCACTTCTAAATTCCCTACAAAATCTCCATTCTTTATCCATCTCTGATAAAAAGCTATTTGGAATGTTACTACTCAAAAAGTAGAAATGCCACCCCCACGTGAGGTCTGCATTAAAAGGATTCTGACTTTCATTCAAATAACTGCTCGAAGACAGCCAAGAGGTTGCCCTTCACGTTGTTCAAGAGCGACACCAATCACCCTGCCTTGGCACGCACATGGATTTCTTGCAAGGATTTCAGCAGGTGTTTTCTGAATCGCATCCAGAATCACACTGGACAGAAACATAGCAGAGGTCACATCAATAATGATAAGCGGGATGATGGCGGCCCCCTCCTGCTGGCCCTGGGAGCTGGCGGGGATCACAGTGCCACTCCGAGTTTCCAGCCAACAGCCAATGTCACTTTAACATATTCAAGACAGAGACTAACTGAGCCAATAGACCAAGCCAGAATCCTAAAGAAATGAAGTGAGGCTCGGAGAGGAAAGGGGGCAAAGAAAAAAATACACAAATATTTTATCTTAGTAAGTTCCTCTTAGAAATTTGGGACATTTTCAATACCAATGCCTAAAATGTTGTACCACAAATGCTTAAAATATTGTATCACAAATGCCCTATTTCCATGTCTGCTTTAAAAAAACTCAACGATTAAATTAAAGCTAATTATGAAGTGTGTTCCTTCTTGTCATTGCAAGTAGCAAGGACCAGAACATGAAATACAACTCCATCAAGGCTCACAGTTGAGAAATACTATTATTCTGGAATTCCTCAGATTCCTGCTCTCAGGAAGACATGCCCAATACTCCCTTTGGCTGATAAGCATCTTTCTACACAGTGGCCTTTGCCTTTCTCCAGATTTCCAATCTTCTTGAGGCTGTATTGAAAAAACAGGCTCAAACAAACTCCCCAAAGAGGAAAAAGCATGAAGAATGCAGGGCAAGACTCAATTTTAATTCCTGTACTGTTGTCAGCCTCCTGAGCAATGTTAGGAATGTTACTTTACTTCTCTGTGCCTCAGTTTGCTTTTCTGTGAGATGGGAGATTAGTTAGATCAGGAGTCACAAGCAAGAAAGAAATTTCTTCTTCAAAGAAATTCTGTCTCTGGATTGTTAGGCGAAATCTTGTGGATTTTAAACGTGGCTTAAAATATACATAAAACACCACAACCGGTAAAAACACTACGTAGGCCAGATGGAACTTGATTGTGGTCCTGAGAGTCTTGCCTTCTATGATACATCGTTTCACCCCAAACAGAAGCCCTGTCGGTCTCAGCCCACAACCCCTTGATTTACTTCATTTGTGCATTTGATGTGCCAACTCGTTCCTCTTGAAAACTCTCAGGTGAATACTGCTCCTCTTTTTCCTGTAGATAAGAGACACTTGGTTTGTGTCAAATGCAGCTACGCAGCATATGCATGAAAAAGTTAATCGTCTAAAACTCAAGTACACTGCCAAGTCACCAGACACCAGTGGGTAGACATGTCACTGTGAATAAAAACAGTGGGGAGGGATGGGAGGCACAAACTAACTAGAAATAAACTAGGGAGTGAGGAAGAAAAATGCTTCGCATTCATCAGACAGTAGCTGAGAAGCAGACCTTAGGAAAGCATGGTATCGTGAGTCAGCTGTGAAGGAGAAGCAGTTCTGAGGGAGGAAATGCCCAAGTAACATTTGTGTGGCCTAAAAGACAAATTGTGACCTGATCTTTCAGGATAGGCACTGGTGCTGGGAGAACTTTCTAGAAAGGGCTTTGTTAACTCAAGGTACAGCCAGGGAAGTATGAAAAAGGTACACTGTCCTTTGCAGTAGACTTAAGGAGAGGAATTTCACTTCTGTCTTGTCCCGAGCAATGGTGGACTCTTTCCTAGACCAGATTCCATAATTGGCTAACTTGCATAGTTTGTGCCATACAGGATCCCATTGATCAGCTAGTGTTTCATATTTTTCCTTAAAAAACATGTTTCTTTTTTCCTATTGCACTTGTACCACTCTGGCCTGGGGCCATTCCCAGCTCATGAATAGGTCCAGTAATAATATCTTTTGGACTGGCTTCTAGAACCTTCAAAACTCCATCTATGTTGCCAGACTGATTTTCCTTGAACATCACTCTTATGCTCTTATCACTCCATTTTGTTGTTCTGGCACTTTCCATGGCTCCCATTTCCTTCCAAGCATAACTATGCTTCTACCTCCAAGCCTCTTAGGATCTTTATCTTTCCCCAGGCCCTCAAACATTCATTTTCCCTTCAAACATTCACATCCAGGGGTGCTTCTCCCTCAACACCATTTCCTTCGCCTGGCTTCCCGTCACCCTCCTTTTCAGATCCTGTCCATCTTTCTCTATCAGTTTCCCCGATGAAACGTTTGACTCTTGCAGGGCACACTCCCTTCCATGACTTCAGAATTGTTATTCTACTTAATTTCCACACCATGCCCTCTGCCACTCAGTTCTATATGATCTTGCTCTCTAATTGTTGCATGCATGGATATCTGGTCTCTCAATTATATGTTGACCTTCAGGAGTCAAGATCAGGTCTTCCTCCTCTGTGTTCTCTGTGGAAACAGCAGGTTTAGTATAGAGGCTGGGCTCAGTACACACTTGCCTGAGGTGTTCACAGGAGCTTATTGGGAAGAAGGGGACAAGGATTTTAGGCTTGAAAAAGAAAGATGGCTTGGGTATGGAGATGATCATATATAGCTCAACGTTGATCCACTTCTCAAAATAAGTGTACGTGGACATCACACCTACTGCGAACTACACTCTTATGCACAGTCCATGCTTGGTGACATCATGGCAGGCTAAACTATTATGTGAGGTGGTGCAGGCAAAGACCTGGTCTACCAGCTGTCCTTGATGGTTTGAAGCTGCACTTGGAGTATAGCTCCTGAATGTGAACTTCCAGGGTCCATAATTATCCTCTTTGAGAGAATCAGTATCTAGTATGGTGCAAGAGTGAAGACATGCAAGAATTCAGGTGCACTATGAATAAAGAATGATAGGGGACTCTTGCTGGGTGGCAGAGGAGGCTGGAGACAATATCCGACAGTCTGTATGAAATTACCAGGTTTGCATGGCAGAGGCTTCCATCGCTCCCTCCCAATCTGCTCACTAACCAGAGTGTGCCAAGCCTGTTATTAAATCTCCATGCCTCACAATCTATACAGTGAAGATAAAAACCTGCTGACCACAGAGGTTGGATGCATTCATTATAATAGGAAGACACTGTGAAAATACACCAGGCTCTCCCAAATCCACTTCTGTTGATTCAAACAGGCCCCTGAGCAGCCATCTGCTCATAATGGATTTTGGTACCCCTGTCCTGGGCTGTGCCTATCTCTAGGGGGCTGAGTTGGCAGGTGCTCCATCCATTACCCAGCTTGGATGGAGCTGAGGAAAGGCTGCTGAGCCCCTGCCAGCTCCCTAAGGCAGTCTCTGGGGCTGCTGACCTGGCTCTCTCACAGGAAGTTGTCATCCACCTGCCAAGGAACTGGTGACAATATGTGGTAGCAGAGGTGGAGCCAGGGGCAGAGGAGAGGTTCCAAGGAGAGAATTTTCAAAAAGGGAAGTTGGCATAATCAAGGTAAAACACAACAGTCTATCTTGATCTGCATGAGAGATGTTTATCTTCTAATTCTTATGGGCTCTTTCACGTGACTGTCTTATCTGGGAGCTTCCTTGGATGGGTTGGAGCCTTGGTGCTGAGTGAAAAAGACCAAAGTTCACCTCTCAGCCCTTTGCATCTTTTCTGAGCTCTACCTTCTGCCTGGGCCCACGGACAGTTTTAGGACACTGGAGCACAGCAGAGATCTGGTACTACCTTAGCTGCCAGATCCTTGAAACACAGATACTCCTTCCTACCTTGGGGGCATGTGGGAAAAAGTCCTGTATAGGACTTTTATATAGGCTTGTCAAACTCTCAGTAAAAATGAAAAAAAAAATTAATAACCTACATATAGGAACATAAAAATGGCTGAGTTTCCAAAATACAATTTAATTGATGTCCTTGCTAAGTAAATGAGTGAGTGAAATGGATAAACAAAGGTACATGTATCAAAAAGTTGAATATTGATCTGACAATTGTGCCCATGTAAGTTACATATGGAAATAGTACATTATTTTTTACTCTCTTCTCCCCAGAAGAATCATGCAACCTAGCTCACCAGCTTGGATACAACCTAGCTCACCAGCTTAGATATAACCCCCTAAAAACAACCTTAAAACCTAACACACCAGAGAGAGTGAACACTCCTTAACAGATATCGATGTGACTATTCTAGAAACCAGTGTTTTAATTTGCTGTTGGAGTCGGCTTCATGCCACAAAGGAAGGTAATACAGTTCATACTGCCAGGCAAAGGACACATGGGTCACACCATTACCACCAAAAGATAATTCATTATACCAACCTAAAATTCGCCTGTTTTCAAGCAGAATTTTCTATTTTCTATGAAGCTTGAATTCACATGAGGAAGGAAGAAACAAAATGAAAATTTACACTATGATACAGTGAGAAAAAATAACTTTAAAAACATTGTAAAATGAGGCCATCTGTCAGGGTCACCAAGGTCTGGGAATGTCTGCCCCTCTGTGATACTTTCTGGACTCTAGCAAGACATGGGAAATACATGCAGGAGCTCTTAGGATATAAAGGGACAAAGGCACTCTGAATCTGACCAGTTCAAACATCAAGACAGCTGTCTTAGACATTAGCATGTGCCTTCAGTATGCTCAACTGATCAAATCATACACACACATGTGTATCGATACACACACACATACATACACACATATGTGTAAATAAAACCTTAAAAGAAATACAGCTAAAATCCACCCAAAATAACAAGCCAACCTGTGTTGTTCCAAGAACATTCATTTTTGAAACACAAACATTTAGTCCGACTTTAGTTCCTTTCCACCAGTGAGCCATCTAGCTTTCATAGGTCCTGGTGTCTGGCATACTGGCAAGTTGTTCAGGATTGTTCATCAATAAAATTAGAAAAAAAATTTACATCCAAACAGTGCATTAGAAAGCCATTTATCGTTAACATCATTTAGTATCTAGAAGGACTGTTTCATTTAAAACTAATGAGCAAGACCATAATCCTTTGATTATGAAGTCCTTTTTTATCTTAATTTCATAAAAAGCCACAAGAAAAAAAGTGCCCAGCATGATGTCCTTGATAGTTAGACACATCATTCGACTTACCGTGAGTTTGCTCCAAAGCTCAGCTTCCCTTGCAAAAGGCTCCATCTTGAAGGGATAAATTTCTTGGTCTGCCTTGTCAAATGAGTCACAGGGACTGCTCAAGCGACTGAGCACAGGAAGCCAAGCATTTCAGCTGAGGCACTTTCGTAATATTGATGGTTGCATTCTCTCATAGCTGAGAGTCTTGGGAGAAACGGAATTTACATATGTTGGGGCAAGATGGGTGTGGGCATTTCCCACAGTTGTGATTCAAAATCGAGATATGTCTTATTCAAGGAGATAATAATATAACTCAAAGAAGAAAAGTATCCCCTAGCATTACTGCCACTTATGACCGGACAACTCATATTGCCATGTGTGAATGCACCACGCCTGAGCCACCACACCAAGAACAATCCTTCAGTGGGTGGGGTAGATTGCTTCTGGCATTTTAAATTTTTTTTCATGCCTGACTCTAGTAATTAAACATCTCTCAGCTCACTTTAAGGTGTGTACAGTATGCAAGCAGGGACAGCTGGATTGCAGGTAGAAGGCTACAAATTCGGGAAAACAACTTTTGGCTTTTTTTTTGGGGGGGGGGGAGTGTTGAGAATTGAACCCAGAGACTCACACATACCAGGCAAGTGCTCTACCACTGAACCAATACCTCAGGCCCCTCAACCTCTGGCATTCTTGTGGTCAGAGTAAACCCAAGCTGTCTACTAAAAGATGCATTCTCTACACTATTCTGTTAGAACAGGTAGAAGATAATTTCAACAGGCACATCAAGGTTCATGTGCTTATAGCCTTCTCTTTTTCTGACAAGAAGCAGGAAAAGATATAACCCCCTAAAAACAACCTAGAGAATTAGATCATCTGAGGCACAACTGAGATGGGTAGCTTTCTTATCTGTGTTTGCCCTGGTTACTCGAAGGGTCTCTCGAAAGAAACATCATAGAGGTCTAACAGCTCCTACCCACCACTCCCACAAGCAGAAGAAAACAAGGAAAGGCAGGGCCCAGGCAAAGCCTGATGGTAGAGACCTAGAAAATTCTGGTAATTTCGTTCTGTGATCCCTTGATCTTTACATGTTCAATAAACACTTTTTGGAGTTTGGGAGCCAATGAAGTTGTCAAGGCTTACAGTGAAATGCACAGACTGCTTCTCTAATCCCATTCCCTGTGTGTTCTGATACCATCTCCCTTCCTGGGCCGGTTTCCAACCCCACAGGACTTCCTGTGTGCTGGTTCTTTTCAGTAAAACAACCATGGCCAGAGCTGAGCAGTACTCCCAAGGCTGGTGTGGCAAACTAGCAGCCAACGTCTCCCTGTTCCAACAGGGAACATACCATTTGCAGTTTTCCTCCTATAGGGAGATTCATTCCCCGTCTTAATAGGAATAGAGCTTTCTAAAATGCTTAGTTGTATAAACTTTACCCAGGAAAGCAGTTATTTATGTCTTGTATGGTTTCTCTACTTACTGGGTAGACAAAATTAGGATCATCCTTGCAAGATGAACTGCTTAAATATACAGAAACAAATGTTTACAAACCAAGAGAACTGGGAACATGGAAAATAGGTCAAGGAACAATAATTTTTCAAAAAGGAAAGATGATTTTGCTGGGGGGAGTGGTGGATATCTAAAAATCCTGGCTTACTCTTTATCCCTGGAAGCCCCAGGAAGCCTCCACTTAGTTGAACAGCTCTATTAACTGCTAGGCCTTCAGATCCAATCACTCGGGTGCCCTGCTTCATAACCCAGTTCACCTCTGTGCTGGTGTTTGTGGCCAGTGAGTCACACTGCCTACTGTGCAACTGTCCAAAAATACGTGAGACAACTCTCTAGGTCTGGCAGGGAGTCTTCTTCTTTTCCATTGGTGAAATCTAATGTTCCATCTGGTTTAATATGCATTTCACTGAGGATGGGTATTTGCACTTTTATAAAGACATATAAACCTGTGATTCTGAACTGATATGTATCTATCTCAAATTCAAGGACATCTTGATACATAAATGAATTCCTTAGCATAGCCACTTGTCAAGCTTTACAACTTTTGCAGAGCCACCTGCCTGATGAATGTTTTATAAGTGTGAGGTTTTATAGACTGTGTTTTATTAAATTGAGGGATACAAGCTCATCCCATTTGGCCTGGGACTGACTCATCTAAGGTCACTGGAATACAAAAGTGACTCCACAGGCAAATTTCAGTCCTCCTTCATAGACAGCAGTTATGAAAACCTTCTAGAGTCTTAGTGACTTTTACTCATTGGTTAACCATTGGTGAGAAAAGGAGAAGGCCAAATCAATTTCCATTTTCCAAAAATTAAACTACTGTAAAGGCAAGGTAATGGTGCCTTGAAAATAAAAGTTGAGCCCCCCACAGTTCCTTGCACAGAAACAGGGACCTGAAGACCCAAAGTTTCCTTCTCCATAAAATGTTCACTCTGTTTCGTGAAGATAAAGCTGGGCCTTCGGTGGAAGGCAGTGCTGTTTATTGCCAACATGGATGTTAATAACAAGCTTTGGGGGTTCATTCCAGTTTTTTCCCCCTTTTTTCCTCCCTCTACCTATTTTCCTCCATTTCTTCTATGCCTTGAGCTTTGTGGCCTTGGGATGTCCAAGGCAGATCAGCCTGCAAGGCTTCCTGGTTTGGTTTCCCAACAACCTGACTCTTAAAGGGGAGGTGGAGTTTGAAGGAAAGAGCAGTAGGTCATTGTGAAATAAGTGGTGATGGATGTGCTGGTCCTCTCTCATACGAGGCAAAGTCTCCCCTGGTCTTGGAGCAGGACAGGTTGAAAGGTCCCAGAGAATGTGACTTCCCAGGTTTGACCTGGGTGTGTCCAGGGCGGAGAAGCTATATGACTGGGATTTCCAGTTTCCCCAAAGATCCTCCTGCCTCTGAGGAACATGTAGGCCCAGAGAACTGCAGGGCATCCAAGGGCCACTGTGGGCTGGGACGCTGGGGAGACCAGGCCAGACCTCAGTCAAGTACTGGGCAAGCTTCCTGGAATCTGGGCAACCAACCCTGGGAAGGTCAGGAGAGCCCAGTAAGGACAAAAATTAAATGAAACCAGTGAGCAAAGTTGCTTTAAAAAAAATAAAAATAATATTAAAAATAAAAATAAATAAAATAAAAATCTTTTAGGACAAAAACTTGTTACAGCTACCCATTCTGGTGCCAACAAAGGTAAGGCCCAATGAAGCCTGCCATTTTTTTTTTCTCTGTAAGCAGGTGGAGTTATATCCATAGCAGTATAACTAGAGAAATAGAGTAACCCACTAGATGGTGCTGTTTGTGACTCCATCCTGGTCTCAAGGTAATCTGGAAGTCTTGGCTCCTTGGATATTGCCTTGACTCTCAAAGTTGGGATTCAGGGTGAGTCATTTATGCTATTATTTTATGACCCTGCAGAATCAATGGCAATGGGTAAAATAACAGATGGTGAGGTTTTCAAATTAGAAGTAGTTGTTATGTTCATTGCAATTTTGGTTTTTGGACCATAAAAGAAAGACAGCATATCCTGACCAAATAAAATTCTATGGAAGAGAAAAAAGATCCACATAGGCTCAATTATCAAGGGCCCGACTGGATAATGAGCGTGTAGTTGTCACTCCACAAATCTATCTGGCCTTGTTCTTCCAAGGTTAAGCACAGTGGTTTCTGAAAATGTACTGACACATGGCTTACGTCCATTACCATATAGTTTCCTGAAACATTGACAGATGCAACCCAAAACAATGAATACAGAAAAGAACCCTGTCATGATGGTTCAAAGCATATGAGACAGCACAAAATAAGACATCCCTTAACTTTCTCTAAATGAATAGAAACACGAATAGATTAAACACATTGACCCTTAGATGAACACCAGAGGCTATAAAAAAAATTGACTCCCTACTCTAGAAAATCCCAGGAAACAGAAGCAGAAGGAAACACATCACCCCACCTAGCAGAGGGAAGGCACAGGCCAAGGTCTGAAGGAGAGATGAAGAGTGCTGTCTGCCACTGCTCCAGGTATTGGACATTGGTCATGCATGGAAGGTCCCGGAAGGAAGAGGAGAAAGATTGGTTCAGGGAGACGTTCATATGCTACACACATTTCTTTCTTCTTTTACAGCTCAAAGATGGATTCAGACCTAGGAAACCTGGAAGTGGTGTGTGAATCTTTCTTGGGACATGAAGCCAGACATCAGGTCTAATTTAGAGCACATTTAAGGTGACCCTGCACTCTAATCTAATCTCAATATCAGAGTGAACTACTAGCCTGGGAATAACAAGTGCTTGAAGAGTTTCTAGCTATTTTTTAAAAGAGGGGAAAACAGAAAGATTCTGAACTTATATTTTATGAACCACATGTCTTGTTCCTAATACTTTATAGGTATTAGTGTTTTATTACCTTTATAACCCCTGTGAAGTATGAATTATCTTTTTATTTTAACTAAAGAAGAGAAAACTGAGTATCAGAGAGTTCCCTGGAGCTCCAATAGGCCCTCAGTTGGCCGTAGTTGTAAAAGTGAAATTGGTGGAGATGTTGAGGTATTGGTAAGGAATTCCTTGATTTTGCTATGTTCTAGAGCCCTACATAGGTATTTCAATTACTTTCCCATTAATGAGTCAAGAGTTCATGTTGATTTTATAAATTAAGGATCCCAGAATGTTTAAAAACCATGAGTATGGTCATTTAGATATTAAATTGGGATTCAAACCCCAGCTGATTTGCTTCAAAGTCCAAGTCTTAGCTGGGTGTGGTGTCACACACCTGTAATCCCAGTGGAATTACAGTTGGAATCCCCAGTTCCCATCTTGACTCTTTGAAGTGTATATATTCAGTCTTTCCTGAAACCTTCCCATTTAAGGCAAGATAACAGTGCACTGAGATCAGCTCAATTCCCAGTTATATTTTCTTAGGCTACTACTTAGAGCTTCAACATATTTGAGCTACAAAAATATAATTTACTTCTATGGCTAAATCTATACTAAAATCAATCTTCAGCATTCTGACAAATTGTCCTTTTCCTTGAAACTCTGCTCTGATTCCTGTTTGGCCTTCATCTAGTTCAACGGTGATGAAATTATAATATGTATCTGGAGTACATATTACAGGGGCCATTATGAGGGAGGAGTTCAACCATTAAAAACTAGAACCTTTTAGATCCATCATCTTGCTGCTACTGAAGGGCACTCCGTAGGGGTATTACATAGCTTTCACAAAATGTTAGCGTTCAGTCTTGGAAAGTTCTGATTAATACCGTTAATTATATTAATTAATATAAATTTCTCAAGTATGTTGATTCAAAGACCTAATCTAACATCTGATAATATTTAAGGGAAAAAATGGTAATATTTTTTTTTGGGGGGAGTAACTGAAATAAAAGTCCAACAAGCCAGAGAACCAGAAACTATAAACCTTGTTAGGCACAGTTTAAGAAACTCGGCCACTGTCCATGTGTTATGGTTTGGATGTGTGTTATTTCCCAAAAGCTTACAGTGAGATACGGCAAGAACATTCAAAGGTGAGATGATTAGATTTAGGAGAGTTGTAACCTAATCCACGGATATGCATTAACTGGGTGGTAACTCTAGGCAGGTAGTGTGTGGCTGGAGGAAGAAGGTCACCGGGAGCATGTCTTCGGGGTTTATATTTTGTCTTTAGTGAGAAGACTTCTCTCTCTGCTTCCTGATTGCCATGCCTTAAGCTGTTTCCTCTGCCACACTCTTCCACCTTGATGTTCTGCCTCATCTTGGGCCCAGAGCAATGACGTCAGCCATCTATGGACTGAAACCCCTGAAACTATGAGTGTCACATAAAATTTTCCTCCTCTAAAATTGTTCTTATTGGGACTTTTGGTCACAGTTGCCAAAAGGCTGGCCACAGAAGCATTAGTTTGTAGTATTAAGATGAACTATCTCAAAAAGTTATCCATGTCTTAAAAGGTGCCAAGAGCTATTTATAAAGAGGTGCTGAATATCATTATAATTATCAGAATACCTGATCTGGCCCTGATCATCTAAATAGTAATGAAGAAAGACTACAATCTTTCAAACTCAAAATCACTAACATCTACCAAAGCTTATGCTGTCTCCTTAACAGTGGCCCTCCCAGAGTTAGAGACCACCAAGACATTCAATTACATTTTTTCTTGTAGTAGGAAAAAATACATAAAATATAAACCAGTTCAATGCACTAGACCTAAAATATCTCTATTATTGATCTCCCAGAAAACCAGGGCTTTGAGCTACCTGAGCTGTTGACTAATCATGATCTTTTAAGCATAACCTGATCAAACAGCTGATAATGTTTTTAGTTCTTAGTAACTTCAAAGGGCATCTTTTGGTTGAAGGAGCCCACACATTCAATAAAAATGCTATAAATCAAGTGTTGACAGTACCCTTACTTTCTGGAATTATTGAAACACAGGGGAACCTAATTGAATTAGTTACAAAGGATTTTTTAAAAATCAGATGTAAAGTATATCAAGTCATTGCAACTATGCACACAATATTTCCAAAGGGAAGCAAACTGAACATGTTTTTCTCATAAGGAGTACTGTACATTTGTGGAGCCATGCATATAATACCCAAAACAAAAACAAACAAACAAAAAAATTCAGATTGTTTTCCTATCCTGTGTGTTTTTCTACATCTTCAAACTATGCAGCTGTAGATTTTTAAAATTAGTTTAAATGATTATATCTAAGTCCAGTTTGCTGTAAGCATCACTGTGGACATTCTTAGATATCCTATTAAGATTTCAAAATAACTCTTTGAGCAGCAAATGATGGCTGGTGAAACACATCTAATCCTTTCAGGCCCTTAAATCATATCCAGTGACTAGTTTTTCCAGATGAAGGGCCAGGCAGTGTACTAGCTTCCAGTGGGCATGCAAAGATGGTTCCTGCTTTCTAGCAGCGTTCACACCAGCTCTCTTGCCAGCTGCGCTCCCGTAGCCTGTGACCTCACCCAACACACTTGTAAATATGTTGCTCTAGAGTTGGGCAGAAGTGTATTGGCTTCATTTGTGTCCATGGCCATCCACCTCCTGCAAGCCATGCAGCCTTTACAGACCAGTAATGTGAAATGTGGACCAATAGCTCTCGTTGCCTGTCACCTGACTCTCTCCCCTCCCACTCATGCCAGACCACACGTGGAGGAGCCAGCCTGGCACTAGCAGCACTAGGAGAGGTGGCTGTCATTCACTGTCTAAGGCAGTCACAGATCCTCAGGAATTTGGATGTTTACTTCACAAGGCACCGGTATAGGGCAATTTGTAAGAAATGCAATTTCACAGAGAGGTGGGGGGAAATAGAACACATTTGTAATTGATGACAGGGAGGTAAAACTCTGTTTTCTTGTTCTTTCATCGTCAGTGTGACGAGATGAATACAGGATAAGGGGCACTGAGGGGGCATTAGTTGAAGATTAGTTTTCCTGACTTACAAAGCCTCCCCAAATAATTTAGTAATGAAGACCTCTTCGGTGAACTGCCAACTTTATTTATCTGTCCTACCTCCATTCTGAATCAGAGTCATTTATACACTCTTTGTGGAAGGTGTCACATTCAGCCGACAGAATCCAGCGTGCTGTAGGGATTTACAGAGGGATGTGTCCTTTAAAGTCAACTAAAATGATGGCTTTTTATCACAAAGAATGTAACCCACAAAAATAGCTTTTTGAATTATTTCAGGGATAGACGTTCTCTATTTGGGCCTAGCAATCAGGAACATTATTTCCAACAAATAGTAATTGCCATCTTTCAAAATGGCTTTAAAGAGCAGCCTTGTCATGTTATTCTGTGCTATAAACAAGGTCATTGGTGACCCCTGGACAAAATTAAATCAGGAGAGGGTGGAACAGTTTGGTGTGAGGCTGACAGGTAGGGTCAGGCTATCCACCAACTAGCAGCCATGCAACACATACCTAGGGTGGTACCCCCTCCTGATACTCTGAGCTACTCCCCTTAGCATGAATGAGTGCTGCTGCGTTTAACTTACCTCCAACCTAGTTTTCAGGTCAGGGGAATAAGATGTGGGTCACCCACACATTTCCAACCCCAGGGAACTGAAGCTTCTCAGCTCCCTCTCTCTTCTCTCTTCATACCATATTGGGTTCCCAACAAAGGTAGCTTGTGGTCTTTTGTGGTCCTGATGGACCCTGATCACTCTGGCTTTTGTACCTCTTATTATTTGTTCTGGGCTCTTTCCACACATGTGGTGCCTACTCATGTTCAAAGCACAAATCCCCATCACAAAAATCCTCATTCCTTACTGATTGCACTTAATTCCACCTTTCAGCTTCTGACTCCCCAAATTCTCACCTGGATGCCCTTTCTGCCATCCCACTTAATCTTCAAGATGAGATGCACTGTGAGTCTCATATTTGGGGGAAGACACTTCTAGACCTGTCCAATTCAAGTGAATTTCTTAATTGCCCATCCATGTTCTGTCAGTAATGACAACAAATATGAACATTACTATTATTTCTAGTGTTCCTTTATTTGAATATATATATGACTTGAATTTCCTGGGGATAAGGCTTATATTCCAAAATAGTTTATAACTAATAGATTCTTAATGAAACTCCTGATTGATTGTTGGTCATTAGATACTTCATACAAATGTACTAAGAAGGAAGAGGAATTGTACTAAAGGAATTATATAATGGGAAGCATTCATTTGTTTGCTCATTTTCTTAGTTAACCAATGAACATTTGTTGAAGTCCTACATGTCCCTTCAAAAGCTACTGAACTTACCTGGCAGCTTTGAAACAATGACATGAGAAGCCAAATTATGAAATACAGATAAATTCTTGTAGTAAGATCTCCTTGCTTCCAGCTGTTCTATGAGCTTTGACTCTGTTTTTTTTTTTAATTGAAAATTGCCCTCTTATAGCTTTGTTCTAGTTATCTATCATTGCATGTATAACAAAACAACCCCAAATTTTACAGTTTAAAATAACAATTTATGAGCCAGGAGCAGTGGCACAGGTCTGTAATCCCAGCAGCTCAGGAGGCTGAAGCAGAAGGATTGTGAGTTCAAAGCCAACCTCAGCAACAGTGAGGCACTAAGCAACTCAGTGAGACTCTGTCTCTAAATAAAATACAAAATAGGGTTGGGGATGTGGCTCGGTGTTTGAGTGCCCCTAAGTTCAACCCCTGACACCAAAAATAAAACAAATAAATAAAAAATTTAAAAAATGATGACTGTCCTTAATAGTCCACTGGATTGACTCTGTTCAGTTGGGTCCTTCTTGTCCAGAACCTGTAGCTTCAGGGGTTGAAGGAGGAGTCTGAAGGCCCAGGTAGGTCAGATGTACAAATGACTCTTTTTGGAGTCTGCATTAATGCTGGCTGCAGACCAGGAGCTCAGTTAGATATGCCACTGGAATGTCCACCTGTGGCAGCACCAGGTATTTTGGGCTTCTCACAACTTGGTGGCTGGGTTCTGAAAGAGGCATGCCAAGAGCAAGCTCCCAAGAGACAAGTAAAGCTGCAAGACTTTGAAAGTCCCAGCCTTGGCAATCCCAGAGTGACACTGTCCTACAGTTGAACTGGCCATGGAGGTCAGCCCAGCTTCAGAAGAGGAGAGTTAGACACTGCCCTTGACGTGAGGAGTAGCGTGTGCACGCAGGGAGGGAAGGAGTGGATGGCTGCTGTCCCTGGGACTCTAGCACAGGCTTCCCCGAGGACAGTCCCCTGCTACCATTCCCCAGGAGTTGTGGCTTTCCATGTTTTCTCAACTAATTCTCATAATAACCTGATAATCTAGGTATTATTACTTTCCCTATATTAGAGATGAGGAAAATAGGCTCAAAATGGTTATGTGACTTATTCAAGGTCAAACTGATAGTAAAGGGCAGAACAGGGTTTTAAACCCTGGTGTGTCCCCTCCAACCTCAGGGCTTTCTCCCTATCATGCAATCTTACTCCAAATTACCACAGCTCATGAGTGATGCCCAAAGGGAAGGAAGGGGAAGGGGAAAGAAGGAAGAGGACAGAAGTGCTTCCACATAGGCACTTAAGATTCGCCAGTGACATCAAGCCCAGACCACAGCTCCTGTTGCTCTGTAGGGAATATTCTTGGAATGTTCAAGCTCACAGTACTTTTCTTTCTGGAAGAATGGTCTCTAACTTTAGATGAAGGATTCCAAGGTATACACTTCTGCCAACTACAAGCCCAAAATATAACCCAAATTAAAATGTGTTGTAGAGTAATAAATACATTCTGACCAAGTGGAACATTTTTCTAGCAATTTTTAATTTACCTTGAAAGAAAAAGATAAATTCCTATCTTGAGTTTTAAAATTAATTAGAAGATGGAATTTAACATATGTTATGATACAAATAGAATTTAAAAGTACACACTTACTTCATTAAAGTGAAACAGGACGCAGAGAACAAAGCAGATGAGGAGTTTTGTCCTCATTTCCTTTCAGTAGCAGGGGTAGCACTGGCCAGTTAATGGCTTAAAAAAAAAAAAAACCCTTCTGTCTTCTCCTAACAAGAGGAAGAGTCATTTCCTTCCACACCGTGCCTTCATCTCCACTCCCCAGCATGCCATATGTCATTTTGTTGAAGAGCTGCCTCTCAAGTGCCTTTTTCAAGCTTCACTTCCAACAGGAGGCTTTGTTTGAGGGGGAGAAGAATTGGTGAAGGGTTCTTATGTTTCTTAAATCTTAAGTTTTGATATAAAACTATTCTTCCTCCAACTAGAAACAGCTGGGAAGTAAAGAGAAGACAAAGAGGAAAGCCTTGTATGTATCAGTATGAAATGTGAAAAATGTGGCTTGAGGACACGATTATTAGATAGATGTTGGTGCCTTGAATTGGGAAACCCTTTAGGACAAAGGTGATCTTTGGCTTTGACTCATTTACACATTCCCGAAGTGCTAAGGGCTGAAGGCAGAAATCCCTTTTTCCCATAGTTTTTCCTAAAAGAGGAAGGACAAGAAATTGACATTATCTAAGCAGTGCTGTCCCCTGCTGGTAGCAGCGGTGCAGCCCTGGGGGCAGAAGTTTCCTGTCCTCTTCTTTTCAACATCTGCTGGGAAACATTCAGAACTCTAAAATTCTTAAAGCTAATCCTGGTCAAACACCCAGCCCCCACCCCTTTTGCAGAAAACCTGTAGTCAGCCCTTGAAAGGGAAATAACATGTTCATTATCACAGCTTTCAGGCCAAGTCTTTCTAAAGCACTCAGGGTTCACAGACACCCACCATGTACAACTTACGGTTCCCAAACAGAGAGGGTTTATTGTCACTGTGCTGTTTGGATGTTCTTCCGAAAGATAGCATGGATGTCTGGTGCTTCTATGGTGAATCCTACCCTACAGATCTCACCTATTTAAATAGAACTGTCGGGATTTTCCTAAAACACTGCAATAGGATTCTGAGGTTGCACATAGTTTTATGACTTCACAAATCCCTCATGAAATAAAAATAATAGAAAAAACTCTGTTTATTATTCTATAGTATCTATAGTAGCTGTAAGTTGACTGGACTATTGATATGAGGATGAGATCAAGAGAGATGAGTTTGATATTTACAGAGCCAGGACACGTTCAATAGTCATTCTAAACTTTCATGTATTTAACTAAGTTTTATTTGGGGTTTTAAATCATTTGAATCTTAAATATAATTCAAATGATCAAAGAAAATTGATTGTAGAATTGTCATGGTCAATGTTTATTAGAAAGTTGAGAATCTCCTGGTAACCTGGTAAAGTAATGAATCTAAATCAACTGGCTCATCTATTCTCTTGGTAAATAGCCACACACCATGGTTGACAAGTTCAGTTAGCAGTTCCAAGATGGCATTCTTTGCCAGTCAGTTAGGGCTTCTATAACAAAATATGGCACGCTTATAAACCACAGATAACTTGTTTCTCGAGATCTTGAGGCTGGAAATCCAACATCAGGGTATCAGCCTGGCTGGATTCTGGTGAGGACTGACTTTTGGGTTGCAGACCGATGTATTTTTGCTGCTGTTATTGTTGTATCCTCAGAGTGGGAAGAGTTAGAGAGCTCTGGGGGCGGGGAGGGGTTTCTTTTAATCCTATCACAAGAGCCCCTTCCTCAAGACCTAATTACCTCTTAAAGGTCCCCTCCCTACTACCGTCACACCCAGGAGTGAGGTTTCAAATATGAATTTCTGGGGATACAAACTTTCAGTCCATTGTACTGTCTTGTGTTACTTCATTCATGGACATGGTCACCAGGAGCTTTTAAACTTCCATTTGTAATAAGATGTTTTCACTATAGTACAATGAATGACACCTGGGATGATTCCACAGCAGATTCTTATTTTTTTTTTCTTTTTTTCACCAAGAGTGAAGTCTCTTGCCTTATAATGCCTTCATTATCTCTCTAGTCAAAGGCCTGCCCCAAATATGGTACAACAAGAGGCTTTACTTTGGTCCCTTCTCTCTTTTTTCTTCCCTATATTTTTTATTGGTGGGATTCATTTTTCCATATTTGTATATGAACACAATATTAGAATATAATTTGGCCAATATCATTCTCCAGTATTTCCCTCCCATCCTCCTTCCCCCCAATCCTTTCTTCTACTCTGCTGTGGTCCCTTCTCCTTTTGAGAGCATTCTCATGCTTATGTTCTCAATCTTTGACTTTTTTTTTTAATGAAAATGACTTTCTCTTGTATATGCGTGTGTGAGTGTACATGCATGTACTTGGGCTCTGCCTAGACTGACCTCATGTATAAACTTCCTGAAGGGAGATGCTGAGTCATTTATTTATTTTGATAATGTTCTGTAGTGCCTGGTATAATCTATGAAGGCAAGAATGCAAATAGTGTTGTCCGATCATTTGGTATTTCATAGAAAGCTGGTTATAGGAAAAGCCTCATGGGGGGCCTGGATCTCACCCTCCTTAACAAATGTGTCTGTTTCTCCCGAGACACTGTCTGCTTATCCTGCAGCCTGCCTGTTTTCTAGTCACTACCAATTAGCATAATTACTATCTCGAGGCCTTGCCCTTTATTGATCCTGGTAGTTAAAGCAGTTTACAGTCAAGAGACATGCTGACAGAAGGTACAAATATATTCTCCAGGACTTCTAATAGAGCTTTGTCCTTTTTTTTTTTTTTTTTTTGCTTTTAAGAATTGCTTCTGTCTGCTTTTGTTTTAGGTTGCACTCTTCTTTTTTCTTGTTCCCCCCAGTTTGCTGCAGCAGAAGTTCAGTATATTACTTAACACAGTGATAGAGAGCCGTGGGAAGACATTTACAACAAAAGCTTGGTTTCAATACAGACTAATGTGATCAACCTGTCAAAATAAGCTTACAGTCAGATAAATAATCAGCAAGGTATTTGTCAAATGCCACAGCAGCACCATATGGAGGGTTATTCAGGGATTTTTAGTTAATAGAAGGGGTTGAGGCTAGAGTCCCCAGGTTCTGAAAAGACTCTCACCAAGATGTTATTAAGAAAATGAAGTAACAGTAAGGAAGCTGGCAAAACACCAGCCTGTATGTTGAACAATTATTAGGAAAAGGCATTCTTGAGCTTCTGGAAACTAAGAAGTATGCCGTGACATTCACTGACATAAAGAATACTGCTTAAATTTATATAATAAATGCACCAATCCAAGGAGTGCATTAAATACTATTGCAAAATTACATGATAGTTAATATCTTGTGCATATTTGTGTGCACATAAAACAAGATAAAGGAGCGAGATGTCGTAAGAGGGCTCAGGGAAGTCCTTTTAGGGTAGATAGCCCAGGAAGCCCAGTGGAGGGAAGAATGGCAGCCTGTTCAATTTCTTGAGCCAGTTCTACTGGATGGTAAAGGCTACGTGGATGCCTGGCCTGGGAAGAAATGGCTCACAAGGATGCCAGGTGTAGGTGTGAAGATGTACAATATAGAACCTCCAGGTGTGTCAGTCACACAGACCACACACATTCTGGATTCTAAGCCTGACTGAGGCTCAGTGGCAACACATGTCTTGACTGAGATCTGATGTTCACTGAGACATGAGACGGGATGGGAATACCCCTCTGGTGGATTCAACATCCCTGCCTTTTTGCATTCATCTCTGCCAGTCACCAGCCAAGAGTCATGCTACGTGCATCCCTCCACTCCTCAAAGGAAGAATCTTTTTGTTCTTTGATAACCGATGAGAGTTGTTCTATAACATTTATCTCCTTGTTATTGGACTTATTCACCCACTGTTGGCATCTAAACGGCCACATGGATTCCAACTTATTACAATGATGATAAAATATAAGATTCCCTTTAACCAATTCGAAACTAAAGAAAATTTTGAGTGCTATAATTCCTTTTGGATGATATAATAGCATATATTCTTATTTAGTAATTTTTTGACTATACATATGGAAGCCATATGTAATCATGTGTGTAAGACGAAGGGTTTTATTTTCACTTACTATACTTAGTGTAATGAGTAATGCTTGAGTCTGTCCGGCATTCAATCCCTATTTACCTAGTGAAGTAGCCTGATTATTCCCCAGAGAACCAGCCCTTCCTTTTTTCTTCTGACCTCTTATGTTTTTGAAGGTGATACCACTCTCAGCTATAGGGGTGCTCAAGTGATCCAGAACAGGCTAATCAGTGCTTTTTGTCCCTCTAATTTGGTGTTTGGTGTAGGGAGTTGCTATGAGTTGAGTTGTGTCCTCCCCCAAAGACGATGGTTTGGAGTCCTGACATCCAGGACCTTTAGGATGTGATCTTATTTAGGATGGAATCTTTCAAAAGGTAAGGAAGTTAAGTCATGGTTACTAGAATGGTCCCCAAACTCAAATACCGGAGTTTTATAAAAAGAGGATTCTTGGGGGCTGGGGTTGTGGCTCAGTAGTAGAGTGCTTGCCTCACCTATGTGAGGCCCTGGGTTCAATGTTCAATTCTCTCTCTCTCTCTCTCTCTCTCTCTCTCTTAAACTAGACTTTATTTTTAATTTTTTTAAATCATTTTTTAAATTTGTTTTAATTAGTTACACATGACAGTACAATGATCTTGACATATCATACATTTGAATCAAATGGGGTATAATTTCTCATTATTCTGAGTTCACAGGTTGCAGAATCACATTGGTCATACAGTCACGTATATACATGCAGCAATACTAGTATCTGTTTTATTCTGCTGTCCTTCCTATCCCTCCTTCCCCTCCCCTCCCCTCCCATCACTTCTCTCTACCCAATCTAATGTGACACACTTCTTTTTTTCCCCCCTCACATCATCATACATGTAATCTGTATAATGATGAGGGTCTCCTTCCATCTTCCCTGCAATTCCCCTTCTCCCTCCCTTTCCCTCCCACCTCTCTTCCCTATTTAGTGGTAGTCTTCTTCTCATGCGGTTCCTCCCTATCCCATTTTGAGTCACCCCCCCCCCCCATATCAGAAAAGACATTCAGCCTTTGTTTTTTCAATTCTCAGTACTACATATAAATAGATGAATAAAATAAAGGTCCATAAACAACCAAAAAAAAAATTTAAAAAAAAGAAGACCCTTGGCTACTCACAGAAGGAAGATGACCTCAGGGGGATGTCTGGTCAAGCCATGGCTACCAGAAACTAGGAGAGTGGCATAGAGCAGATTCTCCATCACACTCCTCTGAAGGAACCAAGCCTGCTGACACCTTGATCTTGAACTCCCAGCTTCCGGAACTGTGAGACGATTAATCTCTGTTGTTCCAGCCACCCGGGTGTGATACTTGGTTTTGCAGCCTCACAAACTAACTCATGTGATGATCATGTGACTCAACTCAATCAGATCACATGGAGGCAGAGGCAGAGTCTGATAGAGCATGATGGGGCCCTGGTGACATTGAGCCACAGGACTAAAGTGTCTTGAAGGAGCTTCTAGCCCTGAGTTTCCCATTACATTGGCCAACAATTTCTCAATTCAGGTGAAGAGAAATGTTCTACTACTCTCCCTCAAAAGGGCCCAACCTAAATTCTGAGCATCTGGGGAGTCCATTGGGGGCATAACTGAACAACCTCTGGGTGACAGCTGTCATCATCTAATTCCTATTACCACACAGATATGGCTCTACAGTGAAGGGAAATACCATTATATGCTATATCATATATCATAGCTCTAAAATCTTGTACCCACATGGATTAGGGACTCTTTCAGAGAAGTCATCCTGTAACACACACAGTGACATGAACAAAAGGTGTTCAACAGTGAAGTGTGAAATTAAATAGTCATTCAAATATTACTGACACAAGTCAAATCTAGTTTTGCAATTCCCTATGACATTTCCCTCCATTTACAAATGATGCTCTATGAGATAGATACTTCAAAAAAAAGGATGGCTTCAAAAATATCAGTTAACACTGAGAAATAAAAATATCAGACATACCAATTTCACCAATGGTAGAATATTTCGATTTCTACTTTGGGGCCTTTGTGCTTGCTCTTTTCTTCCTTTTAGGAGAACATTCACAGACTTTCACAGTGGGATAGCTCTGGGTAAGTATGGAGACATTGGGGGGTATACTGCTAGGCCAGATTGGGACTATAAGTCTCGATATAAGCCTCAATATAATTGAGAATCACTGGCGAAAACCTGGCTCAGGATAGTCATGACCCTGAGTGATTGCCATCTGTTGATTATTGGTTTCAATCCAATTTTTCAGTCTGGTATCCACATTAAAAAAGCTATACACATATATTAGCATCAAAATAATTAACCACAACAGCATCTGTGCCAAGGACAGAATGAATGGGCCATTTCAAATTCATTGTCCATTCACGCCTAAAGGTCACCTCTGTAGCCATTCTGGAGCAACCTCTTAGATGATTTTCGTGGCTTAGAGCAAGATTCTTACTTGCTGAGTTGTGGGATAAATAATAGATTATTCAAAACTAGAATCCAAGGGGGAGAGGGAATATAGATATATATAGTCATCCATTATTTATTTTGATCAAGGATATTCTTTATCCACAGAGTGATTTAAAGCAGCTTGCATAGTTGCATATGATACATCTAACAGATTTAAAATAAGAGGAAAAATAAAAGAAGAAAAAAGTGTATGAAAATCAGATTGTGCGAGGAGTGGGATTACTATTAAAACAGAATGCTGGAGAGTCGTACAGTTTTGATGGAGGTCAGCTAGAAAGCATAAAATATGAAGAAGAAATCATCATCAGTTGCAAGGCTCACAGACTTTTGATAGTAAAAACAGACAGACAAAAATTCCATTAATTCAGGTAAGGAAGAACTGCCTGACAGAGAGACATGGTAGGAATCTCCCCTTCACCTTGCAGTGCTTCAAGGAAATAAAGAAACAAAGGGCCCGGGCTCTTTCCTTCTGCAGGACCTCCATCCTGCTTCTCCTTCCCCTTTTCTTCCACCAATAAAAGGATTTCCTAATCTTAATGGAAGCAATACAGGTTGATGTTCACCAAGACCACCCTGAGGCAGGCATTGGTTAGTTGCTTTTCCCTTAAGTACTTCAGTACATGAGGACAACAAACTTGGGTGGGGTGGCAAATGTTGTTGTCCTTTTACAAATGAAGACAGGCCTGGACCAGGAGTGACATGATGTCAGGTCAGTGGATCTGCCCAGCTCCCAAATCTCTATCCTTTTTCTGTGGCAATATGCTGGTTTCAAAGATGAGGCTGAAGGATACCTAAGAAAATGTCTCCAGTTTCTATTAGGATTATATATTTTATAAAGCATTTTCCCAATGGACCAGAATGTTTTTGATGATTCTATCAGGAAAACGAGACGATAATCTTGTTAACAGATCATGTGTGGGATCATAAATGTTTATTGTGCATCATGTTTATTTCATGAAATGAAAGCCCAGATCTTATTAAGAGTCTAAGTTTCAAGACACACAAATGCAAAAGGCTTCACTCTGGTCTTATGTGAACTTCTCAAGCTCAGGTTCAGCAAGTCAGGAACAACGAGGATGGCTCTACATGAAGAAGTCTGCCCAATAAAGACAGTTTATGATGGAGACAGGCTGGCCATTCACCCCAAGGTCCTAGACCAAGCATGCCTATGAAATGACATTGCAGGTGTTGCCTAGCTTAACTTTACTGCTCAGGAAGGTGAAAGTGACATAGATAGTGTCACAGCTAACCATCTGCATTCATGGCAGAGTGAGCTGCAAGATCTTCACAACAAAGGAGCTACCAGAACACTGTGGAGACAGCCTGGAGAAAAAGCAAGAGAGCTACAAGTTTCTAGGCAATGGGAGCAGCTGACGCATCAGAATTCAATGTCTTAAAAGGAGTTGCAACTCGTGTGTCTGGGAAAATCATCATGGGATGAAAAGGCAGAGCCAAACACAACACTGAGCTCTGCAAACGTACAACATATATCACATACCAAATGAATGTATGCATATACACACACACACACACACACATACATGTTTACCACCTGTCCTGTGTTCAATGTTTAGCTCCTCCATTCAAACCGCTGCTCCCAGTCAGATCACAAAGGGACAGCTTACAGCCGAAATGGTTCCTCCTGAAACAAATTTGGCTATGCTCATGTGCATTGTAGTGATGAAGATGACCAAATAGCTAATGGGTATAGAAGAGAACACTAGCTACTTTGCAAGATCCACTCTGAGCTGAGAATATGGTCACAATAGGGGTGGGGGAGAATTAGGGAAGCGAAATTAGCAAAGCGAAACCTGCATGGAATCTGCATCTTTATCTACCCATCCTTCTTGCAATGAGCCTCCCAAGATGTTTTCCTAACATGTTTGTTTATCCACAGTAGGAGACATTTAAGACTGATCTTTTTGATGCACTTAATTACCATCATGCTGATAAGGGACAGTCTTCTCATCCTTCCATCTACAAATTTAATTGTGTGTCCGCCCATCTTGCCTTACTAGCCTCACTTCCAGACATCTTCTTCCCTTCCATCCAGGGCTATGGGCCTTCCTGTTCTCCCACTTCCCCTTAGAACTTTCGCCATTGACTATTCTCTTCTGTTTCTTTTTCTCACGCTGCAGGAAGACTTGGCTACCTCCGTTTTTTTTTTTTTTTCTTCAATGTTTATTTTAAAAATAACCTCCTCTAATACTTGATAATCTCTCACATTTCTTTTCCATAACAGCTTCTAGAAAGAGGAGTCTACACCAGTGGCCTCACCTTAGCTCACCTTGCAGTCACCTGTGGAGCTTAACTGGGCCAGGATATGGGCTGAGCATTGGTAGCATTTCAACATCTCTAGGTGATTTTAATAAGCAGCCAACCACAGCATGACTCTTTACCCTTGTTTCTATTCATCCCCTAATCCCTTTTCTGTTTTGTGATCACTTGGTGTCTCTAAGGCTTCTCGTGGTAAGTTAGTCTATAAGTCCATGATTATTTTCAGGTCTAAAGAGACCTCTATTTCCTTTTTGAAACTTTCCGACCATAGACTTCTGGACACATGATTCCCCTTATCCTGACCGCCACTCTTTTTTTCTCAGAAGTCATGTTTCCTCACTTATTAAAATGGCACTATTGGGGTTCATGAAGACACCCTGCCCTAAAATATGGCCCCTTGGCATTTGAGCAACCAGCAAAGACAGGAGGCCCACTCTCACCTTCCTCCCCACTAGGTAGGATAAAACCTAGGAAGGTCACTCTCTGACCTTCTTCCTTCCTTCCGTCATGAAGACCCTGAAGTGACAGACATTCTGCCCTATGCCCAAGGACCACTGGAATGTCACACATAGATGCCAAGAAAAACCTGAACAAAACAGGCCTTGCCAAGATGCTCCTGGTGTGTTCCGATTAGATTACACCTGCTGTTCTCCTATGGTATTTCAGCACAACTCCTCATAAATATGCAGATTTCTCCATTTCGCTGGGTCTTCACCTGGTGAAGGCACCCAGGTCAAGTGAAACTTCCATCTGATAGATCTCTTTCTGTTCTCCTCTTCTTAGCCTGCCTGTTGTTATGGGACCCCAGCCATGAACCTTGCAATGGCTGAGAAGAAAACATTCCTTTCCCTTACAGCACCACCCTTGCCATAGTTGCCCAAGCCTGAAACCAGGGCATCATTGTCAACATTCTGTCCACAGGTTCCATACTCATCCTGGAACTGGGTCTTGCTGTGTCTACCTTTTAAAGAGCTGAGTGTCTGTCGCCTCTGCTCCATTCCCACTGCCTGGCTCAAGGTTTGATCCTGAAGCTAAGATTAATGGAAGGCTTTCATCATGAGTCTTCTTGATTCCAGTCTTGACCTCTTTCCATTTACCTTGTATAGTGCTCCCAATGAAATGAAATAAAACTTAGCTGTGTCACTTGGCTGCTTTAGGCCCATCATCAACTTCATTCTCCAGGAGAATAAAAGTCAAGCTCCAACATGGAGCCAAGTTCAGCACTGCTGGCTACTTTTCCAGGACCACGGCCCTTCACGTCCACCTGGTGTGCCTTATATCTGGCACTGGGCTCCTGGCAACCCAGCACACCATGCCTCTGGCATTTATTTATCAGGCAGCTCTGTGATTGTTTACTATTTCACTCCTCAGACTGAAATGACAGAGGGGAGAAATTCTGCTCTGGTAGGTCCCATTGGTCTTCCATAGAACCTGGAGCCTCGTCACTGGTCACTGAATAACTGAGTTAATATTCAATTCTCTCTGACCGAGGGGCATGGCCTTAACTGACAGCTAATTTCCAAACAACTTTTCTAGAGTCATTAACAAAGCCAGGCAGGGATGAAAGAGAGACATGCAAAGCAGCGACCCTGATGTCCAGAGAGCTGGGGGGTGGGGGCAGGGCCCAGGAAGGGAGCATGCTGCCCACACAGGCAAGCTTTGCTCTAAGCAGCCTGGATCTGAAAGCACCCTGGAGACAAAAATAATAGCATGAAGATATTTGTAGATATGGTCCAGCTCAGTATTTGAATAAGGACTGTATTTAATATAGAAGGAAAATAATCAAGCACCTATGCTATTTGAAATAGGAAGTCATTGATTTACCAGGAAAAGCTAAAAGAATGAAAGGTTTATAGGGAAATATTTCCCATGGAAAAGGAAATGATTTTGTTCAATGTTTTACTGTGTTTTCTATATTTTATGCCTAGTTCTTGGGAATTAATTTGAGTTCCAGTATGTGAATGGTCATCATACAGTCTTCTGATAGTCCATTCTGTGACATACTGATTTATATTAATGTGGCGGGGAAACTTGTACTTGAACTTCAACATCTACTCATTTGGGAGCAGGTCAGCAAGGAGCCAACGGGTGCAAACTGCTCATTGTTAATCTGTTAATTAAACAAGTCTTACATTTTTTTTGCCTCAAGAATCAAGGCCAATAAAAATGTATCCGATCACTTTTCCCTGACATTGCTGCCCCCATCTTAGACATTAGGAAGGAGAAAATTGAGATTACTGGTGACAACCACTTTAGGATTCCATAATGATAAAGAACAATTAACAAAGGACTTTCTGGGTTTGACTAATCACTTTCTGGGCAAATGGTTTAATTAATGAAGAGGCTGCTTCCGTGGGTTTAACCATACAACATTTGCATTGAGGCTGTTTATGAGCACAACTGCTCAACCTCATTTAGGGGTTTTGCTATCATCTGTCCACAAGATGGCAGTAAATGTTTGATGAGTTTCTAGGATCATTTCAGTCTTTTGTGTGTGAATTGGGGGGCAGAGGGTGGATTTTGCTCTAGAAGAAATTTTTTTAAATTTATTTGATATTTTATATTGCTTTACATTTTTATGTCAAATAAACCCAGTAGTATATAATTAATTTAAAATGCTTTCAAGTGGTTGACAGATACATTGTTTATCATAACAGTTAAGCCATGTTTCATAACAAAAATAATATAATTGATCTGCACCTCAACTGTATGTGACAAAAAGGATGAACAAAAAGTTGGACTCTTAGCTTAGAGAAATTATGTAGTTCTGAGTTTACTGGCTAATAACCTGAAAAAATACAGATGTACGATACAAAGTCAAACACTCCAGAATCTTCTCCTCAAGAATCTTCAGACAAGCAGAAAATATCAATAATATTCATGCAATTGTTATTCAAGGTGATGGGTGATGCAGGGAGCTATGGATGAAGAGCTGTCAATCTACAGTGCAGATGACTTTTAACTAAAGGGATCCTGGGAAGTTTCTGGAAAGCAGGTATTTTGATGTTTACTCTGACAAATGAGTCAGATCCAGAATTGCAAACCATGCACATAGGTGTAAGAATAAAAGCTCAGCCAGGACAGGGGAGGAATATATGGAATGGACAGATAAGTTTGCTTGTTTGCAAAGTACAGGCACCTGCAAAAATAGGAGTGAGGAAAAAGTGAGCTTGACTATTTGGATTTTGTTCTGGAAGCAATGCAGGACCACTGGAGGTTTTTGAGCTAAGAAGTAACCTCAAAACAGTGATTCAGAAAGAATAGCCTGGAATTTGTGCTTGATGGATTAAAATAGAGAGAGACAGGCTGTGCAACCATGTATAGGTCTGGAAGGAGGCAGAGGTATGGTCACATCCAAGCTCTAGTCCTAAAGCCAGAACCATTAACTTCATTTCTTTAGGTCATTTTTCCCATTAAGAAACAAAGGATTGGATCAGGTGGTACTTTTCAGCTCCAAAAATCCCAGGCCTGGCTAGGATAATGGCAGGGTGTAGAGACAGGGCAATGGATACAGCAGACATTAGCAAGGTAGGCAGGCAGCACCTGGTCTCTGACAAGTGAATGGAGGGACTTCAGATTGGGTATTGGCAGAGAGGGGAGAAGAGAAATGGAGGGAGAAGGACATTCTTGTTGCCAAGAAAGACAGTGGGGTCATAAGTAGAGAAGAGCAATTCCAGCATTGTGAAGCATGTATTTTTGGCTTTGAATATATTGCACTAATACAATGGTGTTATTTGTAGTATTCAAATCATGAACAAGAAGACCGTTTAAATTCATCTGAAAGATTGGAGAAATTACTTGGATAGCCAAATGACTATTATGGATGTATGCACCCTTTCCCTCTCACTAAAAATAGTATTCAGCACATTTAAATTGTCAAAGAAGGCAGAAAGGTTCTTAAATTCAATATAGAAATGGAAGCAAAATAGGAGTTTGTGCACCAAGATGGCGCCATGGATGGATGGCATGTGGGGGGGGGGGCTGAGCCTAAGCTATTTCCTTCTGGTGATGAAGCAAGAGGTCCAAGCCACCTCAGTTCAACCACACAAAGGAAGTGTATGGGACAACAGGCTTCATGAGTCAGCATTGAGGCCCCAGACCCTGTCCCAAAGTTACAACAGCAGGGACTATCCCATAGTGAGGATTTCTCTTCATCCAGTTCTGACTAGATTTTTTGAGCAGAAAGGACAAATGTGAAGTCAACAAACTGTTATCAGGGAGTGATTCAAAAGTGCAATTTTCAGAGCTGTCAGAGGGTAAGATCAGACAGTTTCAGGCTAATCTCCAGGACCACAGCACTGTGCAGTGATAACTGATGCCTAGGGGAGAGACTGGCAGGAGGAACGAACCCTGATGTGCCTCCAAATCAACAGAGATGAAAGTCTGCTTGGTGCCACTCAGAGTTGTGCACTGAATATGAAGTAGTCATTTTTTTTTAAAGAGAGAGTGAGAGAGGGAGAGAGAGAAAGAGAGAGAGAGAATTTTAATATTTATTTTTTAGTTATTGGCGGACACAACATCTTTGTTTGTATGTGGTGCTGAGAATCGAACCCGGGCCGCATGCATGCCAGGCGAGCGCGCTACCGCTTAAGCCACATCCCCAGCCCCGGTCATTTTCATCTAGTGTGTGGAATACAGTAAATTCACCTCCTGAATATTCAGTTCATCAGTATATCATATCCTTGACCTTTCTTCATAAATAAGAACTTGCCACATAATAAACACTTGTCAAGGCAGGAATTTATGCTTTTTAGTAAATAAAACCAAAACACTCCCAACCAAGTTATAGATAAAACAGACTAGTCAACCTAGTTAGGAAAATACCTAGTTAGAAGAATTTTGGCTTTGTTACTAGCATTTTGACCATCTTCAGCTCCAGGCTTGTTTTTGGAATCAGGTATGAATCTGCATCTGATTTCTAAACTTTCTAAAAATCTAGAGTGCTTTTCCCTGAGAGTCCGGAGTGGCTCAAACATCAAGAATTAGGGAAACTAAGGGTGAAGACAAATGCTAAAGATAGGACCACAGCTTAGGGAGACCCAGACAAAGCAATGAGGATGAGACCTGCCCCAGAGGAGGAGCAAGGGTTCAGAGTGAACAGTAAGCTCTGGGCTGAGACCAGAGTGAGGAAGTGAGGGACCTGCCACAGATGAAAACTGAAAAGAGACCTTCATCTCAGGACCATGTAGGTGCAGGATCATGCACTTGACAGCCAGCCACAACAGCAAGTTGCTGGCGGGAATTGTTTCATGATGCATTGTGGCTTCCATGGTAGGTAGGATATTGACCTGAAATGAACATGTAAGGAGGTTCCTAGTTCATTCACCATCCTGGTGACTGTGGAGAGTCCTTGCTACTGGTATCAATGCAGTAAGTGGTCACAGGAAGGCACATCTTCCAAATATGATATGTATACACAATGGAATACTATTTAGCCATAAAAATATGAAATCCCATCATCTGTGAAAAATGAATGGATGGATGGGGCTGGGGGGAATATTGTGTTCAGTGAAATAAGTCAAACACAGCAAGACAAACACTATACAATCTCATTCATAAGTGGAGTCTAAAAATGTTGATCTCATAGAAGTTGAGCAGAGAATAGAGGTTACCAGAGACGAGGAAGAACAGGGGGAGTGGATGGGGAGAAGCTGGTGCATGGGTGCCATGCTAGATTTCCGTAGGAGGAATGAGTTTTGGTGTTCTGTGGCTCAACAGGGTGAATGTAATTAGTAATAGTGTGTTAGATATGTCAAAATAGTTAGAAGAGAGGATTTGAATGTACTTACATAAAGAAATTTTAAAAGTTTAATGTGGTAGATAGGCTGAGTTGATCACTATCCAATGTATGTAAGAATGGATAAATGTGTATAATTACTATGTGATAAAAATGTAAGAACTGACATTTATGGTGTTCATGGATTTGTTATCTCAAAATGTTCTTGCTTCTCTGATGCTCTTAGCCTAGTGTCTTTACAGTGGATGTATGTATTACAGAAACAGATGAAGAACACAGATGCCAATGAAGATTTTGAAGAAGTAAAAAGTTCTCTTCTTCCTGTAACAAATGCTACAAACCACCTGCGAAACATTCCCATGAGATTTGGGGGAGTGCCCTAGCAGGGTTACATTCTTACAAATATTTGAAATCTAAATATACAGGGGTAGATTTTTTGAATTCCATCTGAATTCTTAAAATCATAAAATTGAAATTCTTTCTCAAGAAGAAGTGAAGTCCTGCAAAGGATAGCAGGTGGTAATAAATAAAGGTTGTGATCCATGAACTATTATCATATCATTTCTATACTCAAAGGCCTTCCTGTCTCCTAGGAGACAAGCATGTAAATAAGCGATAGCTACACTACACTTAGGCTGCACTGCAGGATGAAATAAGCAGAGGTCCAGAGGCAGGGCTACCAGCTGACAGCCCTGGTGATAAGGAAAAACTGGTATATGTTATTGTTTTTGTGCTTCAAGTAAATTCATTTAAGAATGATCACCCCACCTCTGAGAAATCAGAAAGTGGCAGTTGAAAGTTCCAAATAAGGAGAGGTGACAGGCAGCGGTTGGCAATGTTGCTCCTGAGCTCATTGCCCTGGACTTGCATCCTTCTCCTTTACTGATCCTGGCCTCAGGAGGCCTCTGCTCTCCTAACACACACACTTTCTCTCTTTTCTCTCTTTCTCCTCTCTCTCCCCCACCCCTCATTATCATGAAAGAAAATTCAACCTCAAGTTTGGCAGAAACTTAGGGGTAGCATCTCTTCCATTCTGTGGCTCCAGGTAGAACTTTAATAACCAAGACAAGTAAGTATTAGAATACTATATTTGAAGTCTCCAGGGAGGGACTGTGACCTGTGAGTTGCTTATCACAAACAGTTTTTTGCTTCAACTAATCCTGTCCTTTGCAATTCCTTTCTGCTTGCTTATTTCAAACCAACTTACAGCTCTTGTTAAGAGAGAAACGACAGCCAGCCAGTTTCACAGGAGTTTAAAATGTTCCCTTCAAGGTATGCTAGGTGTTGGGGATAAGCTCAGATTCTGGGTGAGGACAGAGCCCAAAGTCCCTCTTTACAGGAAGAATCTCATGGCTTTTCATTACTGAGAACACATCCTGTTCCAGAAGAGAAGACGGAGAGATTAAGTAGATCCCCAACCTGCCCTGTTAAGTATATACCTCCTGAGGCAAGATGGTCTTGCTCACTGGGCCAGTGGATGAGAAACTTATTTGCAAGACAACATTAGAAATAGACACATTGTGCTTCAAATGATATACTTCCTATGTGAGTAACTGGGATCAATTCCCTAAATTAGGAAAAAGAATTGGCCTTGAGTGCTGTGTGACTTTACATACACATGGTACCGTGGTTAGCAAGTATGTCAGTTTATCATGACCCAAAGGAGCAACTTAGAAAAGATATGCATAGGATCCCATCCAGTTCTTAAATTGTCTACATTTCTTGGTTTTAAAGTGCTACATGTAAAAGCTATCCTAACTGTGTTTCATGTAGCAGTTAAGAAGGTGCTCAGATTTCCTTTGGTCTCTGTGCAGGACAAATGGACATGTGACATTTACTGGCTACAGCCCTGCTGCTCAAGGGTGTTCTGGCCACCAGATTGTGCATTCCTGGCTCCTCACACAAACCTGAGTCTGTCAACACACGTCGCGGGCTGATTTGTCCTAATCCCGTCAGGTTCATAGCCCTGTGGAGCGTCCTTTTGGCAAGCTCAGGGCTGATTAATGGGCAATTACAACAGAGAACATGGAGGCAGAGAGGGTCGGTAGCCGGGGACGGGTGGATATTACCTAGGGTCATTCACTAAATTCAAATCAGAAAATATTAACCTCTTTTCAAGAAAACACACGGCAATGCTGAACTTACAGAGTTCAAATATCAAAGGGACTGAGGGATGGAGCTGCCCAATGGCAGAGGGCACTTGTCATGAAGACCTCACCGAGCAGTGCTCAGTGGGTACTGGCTTCTGGTCACATGAGTGGGCTGGCTGGTTCTTCCTCCACCAAATCATTATTTTAAACCACAAACTACTTGGCATCATTTTCTGCCTGTGGAGTGAAATTAAAAATGGAGCACGGTTATTTTCCTTGCAGGAAAAGGGTACGTGGGAATGCACTAGAGATGATCAGGAAAGAGTCTTTGCTCCTGGAGCCTTTTGCCTGATTTATATTTTCAGTTTTCAGGCCGTCTCCTTCCAAGACCATGTGCAAACACTAGGCTGATTAGGGTGGATTTCAAAAGCATGGCCCATATTCCAGAGAGGTAAAGAATGGCTGCCTTGAAGTCAAGGAGAGCCTGATGTGCAGTCTTGGTTTCTTGACTTTATCTCTTAATCACCTTTCCTTGAGCAGAGTCTGATTTACTTTTGATTTGTCTCTCGGAACAGAGGCTTTTGACTGAGGATTCATCTGTTTTAACTTTAACCAGGGCTCACTCAAACCTGTGTCTGACATTATTCTGCTATTGTTTACCCATTAGTTCATCATTTGCGGATACTCTGTGCCTAAGGAAGGAGAAAAAGAAAGAAAGAAGTGTCTGGCACAACCTCAGTGATTCTTAGGGACTTCCCCAGGGTCAATAATATTTAGACTCTATAAATGGATATCCTAGACCAGATTTACTGAAGTGTTGAAGTAGGGCTATTGCCCATGGGGAATAATAAGGATAAACACAAATTTGAGCTGCCATCTACAGAATGTTTTTAATTGAGCATCTTACCAGGCAATGCACTGCTTACTTCAATATTGTCTCACTTAATCCACAGATCAGTTCTCTGAGGGAGGCATCATCATCCCCATCATCTCCATTTTTAAGGTAATCAAACAGAGTTTCTGAGGATTAAATGACTCATGTAAGGTCATATGGTTAAGAGGTCAAAGAAGTGGGAATAGAACCAGCTCTAGTGGATTTCAAAAGTTTTGCTCTTCCAATCTCCTTCCATGAGCCTCTAGAATAGAGAATATTTATTTGTCAATTCACCTTCTAGTGTTACTGATATTCTATTTCATATTTTAAATTGAATGTAGATATACAGGAACAAACTTGATGGATTCCCCCCTTTTTGTGAATTGAAAACCAGTCTGTGACTGTTTTTGAACATTTGTCATTAGTGCCTTTTCAACATATGTATAGGTTTATTATCAAAGCAGATGCTTTATGTATTGGGCCCTTGGTGCCAATGTATTTAGATTATACATAGCTCCGAGCCTGCTTGTTTTATTATTACGGGGCTCCTTCTCCCAAACATATCCACCAACCAGCCATCAGTGTAATCTTCATCACTCATTTAAAGAACACATTTCCATCAGACCTTGTCTGGCTCGGCTTTCTATTACCACATATGGCGATCACAGTTTTAAGAACCAGGAGGCTTTAAAGGGAATGATCTAAAAAATGCTTAACTTTGTTCTGTTAGAAACTTGTCACTCTGCTCTTAAGGAGGGATGATGATTACCTTGGCATTTCCCTACTTCTCTTCTAGGATACTGGCTAAGTAGTAGTTTTCTAGGGCTGTCCTGTCAAAGTACTTCAACGGGGTGATTATGGTCTCACAGTCCTGCAGGCTGGAAGTTCACATTGGTGGTTTTGCAGGGCTGGTTCCTTCTGAGTGCTGTGAAGGGGAATCTGCTCCATGTTTCTCTCCTGGCTTCTGGTGGTTGCTAGCAATGTTTGATGTTCTTGGCTTGAAGAGGCATCAACTCAAATCTCCACATTTGGGGTCACAGCATATCTTTCCTGTGTGCTTTTCTGTGTCCAAATTTCCACTTTTTATTCATAAGGACACACGTTAAATTGTTTTAGAGGCCTGTCCCACCCTAGTAGGAACTCATCCTAATTAATTATATCAGAAACATACTACTTCTTAATAAGGTGACATGCTGAGGTCCTGGGAATGAGGACTTCCACCTAGGCCGTGGAGGGGACACATTTCGATCCCATGAAGGCTTGGTGGACATCAGTGAGTCATTGTGTAGTGACACTATAACTGGGAACACCCGCTAAGGTCCTTATGTGGACCAGCCTGTTTGCTGAGAGGGCACTGATAGGCACGTGCCATCTGCCATGTTGGAGCTCACAGGCCGTGCAGGGCGAAAGATATGTGTGAATGTGAACACATAAATCCTGTCATGCAAGGTATCAAGTGCTGTCCCAGAGAAGAGCACAGTCGGCTGCAGGAGCACTCAGGACTAAGCACTTGAATCTGCTTGGCACGGCTGGGAAAGATTCACAAAACACTTAGTGCTCCTGACTGTCTGCTTATCCAACTCAAAAAGGCACAAGTTTCCAGGTTTAAATAGGATTCGACGTTGTTTGAAATCAGGGTTTCCTCGTACTTCTTAACAGTTAAACTGAGAGGGAAAAGGATAGTTTTAGGGAAGAACATCAATCAAGAGTTTTACCAAGTAGATTTACTGCCCCCTGTGCATAACAATCTGTCCTTTTGGTGACTCTTATTTAGGGATAAGCATGAAGTAAAATGTGATGGATGTAAATGTGTTCAATCTGCAGATGCCTCTTCATATTTGTTGGTTTCATCTCTCTGCAATATAAGTCAAGGCTCATTCCAATCAACATATTTCAGTGTAAATAATAGCATAGTAAAAGGATTTATAATACTCAGCCAATGGGTTGCTCATGCCAAATAATACAGGTAGTTTTAAATTCCTGTACCAGAAGTCAACAGGCAGTCCCCTGGGGTTTGCTGCAGTGAGATTTGGCCTGGATTTGTAATCACCACCCACATGTTACAGATTACCATTTGTTTTATTCATGGGGCAGCATTGATTAATTCCTAGCCTAAAGTGGGGGATGACAGGACATACATATTATATCTGAAGTTGTATCTAAAGCAAAGGCAATAACTTTTAAATTAATTCCTATAGGATGTCGGAGCACTTTTAAAATTTAATGCATAATAGCAATCATTAGCAAAGTACCGCAGATATTTCATGAAATAAAGAAAACATGTATTCAGGTATGCCATAAGTAGCTAGAGGTCAATCTCTTTCAATTATTTTACTTATTCTGGAAACATAATCATCACATCCTAACCCAGGGATAAGAGACACAGGTAACTTTAATAATATAGTTTATATTATACAAATTTAATTAAGCAAAATTTAACTAAGAGAAACCCTTTGACTTCCTGCACTCCTAGTGTTCCTTCTTGTCCCAATGCCATTCTCTCCAGGATGTGTTCTGCAAAGCATGCTGGTAGAACTTTGTAGGAGCCAAGGTGCTAGGTGCACATTTTAAAAAATTATATTTTTATTAGTTCATTTTAATTATACTGGGTAACGGGTTTCATTGTGGCATATTTATACATGCAAATAACATTCTCTGATCACAGCACTCCCCATTACCTTTTTTTACCCCTCTCTCTGTCCCTGATCTACTGTCCCTTCTCTAATAGGTCTCCCTGTTACTTTCATGTAATCTTTTTCTGTCCCTTCTCTAGTAGGTCTCCCTGTTACTTTCATGTAATCTTTTTACTCCTAAATTCCACATTTGTGGGAAAATATCCAATTCTTGATTTTTCTGAGTCTAGTTTATTTTTATTAATACTATGATCTCCAGTCCATCCATTTTCCTGCAAATGACACAATTTTGTTCTTCTTTGTGGCTGAGTAGTATTCCATTGTGTGTGTTTATATATATTTTAAAAACCATTCATCTGTTGATGTCACCTAGGCTGGTGCCATACTTGGCTATTATGAATTGTGTTGTAATGAACATGGGCATGCAGATAGTTCTGTAGTATGCTGACTTTAATTCCTTTGGGCATATACCCAGAAGTAGTACAGGTGGATCATATGATAGGTCTATTTTTATGTTTTTGAGGAACCTCCACAGAAATTTCTATAGTGGCTATACTAGTTGACATTGTGACCAATTGTGTCTGAGTTCCTATCCTCACCAGCATTTACTGTTTCTCGTACTCCTGCTGACAGCCATTCTAACTAGGGTAAGATGGAATCTCAATGTAGTTTTTTAGCTTTCCCTGGTGGCTGAAGATGTTGAATACTTTTTCATATAATTATGGGACTGTACTTCTTCTTTTGAGAAGTGTCTGTTTAGTTCATTTGCCCATTTATTGATTCTTTTTTGGTGTTGGGTTTTTTGAGCTCTTTGTATACTCTGATAGAAATGCTTTGTCAAATGAAGAGAAGGCAAAGATGTCCTTCCGTTCTGTAGGCATGGACGCTACCTTCACTCCTGCCTAGGTTGAGGCCTCAGGAATTCTACCATGGGCAACACAGCAGCCTCCTCCTTGGACTCCTCACCCACAGTCTCCCTCCACACCCCACTGAAGTCTGAGTCTACACTGCCACATGCAGGTGACATTAACTTTCTAATTGAAATCCCCTGAGTCCACCTGTGTCTGCAGGGTAGGGTGCCAGCCCAGGGGAGAAGACAAGGCTCTTCCCTGTGTGGCACTGGCCTCCTTTCTAACTGGACCTGCTCCTTTGCTTGATCCTTTATTATGAAACAGATTATGCACTTTCATAACAGCCCCCAGAGTCCCCTCCCTGTAAATCGCCCCCCCTTTCTCTCTCCTAAAATGCCAATCATGTCTTCAGACCCAACTGAAACTACCATTTATTGGCCAAATCTGTCAGGGTTTTCCTAACTTATCCCTTGGGCATAATTATTTTCTTCCTCTCAGTGCATAGAGCTTCTTATGCCTCCATTGTTCCTGCTCAGAATAGAATAAAAGTATAATTCTTCATCAGTCTCCTCCCCCAAGTTTATGCCTTTCCAGCAGGAATTGTGTCTTACTCAGTTTTCAGTTCTTAGGGCTCATCTGAAACATGGCAGGTGCTTAATGCATTTTTTATGAATGAATGAAGTTCAGCCTACTATTTCTTTCCTATTAGAAGGTGTTTTTTTCCCCTTCTATTTTTGGATTGTTATTCTAGGTAGGGAATAAAGTGAGAAAACCTGTCTTATCAAGTATGAATCTTATAAGACTACAGATTGTCAACACAGAAAGGGACAACGGGAACACTGGGATAGAATAGAGCCCAGAAAGAGACTCAGCTGCAAACCCATGTTAGGACATTTCTGCCTCTGTAATCTGTGGGAAAATAACGGGCTTTTCTATAAATGGTACAGAGGTTGTGGTCTATCTGTTCAGGGAACAAAATGAAATTGGACGTACATATCTCACCATAAACACTATTTAATTCCAGTCAAATTATGTATTTAAACATGAAAAGCACTAATTATTAGTATAAGACTTTTAAAGGAAAATATCTTAATGACCACAAGATCAAGAGGGATTTATTCAATAAGAAATAAAAAGCAAACAACCTAAAGGAAAAAAAAATCACAAAAGGCTACCTTAAAATTCAGAAAGTTTTTTCATGAACTGTTAGCATAAAGAAAGTGAAAAGACAAATGATGAACTTGAGAAAGGAATTTTCTAACACATGTAACTAGGATTCCAATATGCTACTTGAAACACTGTTTTCAAACATAAGCAGGCAACAAAAGATCTTCAGGCTTTGGTGAAAGCATTAAATGTGAAAGGCAAAGATCAGTACAACAACAACAACAAAAGAATGAAACAACTTAGAGTGAGCAGAGAATAGGTCAGAAAAAGAAAATTATGAAAATATAATTGACATCTTTAGATATGTGAAGAACTGCATCTATTAACTAAGAACAAAATGATATAAAAATATTCAATGAACAAAGAAGTTCTTAGGAAAAATAAAAGCTTTAGGGCAGAAATGAAAAGCTTGATCAAAATATAAGAAGACAGAGTTGAAGAAATTTCCCAGAAAACAGATTATAATGAAACAGTTGAAGGAAAATTCTTTATAACTGAACAACATGATTTTCCAGATTGAAAATCTCACTCAATACTCAGAGAAATATAAAAACAGCCCTTTTTGGAAGGGCATATTGTCATGAAATTTCAGATAATTTGTAAAAGATTTTACAAGCTTGCCGAGAGAAAGTTTTAATACAAAGAATTAAGACACACACAGGCATTGGGCTTTTAAATACCAAGATTAGGCATTGGGCTTTTAAATACCAAGATTGGAAAAAGAAGATATTTCCAAAACTCCCAGGGAAATTGATTTCCAAAATAGAACTCTATAATAAGCCAATAAACACACTGTTAGATGTTCATGCATCAAAATTTTTATCATTTATACCCTTTCTTACAAAGCTACTTGTGCATGTGCTCCATAAAAACAAGGGTGTAAAGCAAGAGAAGGAAAGATCTGGGACTAAGGAATTGGGAGACCTGAGCAAAAGAGACCCAAAGGCCTTCCCTGGAACAACATGAAGAGAGATTCCTAATGCACCTGTTGGAACAGGCTACAGAACTTCAAGGAGAGATGGAAATAATAGATAATCTGATACATTAGAACATTTTGAAAGATTTATATGACTGGGGGAAATTTGGGACTGATATTTCGAACTATAATAAAAAAAGTTTACTATTAATTTTAGGAAAAATCCAACATTGCACAGGGAAAAAAAAAAGCAATCATAGTACACCACCTAGCTAGGCTGTGAATGGTGTTTGCATAGTCAAATTATGTAAGCTCCAACTAATGGTCTAACCACAATATGATCTGAGTACTGGGGGGATTGGGGAAATAGAAAGCACATGTATGTGGAGAGAAGGGGTGCATATCATAGAGTTACATTTTCATATTTTAAAGTTGGAAGAAAATAGGTATTTTCCAAATCTGAAAAAGCCAATTAGTAACAAAATAAGCATGCTATGCAATGATATATAGGGGAGTTTTTAAAAATTTCATTAAGAGAGTTTAATTGTCTCCAGGGAACATAAAATTAGGGATGGGTGTTGGGGTGGGAACGGATATTTTTATATAAAAATTTAGAGTGTCATTTGCCTCTTTATATGTTTGTGTAACCTAGATAAAAATAACAACTAAATTTAACTAAACAAAAACATAAAATTATGGCATTTGCCAGTAAATAATTGGAGTTGGAGGATATCATGCTAAGTGAAATAAGGCAATCCCACAAAACCAAAGGCCAAATGTTTTCTCTAATATGCAGATACTAATTCACAATAAGGCTGGGGGCACTAGGGAAGAATAGCTTACCTTAGATTAGGTAGAGGGAAGTAATGGGAGGGGAGGGGAGGGGATGTGGGGATAGGAAAGATAGTAGAATGAAACAGACATTATTATTGTATGTTTATATGTGACTGCATGACCAAAATAATTCTGCAACATGTATACTTAGAAAAATGAGAAATTATATCCCATCTATGTATGATATATATCAAAGTACATAAATGCATTCTACTGTCAGATATAACTAATTAAAACAAATAAAAAATTAAAAAAACATATACAGGATACTGTAATTTAAAAAGTATAAAACCAAACAGTATATTGTTTAGGGATGAGTGGGTGTGTGTTTGGGTGTGCATGAAAAACCATTAAGGAAATGATAAAATGATTGATAAAGTGGATGGAGTCTTTAAAAGCATGCATGAGGGCTTGTACACACAAACACACACTCACCCAATGCAATCAGAATCACAATTATCTGAGTGGAGTGATAAGAAAGTGTGTGTAATCCCAGATGCATGGGAGAATGAGACAAGGACTGTACATTCAAGGTCAGCCTAGGTGACCTTAGTGAGATACTGCCTCAAAATAAAATGTAAATAGCTGGAGGCTGGAAATGAGCTTCATGGTAGAGAACTTCATGTGCAAGGCCCTGGGCTCAATCCCCAGTGCTGGGGGGGGGGGGGGGAGAGAGAGAGAGAGAGAGAGAGAGAGAGAGAGAGAGAGAAGACACTTTCGGGTGACCTCAGTAGTACTGGTAGTGTTCTATCTATGTTTCCTTTCTTTTTTTAATGTTTACTTTCCTTTAATGACTCCATCTCTCTGGAGGGCAGGTAGGTGCAGGCAGCTAGGCACTGGGGAGATGCTCACTTGAAGGTCTTGCCCTGGGTGAAGCTATGCCCCTGTGTTGGAAGCAACCCCCACCCAGCCCCAACCAGAGGACTCTCAAACCTGCGCCTGAGCCTCCTCGCGGCCAGGGTCCAGTTTCCGCCTTGTATATGTCTCATGTTCACCTGTCAATCTGGACTCAGCAGAAAGGCAAGCTGATGGCCTCGGAAGATTTGCGCTCCAGAAATGAAGCTGCTGTTGCTTGTTCCCTAGAGGCTGGTGGCGGAGGTGTTGTGCCTCAGTCTGTCCCGTCACTGAAACATCTCAGCCATGAGGTTGCCCCTCAGGAAGGTCTGGGTGAGCTCTCAGGAAGCAGCCAGGCGAACTTACCACAGTGCTCCCCAAACTCTGGCAGTGCCCTTGTCGGAGTACCTGAGCTTAGGTTCATCCAACACACAGGTGCCTTTGGGCAGGTAAGGGAAGGGCACCCTGGCCTTGGGCTCAGAACCAGTGGCCACTCAGATTTTACCATCTCCTCTTCAGGAACTGACACATCTGCCTTATCCTGCTCTTTCTGCCTGGCCTGAGGCTTCTGCTTCTCTTCCCAGGAAGCCTTCCCCTTCCATAGATGGTCCTTTTGAGGTCGACTGTGTGCAAACTTCTTCATCATCTTCTCACACATTTCATCTCCCCTAAGACAGCCCTGAACTGGGGCTAGTTGATGTAGGTGAGGAACAGATGGTTGGTATTGGGAAAGGCCTGGCAGAAAGAAGGCTTGAAGACCCATTTAGAGTGTCACAACAGGGTGCAAACAACTGTGATGTCAACCAGGGTCACCAGAAAAGTCTTCGGAGTCTCAAGTGAGCACCTGGAAGCCCCAGAACGTGCCTCCCCCTTGGCATTCTCGCTACCCTGTGTGTGGCAATGCCTGAAGCTCTAGGCAGGGAGCACTCAGAATGGCCTCACCCACCACACCACCGGGCTGCTGCCCCTGAGCCCTGCTCTGCAGCTCCTCCTGGCTCTCTTGCTAGGCCTGGCATGGCTCTCCATCACCACCTCAAATGCCAGAAACTTGCCGGCAGGAAATTTGTGGAGAAATTCAAGGGTGCAATTGGATTAGCCAAAGTGGAAGTGGGTGGTGTGGAGAGCACATGGACTTGAGCCACATATTCTGATATGTGTCCAGGGTCCCAGCCACCAGGGTGATTCTGCAGATAACGAGGGTGGGGCTCTCAATGCTATGATGTTGTTTTTCTTAGGATGAATAACAAATTTCTGGGTTTCTTTTTGTGTTCATATATACATATATCTTTAATACACACAGACTAGTTAAATGTATTTCTGGGGTATACAGTGACATTTCAATACATGTACACAATGTGTAATGATCAGATTAGGGTATTTGATATATCCATCCCCTCAAACATTTATCATTTATTTTTGTAATCCCCTCTACTACCTACTTTGAGATATATGATTAATTTTGATGCACAATAGTTAACCTACTATGGTATAAAACATTACAAGTTTTTCCTCCTCTAAAGCTGCATGCCCACACCCAAGAACCATCTTCCCTCTATCTCTCCTCTTCCACGACTCTATTTTTTAATTCTGAGACCAACTTTTTAGTTTCTACACATAATAAGTGAGAACATATTATATATTTTCTTCTGTGTGTGACTTAACTTACTTAATGGTTTCTAGTAATGTTGCTGTATATGACAGAACTTTATTTTTTTAAATGGCTGACTAACATTCCATTGTCTATATATGCCACACTTTTTTTTTATCCATTCATCTGTCAAATGATACCTGGATTGATTCCATATCTTGACTGTGTGAATAGTGGTACAATAAACATTTAAGTGCAGATATCTTTTCATCATACTGATTTATTTCTTTGGAATATACCCAGTAGTAGGATTGCTGGTTTATATAGTAGTTCTATTTTTTTTCTTTTTTGAGGAACCTCTATACTGTCTTCTACAACAGCTACGTTGATTTACATTCTCCCCAACAGTTCATGACAGTCCCTTTCACATCTTTTTCAGAATTTATTTTTTTGCCTTTTTGAGGATAGCCATTCTAACTGGGGTGAGGTGACATCTCCTCATGATTTTGATTTGCACCTCCCTGATGCTTAGTGATACTGAGTATTTTTTCATATATCTGTGAGCCATTTGTACATTTGCTTTTGAAATGTGTTCATTCAGGTCATTTGCCTATTTTAAAATCTACTTATTTGGTTTTTGTTTTGTTGATTTGTCTGAGTACCTTACATATTCTGGATATTAATCCTTTGTTGGGTGATTCATTTACCAAGATTCTCTTTCATTCTGTAGGCTGTCTATTCAACTTGTGATTATTTCCTTTGCTGTGCAAAAGTTATTCTGCTTTATAACTTGACCATACACATAAATTTCATATCTCAAGCATATGTATGTACATTTATATGTAACAAACATTGTATATAGACAAAAATGGTGCCTTTAATGAAAATGTATTGAATATTGGTTGCTTTTATCTATAGCTTGAGTTCAACCATTAGCAATAAATTTAGAAAGTTCATTGAGATAATCATATGAAAAGTGCATCACAAGGTAGACTTATTCTAAGTTGACTGACATCAAGCACTTAACTACTTGGGGATTCCCCCTACTGCAGTTAAAAATATTGTAATTAATAAAACAAGATTCTCAATTTGTCTTCCTTTGAATAAACTGGAGAATGCCATTATTGATGTTTATGGCTCCTGTCTTTTTTGGATTCTACTTGAGATTAATTGCAGCTAGTCTCATGCCTTCACCTAGCTGCTTTTATGTTAACCTGAGCAACTCTAGTACCATTAGCACCCAGTGCTATTAGCAGTTATAGAACCTCCACAACTACTCATGCTGAACTCACGTGTAATAACAATGAGGTAGGCTATTAAGAGAAATTCATCTTCTGGAGCACCACCGAAAAACACTTCTAAGGTTTCCCCAAATGACATAAAATGCTCCAAAAGTTATAACAAGGGAACATCCAATCTCCCCGAATGGCTCTAGTTGTCAGCTGCTTTATTTTCAACACCAGTCATTGGAAAGTAATGTACTTTTATTGAAGTTTGAAACTGTACTTACTGGTACTCATTTGCACAACCAGAGAGGTATTTATTTGGGATGACATTGAACTGAGTTTTCGATATTTCTGATTTACATCTTCTCTTTGGAGAGCACATCTTTGACACAGCAAGAGTCAAAAATATGTATTTGAAATCTGCTGATGGCCATTTGGTTTTAGGGCTTTATTTGGCAAAGGTCCTGCCAGGATCTATGTTAGGATGCCATATCTAACTAGACTGCTTCTTTGCACTTAACATTTGGGGATTTTTAAACATTAAAAAATAAAAAATCTGTTGCAAGTCACATGCAATATATTTATAGTCCTACAAATATTTGTTGATTTTATCTCTGACACGAATATCTCAAACAAGTTATTTTCCTACTCACGAACACAAAGGGGTGGGACAACCAAAGCAGCTGTCAGATTTAGAATGCTATTGTTGCCATCAATTATATCCCCTTGCTAGACATTCTGGACATGCACCTGTTTCCTTCTCTTTCCTTTCCCTTTTTATTTTATTTTATTTTTTAGCAGAGAGCTACTCTTCCCCCTCCCCCTTCTGTTAGAGGAAAGGCAGGAGGGGGAAAGGAACTATAATTTAGCTGAAGGTCAACTGGGACCCCCTGCTAATGGCTCACTCTCCTCCCTTCACTGATTGCCTGAGAATAGGAAATCAGCCCCAACCTATTGTTGTGATCAAGGCGCAAAAGCTCTAATGCTGGTGAATGAGCATGTGCTACTTACTGCCTTTTTCCATTGAAGGAAAATAATTACCATGTTTTACTGACACACTTCAGAGCAAATACCTTCTTCAGAACTCATCAGTCTGAGGGACGGTCAGTGGTAGCCCAGCAAAGCTGGACACCCTTGATGAGAATAGGCTGCTGCCAGAGCCTTTCCTAAGGCCTCTTTCCCCTCCTTCTCTCTCATCTCCCTGATTCAAGGTGATAATCAAAACTATGGGTGAAAGGCGAGGGTCTGAATGTATCTGCACGTTAAAGCAGGAACACCAAGATAACCTGCAGCTGACACTGCTCCTAAGAATGATCGGCGATGATGACCTCGTTCTAAGAATGGCAGCATCAGTGATGGGCAGAGAAAAAAGCAACCACTTGATCCTGATGGTCCCCGAGCTTGGCACCTGATAGACCCACGTCTGTCCTTCCAGACAGGATGTGCACAAAATTACCCAGGGCACAGACAGGAAGTGAGCCAGGGGAAACTCCCTTGGTAGGGTGCATCCTGCTTGCACAGACGCCCGCCTTCCAAGGCTCCAGAGGAAATGAGTCAAGAGAGCGATGATAATGAAAAGGAAAAAAAATGCCCTCCCACTTTACAAAGTGCTTACCCACGGGTAACCTCATCTTTTAATTGACCCTTACCTCGGGGATACAGCAGATGAATAATGAAGAAACAGGTTTTCTGAGAGGGGAAGGTGATGTGTGAGGTCACACGAAGGTCAGGGTTAGGAGCTGACTCAGCTCCCACCTCCTCTTGGAAGACAGGGACGTTCCCTGCTGGATGTTTTTGTGTTCCACACTTGAAAACATCAGCCCCAGATGAGATAGTGGTCTATGGGCATCCTTTAAAAGTTTTTCCCTGATTGAGAACCAATATGGTAAGTAATGCATTCTTAGAGCTGCCAAGAAAAAATATTAATGACTACCACCAGCGACAAGCTGCTGTGAGTTTTTGTGCTTCTATAGTATCCTGGGAGTCACAGTCTTTTTATATTTTTAAATCTATCATTTACTTTTAAAGAGATACTTGATTAGTATCCAGTGTTTTAGTCTTTCTTCTTCATTTATTAAATGACATTAGTCAAGTTTACCTTACTCGTAAATTGGGTAACAAGCTAGTAAAGCATATTTATAGCTTTAAAAAAAAAGGAAGACCACAAAATCTCTTTCAATTAAAAATGTAGATACAATATAAATTAAGTCCTGTATTAGGACTACTTAGGAAACAATGTATTCAGTAAGACAAATACTGATAATTGCAGATGACTGATTTGGAAGATCATTCAATTTTTTGTACATCATCAGTAACAGATTAGAGGAGAATGTGTTAAACCATGTAGCCTTAGTCTAAAGTTTGTACCTAGTACAGTGTTTGGCTCAAATAAACTATTCAATCAATTTGTGGCTCTGACAGCTTGATTTAACCTTTCACAACATATACCTATATCAAAAAATCATATGAATGACCACAAATATATGTATTTTTTGTCAATTATACTTTAAATATATATGTAGAATACCATTAACTAAATTTGTTGAATTTTTAAAGGACTACCATTAATAATCTCATGATAGCCTTAAAAAGAATCTTTAAAGTCTTTGTCAAAATAAATAATATTCATTCTGTGTGTGTGTGTGTATATAAATATACACACACATATACATATATACATATTTATTTATTTATTTATTTTTGAATCTATAGGCATGAAGTAAAAAATACTGAGACTGCTTAATTGAGATAAAATTGTTATATCCTTTGGCAGGTTGGATTTAATTTTAGGAGAAATTTCTCTTTGTAGACTTTATTCCTATAGCACACTCCTCTGCTTTTGTTTTCTTTTTCTTCTGTTCCTACACTGATTTTGAAAACAAATAACCCTCTTTCCTACATAAAAACAGAACAAAACAAAGACTCCATTGCGCCCCCTTGTGGTATGTATTTGTTTCCCCACAATTCTGACCCAAATTCTACATTCATTTTTCCTTGAAACGTGGAGTTGAATATTAGTATATTCAAAATAAAAAGAATATTCAGAGAAAACTTTAATTAATTAGCTCCTATTTTCCACCATTAATCCAATCTCAATCCACTCATAGAGCTCCAAAAGATTTTTTTTAAATGCATTGAGTAATTATTCAGACTGCTTTAATGGTGGTGTATAGCACAGAAAAATTAATCATTTTTCTAGACTTATAACTAAGTTACTCTATTTCAGGCCCTAGGAAAGAATCAAACATAATCTCATTAGATCTATACAATACAATTTTATAAGACATTCTTTCTTGTAGACACCAGGCCAGCCCACAAATATCACAAACTGTAAAATATGTTCATTTTTATTCTGATGTGATATTCCATATTATAGACTATTTTGTTACTTTAGATTTGTTGCTCCCAGTAGTGGTATTATCCAGTTGATTTGATTTTCCTTTTGTTCTTATAGCCCCAAATGGACTATAAATACAATACAATCAGCCTATCATATGAATGAGAAATATTCCAGAAGTTTATATACAATTTAGTCACTTGGAGCTTAAAATACATTTTTCACACAGAAACAACTTAAGAAATGATAATTGGTTTCCAGGAATAACCCCTAAAATCAATTTAACTCATATTGAACCTGAAATATTTTAGTAATAATACAATTTCTACTACAAATGGCCACCATTTATAAAATTATTTACTTGAAAAAAATACATTCTTAGTTTTAGGACAACTAGAAACATGCTTCCACTCCTTCAGAGTGGTACGAAGACCATCTAGCTCTGACGGGGGGACTGCAGGGTGTCTGAGTGACCAAGCACATGGTCCTTGGGGACAGGCATATTCACAGGGGTGGGGGGACAAGGAGAAGCTATGACCTTTCCCTAAGTCACTACCCCTGTCTCTGTCCAATCACGTAGAAGAATTCTCAGTATAAAATTATTTTTCACTTGGGAGCACATAAATACTCCTATGGAAATATGCGATTATGCTTTCTGGACTCTCAATAGGTATGAGGTGCAAAAGGAATTATGGGCTGTATGAAAGCCTGTCCTTCACTGACTCACTCACCAGTGGACCTTTTTTGATCCCTGTGATGTTAACTAGTCTGTCAGGTGCTGGGGACACGGAGGGTACAGAGATGAATAAGAAACAGTCCCTGCCCATGGGGCTTACATTCTATTCAGGAGTGACAGACATCTAAATAGAGGTTTAATATATAATACAGTAAACATGATAGAAAACACAGGTGGCATGGTACACAACTTCATGGAGGCTTAAAGTATAGCTGGGGATACATAATAAGTGCGATCGGAAAAATTTTAAATCAGAATTAAAACCGTACTATCTCAGATGCCACAAAAAAAAAGTAGCAAGAGGCATATGGGTGGTATGCACCGTTTCTTGACTCTGGATCTCTCTTTTCCAGAGAATATTCCCTCACCTGTCTCAGAACACAACTCTGACATGGAAGGCAATCTGAGGATATTCTGATGTAGAAAATAAATAGTATAAACTCAAGAGAGGGAGGAACTTAGTGAAGTTATGCTAGGTTAACATATGTGTTTATTCTTGCTCCCTGTCTAAATCTCTCCAAAAAGGTAATAAAAATGCTGTAAGTACACAGGGCTAAGAAAGATTGAGAATATACAGAAGAGATGCTGATTAAATTCTGGAACATAGAAGCTGAAGCTGAAGGCTTTCAGTGGAGTCCAATTGAAACTGATTTGCACCCCAGAACCCCCAAAACAGGTACTCGCTAGAGGTAATTGGAGGTAAAATTAAATGTTTTTGTAGAAGCTGTAGTGGGGCTTCCAGCCCGTGAAGCCAGGCACCTCCCCTTCACCTCCCAGCAGAAGCCGGCTGAGGTAGTGGAGAGGATGAATCCCAGAGGCCCTGGTTGTTTCTCAGAACACTGTTACCTGGGTTATGTCTTCCAGGCAGACCCTTCTGGAAAATTCATCCTGAGATGTGAATTTTCTCTGGATACTGATCAGCAAAAGAGGAGGCTACGTGAGGGAACCTGATTAATATGTGGGGTCTTCTAAGCAATGCCCAGGTCTTTTGGCCAGATCCAAGATTTATTTGTCCAAAAAAAGCTTCTGATCAGAATTCTCATACTTTATTCTGGCAAGGATTATGGGGTTTATAAGAAAAACCCAGAACGTAAATTGAAACTTCAAGGAAATAGATTAATTCAGGGAACAGAAAAAGATTCCAGAACATCTGCTGTGAATCAACATCCTCATGACGTTAGAAAAGCATCCATTAAAAAATAAATGAATAAAGAAGAGGAAAGAAAGAATAAAAGAGTAAATAGAAAAAAAAGCTCTCAGAATCTCGTTTGTTTAAATTGATTTTGAGTGATATTTTAATCACCATTGTTCATGAATTTATTGATTCCCAAAAATGAAAAGTTATCTGGAAAAAATATTCATGCTTGTTTAAGCCATTGTTAGCCAAGTATTAGCTGAGTGCAATTGTAACCGACACACCTATACTGACTTGACCTGCAATGGGACTGCATTCCCAGAGGGTAGTTCACCCCATGGCCAACTTTCCTACATCAATAGAGGGCACCAAGATAAACAAAACCCAGTAAGGCTGGACTGGTTGTCAAAGACCTTGTCCTACTGCCAGGGGCTGGGAGTGTGCTTTCCCTATCCAAGAGGATATTATATATGCCATGGGCTAAAAACCACTATTATTTCTTCTCTTTTTTTTCAAATAAATGTTTCAATAACAAAGAAAGAAAAAGAAAGAAAGAAAGAAAGAGAGAGAGAAAGAGAAGCACTCTTAGGGATTAAAAAAGAAATTGAAGAACTATTAATAAATTTTAAAAACACTTTGATAGAAAAGTTGGAAGACAAGATGTAGTATATCTTCCAGAAAATAAAAAAAGATAAAAAGCTAAAGAGATGAAAAATAGGGAAGAAGAGATAAGAAAATTATGGTACTATACATCAAATTTGTATCTAACTAACAGAGCTTTCTTTTTTTTTTAATGGGGAATGTTTTTTTTTCATTTTCTTTTTTTTTATTGGTTGTTCACAACATTACAAAGCTCTTGACATATCATATTTCATACATTAGATTGAAGTGGGTTATGAACCCCCAATTTTACCCCAAATGCAGATTGCAGAATCACATCGGTTACACATCCACAATTTTACATAATGCCCTATTAGTAATTGTTGTATTCTGCTACCTTTCCTATCCCCTACTATCCCCCCTCCCCTCCCCTCCCATCTTCTCTCTCTACCCCATCTACTGTAATTCATTTCTCTCCTTGTTTATTTTCCCATTCCCCTCACAACCTCTTATATGTAATTTTGTATAGCAATGAGGGTCTCCCTTCATTTCCATGCAATTTCCCTTTTCTCTCCCTTTCCCTCCCATCTCATGTCTCTCTAACAGAGCTTTCAAAAAGCCAGATAAAGGAGAGAGAAGGAATTTATCTCATAAATAATCATCTATGAAAAATTCCAAGAATTTATGAAGAATAGGAACCTTCAGATTAAAAGGGTCTACAAGTTATCCAACACAGTAAATTTAAAAAGAACCACACCAAAGTATATCATTGTAAAGTTTTAAGTCTTAGAGAGCACTTCCTGGAAACTTTAGAAGAGAAGAGGGAAGATATATCATATACAAGAAACTGAGCCTCAGAATGGCCTTGAAAAACAGTATCACTACAAAAATTGAAAAAATAGAGTAGAGACTTCAATGACTCTTAGAGAAAGTGATTTGTTATTGAGAATCTAATATTGGTTAAGTGTTATCATAAAAAAATCATACTTAGATGGAAAAAAGTAATAAAAACTTCACCACCTATGTAACCATTCTTAGAAAGCTACTGGAGAATATGCTCCATCAAAGTGAGAGAGTAAATCAAGGAAGAGAAAGATAGGGGATCTGGGAAACAGAACTTTGGCAAAGGAGAGACAAGGAAATTCCCAGAGTGATCACAATGATAACTTCCAGAATGAACATTGTTTGTAGATTCAAATTAAAGAGTAAGTAATTAAAGAAGAAATGCTTCCAGAGAAAAATGTGGAAGCTATTTGATTATCTGATGATCTGACCACATTTTAGGAAGAATTTTTGCAGTTCTTTTTGGAAAAGTTAGGACTGAATTAGTGATGAGTACAAAGAAAATTAAGCAAATAAACATGCAAAGTTAAGAGACCAACGCAATTATTAACTCCAGGGAAAACAAAGCCATTTGAACAGAAATAAAATTATAGTAAATGACATGCTTCAACTGTAAATATTACTTACCTAATTATAGCATGTGACAATATAATATTATTATAAGTAAAAACTAATGAAATTCATTGGAAATTTTACAAGAAGTAGTGTGTGTGAGGATGAGATTGGGTCCTAACTAAGTCAGTAAATAATGCCTGTAATTAATAAATATATATCCAGTTAAACATATTATGTTCCCATATGTGAGTAAATACCCAAAAGAGGTGAATGTGGTTCTCTGAAGAGTAGGAAATTAAGATGAGGAAAGACAAGGGTAGCAAATACTTGGTTTTCTTTATCAAGCTTACAGTACTATTGATCTGTGGAACTACCTACAGATACTCCTTTGTTAAATACAAAAACTGAATGAAAGAAACATGTTAGCAAACTGGAAAATGCTCATGGCATAAAATGCAGACAACACAATCGTGTCCATTCTATGAATACTAACTAAAGAAATGGAACATTTAAGCATAAACATAATTTTTATCTATGGGGCCACTTAAAAGGGACAGTTTGGTGCCACTAGCAATGAGCTGTCCTTCGAAACTACTTCGAGTTAACAGGAACCTCTTTGAAAAACATTCTACCACATCACACTTTTATCAAATGCTGGCAAGAGAATCAGATCCTATTAGTATTGTACTTAATAATTCATAATATAAATGCTCAATGCTATAAATTTAACATTGGATAATATAATCTCTATCTTATTGCCAGCTTTGAGTAAAGTAAAAAAAAATTCTTAAAGGGCTCTACTAAATACAAATTGATTTTATAAGAGAAGGACTAAAATAAGTTAAATGTAGACATTTCTACTGTTTTGATTTTCCAAATGGTTTTATGCCATTAGTCTTTTTAAAATGCATCTTGAGAATAGTGAGTCTCTCAGGTTAGCACTTGTCTGATCCACAACATCTACACTTTTTTTTTTTTTTCCATTTTAAAAATTAAAAAAAGGAGGCATGAGGAAGGGGAGGGTGGAAGGTCTCTGGTGAGGGGGTGTGGTGTACCACACCAGGGTAGGCGGGGTGGAGACAGAACGCTTCTGACAGTGAGCCCCAGGGGAAAAGCAGAGTTGGGTCTGTTCACATATGGATTGAATGAAGTTTCTGACTAACACCAAAGGTTTGGCCAAAAATTTGACAAGCCCAGTTGTATTTTATTTTACTTTTTTAGTTTTAGATGGACACAGTAACCTCATTTTATTTATTTATTTTTTTATGTGGTGCTGAGGATTGAACCTGGTGCCCTACACAGTCCAGGCAAGCACACTACCACTGAGCCGCAACCCCAGGCCCAAGTCTAATTTTCTAAAAGTGAAATAAGTTTTTGTTTTTCATTCCGAAATGACACTTTTCATGTCAGCAGAGAAGCTGATTTTGGATTAGGAAGAAACTTAGAAAAAAATTAAAGCTTCATGAAATTTCTAGGAAGGTGAGAAACTCCTAAGGCCACGGTTTCCAAATAATTGTGGTGGTAACTACTGCTATAGTTAAAAGAAAACTTGTGGGACACTCAGCTGTTACACAGTGGGGACTCTGACCTGTTCTGTGTGGAATACTTTGTTCTTTGTCTTCATATCAAATCTAAAGATTTATCTTGGTTATGTTAAAATTTATTTCTCATAAAGAGAATCAGATGTGATTCCTGTATGTTTGGTCATGAAGAAAATATAGAAAAGAAAATGTAAGTCCCCCTCGACCTCCCCATTCAGAGACAGTCACTGTTGATGTACTGACGTCACTTTGCTTGTTGATCCCACCTTAGTCTTTCCTCCAGCTATTGATATAATTATTTATTTTAAGTTGGCGTCATAGAGGACATCCTTTTAACATTAACTTTCATTTACTATGTCACTAGATTTCTCCATATTACTCAATGATTTTCTAAAACCTGATTTTCATTTTCTCTAAAATTTTCGAATACAGTTCTGAGTTTGTCAAGCATCGTGGATCACTATAAAAATCATCTCCACCCCACAAATGGCTTTCATAAATATACTTAAAACATTAGAAATTATGCACAGATAGTTTTGCATGGGTAGTTCCAACCTTGAGAGAGAGAAGTTCATTTCTATATGAACTATTTGTATGAATGTAAACCAGATATTATCAGGAAACACATAGTCCAATAACTATGATTTGTTTCACTTAAACAATCAATTAAAAAAAGATAGATAATGGAACTTTATTTTTGTGTAATGCCTGTCCTAGATATATCTTGCCATTATCAGATGCACCTCCCTTGGAAGGACCTTGACAGTATGTTTTCTACTCCTAAATTCATCATTTTTAACTATCCAGTGTCCTTCAACATCTACCTCCTCTCATCTCTCTGGCTACAAACCTCAGAGGCAGTTTAAATCAGGTTTCTTTTTTTTTTTTTAAATCCAAGAAAAAAGTGGTTCAAACAGACATTTTTTTTTTTCTTTCTAGGCCTGTGGCCTTCATCATCTCCTTTGGCCCCATGCAGAGTGTCACCACCTCTATTACTCTAGCAGCATCCTAGATGGGTTTTGGGTCTCATGTCTCTCCCTATTAATCCCTTTTTATATCACTGAAAGATTATTAATGATCTTGAATCATGATTTTTATTTCATTCTAATGAAAACATCGGTAAGTATTAATTTTCAGTTTCTTTTAGCTTTCAAGGTCCTTGAGGTCATGATCCCCAGCCAGGCCCTCCTTATAGTCACACCCCCCCCCTTGTTCTTAGGCCCTTGAGTCTCCCAGGGTAGCCACAGGGCCTTACCATGCTTCCCTTTCTGGAATATTCTTCATCTCCAGCCAGGCCTATTCACTTACCCTTTCCAACTCAGGTTAGGCCTTTCCCTTTTCATTAAATATCCTCCTCTTTCTGCCTTTATCGTTCTCATGTTTTAATTCCTGACTCACTGATGATACATACAAAGGATAACACTGAATTTTTAAATAATAGTTCTCCTGTATGCCACTTTGGACTCCCCTGTGAGCTAATAAAACCTCTGAAGGCAGGAATTATTTCTGGCCCACAGGATGCTCTCAGAGCTCTGACTGACTGGTGATCACTGCCCCCTGCTCCCTTGGAGACCTCAGGGAGTTTCCACAACCTCCTTTACTTATTACTTAAGCCAAGCACTGTCAGACGAGCTTGTCCCTCAGGTGCTTGGTATGTAAACAGGTACATTTTTGCCCTTTTTCTCTCATGGTAGCAGAGTACAATGTAGATGATAAAAGTCACGTGGGTTCAAATTCCAGACTGACAGCTGCTTAGTCATGTGACTTGGTCATGTGACACATAACTTAATCTTTCCTAGCCTCAGTTCCATCATCTATGAGTTGGAAATAATTGTACCAATGTCATAGTTTTATGGTGAAGAGTCATTGGGAAAATCTATTTAAAAATGTGTGACGCTGCCTGGTATACAGTAAGAAGTCATACATGTCACCAAGTAGAATTCTGTGAAGAAAGTCTAAGCCACTTATATCAAAGGTACTTACGGGGCTTAGGCTTGGTGGCCTGGGCCAGGCTGAGCAGTGAGGTTATAGCTCAGCTTGTGAGTGAGGAAGTCCCTATTCGTAACCTCACCCAGACACCAGTGGAGACACCTGAGTGGGACCAGCTATGGCAGAACCTGCTCCCAGTCATTAGAAAGGCTGAACATACACATAAGTCCTGGGTGTGAGTGCCCCTCAGAAAAGTAAGTGAGCACTTGTGAGCTCAGTTTGATGGCAAGAGACTGAATGACAAATAGACAAAATGGACAGTGGCCAGGTCACATATAAAAATAGCTCTGCACTGTGATCTGCAGCAACGAGCCCAGGAAATCAACGTGTTATCTACAATAACCAGCTCAGGAAGGTAGTTTGCTATCTAGAAGTCAATCTTGTGGAAAGCAAGACCATTTTCTCTACCCAAAATCCAGAAATATAAACAATAACCTCTCTAACAATCAACCCTATGTGTCCACAATTCAAAGAGCTGACAATTTCCCTTATTTCCATCCTTACATTCTATTTAGGACAATTAGAGAAAGCCTGATGCATATTCCTAGCTAATCACATGGTGTATTAGACAGCTTTCCTTTACTGTAACAAAATACTTGAGATAAATCAACTTAAGAAAAGTCATGGCTCAAGATTCAGTCCATGGTGGTTGACTTTTTGCTTTGGGGCCTGTGCCAAAGCAGTACATCATGGTGGGAGCATGTGGCAGAGGAAGCTGCTTACCTCATGGTAGCTCAGAAGCAAAGAGACAAGACGGGACCAGGTTCTCAATATTCCATTTGAGGCCACACCTGGAATGACCTAACTTCTTCCCTCTATGCTCCAGAGACTTCTTAAAGTTTTGATCAGCTCCTGATAGTGCGATAGCAGCCAAGCCTTTAACACACAGGCCTGTGAGGAACATTTATTCAAACTACAGTACTCAGGACGTTCCCAAAATTCTAGTTAGTGTCTCCAGCTTCTCCAGGTCAATACCCTCCAATCAGGACATACATGAAACCTGTCCCATCCCACCTGCCTTTCAGTCTCTGCTAAACGTGAGTGGTATAGTTGATTCCCTGGCTATCAAAAGCTCCGAGATATTTAAATAGCTTTGGCCTGTTCTCATTTGGTCTTCTTTTATTTCCACATTTGAAACAATGTTGTGCTGTCACCAGGGTTTAATCTGAATCAATTTCCAGATTACAGACAAGCACAACCTGCACTGTGCTGCCTTTTCTGAGTGATGCATGCAGGTTCATTCATTTTTTTTTTCTAGAAGACACATCAGCAATTTTCACAAAGTAAGTCACACTCTATGTTTCAGTTACGTGACCTCCAAAGTGCTGGGTCAGAGGGATCCTTCCCCAGCTTTTTTACAACTCTGAATCAGAAAGTAGGAGCCTGATCGTTCACTTTTGTAGGTAATTCTAACTCAGGCGTAGGTGACAATTTCTTGACAAAAGCAGTCTGATTTTGGAATTGATGAAAAATTGCTTCTGCTTTTTAGCATTTGCAAATGGTCATATTTACATAATAAATCCCAGTTAGTTCCTGCCTCTGTGCCTGTATCAGGAGCAAGTCACTCCAGCCCTCTGTGACTCGCTTCTGTTATATACTGGAAAACCTTCCACGTAAACAAAACCCAAAACTCAATGGCTTATAATTGCATGGGAAAATCAAAGGTACAGAGTGACTAATCACCAACCCCCAAAGACTGTGACACACTCAGTAATCACTTGCCAAGGAGACACAGTAAGAGGAAGAGCTGCTAAGTGAAAGCCACTTGGCCCACGTGTCTGCTCTCAGGTTACAACCAAGTCACCTGCATCCAACATGTGCTTCAGAATCAAGCTCAGGGGATTTTTTCTTTCCTTCCCATGGGAGGAAATAAACCTCAACAATAAAGAGCAGCTGTAGCTAGATTTCAGGAGGGGTACCCAGGTCCAGGTCCATCAGATTTTGTCAACAGTTGTCTTCCTCTGAAATCTACTTTAAAATTTTAAATTTTTTATTTCACTTAAAATTTATTTTTAATAATTTATATAGTTTCTTAACTTATTTTAAATGTAGGTGTTTATGCTAAAATTTGAGGGTGTTGCTTAAGATACAGGAGATGTTGATCTTCCTATCATTCAGCTTTCCTTCACCAGGTGCAAGTGCACTCTCATAATCCCAGCCACTTGGGAGGCTGAGGCAGGAGGATCTCAAGTTTGGGATCAGCCTCAGCAACTTAGAGAGACCCTATCTCAAAAAGAAAAAAGGACTAAAGATGTGGTTTGGTGCTAAAGCAGTTCCATCTTGGAACCAAAAATAAAATAAAATATAGCTTTTCTTCAATAAAGTTTTTTCACCATAGGAAAAATTTTCTAGATATATATGAAACTGGACTATTTTATCTGTACCACACTGGAAATGGTTTCAAAATATGCAAAGACTATGAGGCCATGAGAGCTAGTCTGGTGGGATCTGGAAACTGGCAGTCAGTTCCACATACCTGCTGATGGAGTGCAGGCACCAGGGCAGGCTGCTGGGAACCCTATGTGGGCTCTGAGATGGTGGCTTTGGAAAAACTTGGATGAACTCTCCATTAAAAATAAATGGAGAGTGGGGCTCCATGGTGCACACCTGTAATCCCAGTGAGTGGGAAAGTTGAAGTAGGAGGATCACAAGTTCAAGACCAACCTCAGCAACTTAGTAAGGCTCTAAGCAACTTAGTGAGACCCTGTCTTAAAAAATAAAAGCCTAGGAGGTGGCTCAGGGGTTATGTGCCCCTGGGTTAAATCCCTAGTACCAAAAATAAATAAATAAATAAACAAACAAATAAATAATAAATAGAAGCAAAGAAATAAGTCCTTGAGGTGCTGGATATGTTAATTAACCAGATTCAGCTCTTCCAAGGTGCATCTGTGCGTCAGAACAGCACATCACACCCCACAAATATATACAATTGTTCTATGTCCACCTAGAGTAAAATGATAAGTTAATAAAAGCAGTGGGTGGCCTCACCCTGTGGAGATGCCCAGGAGAAACAGAAGTTTCCTGCAGGAAGACTTCTCTGAGTTCTCCCAGGGCCCTGCTGGTTCACTGGGAAGAGGCCCTGGGTCCTCAAGATGAATCTGAAAAAATGGGAAGAATCAAGCCTCTCTTGGGATTTTGGTGGGGGCTATGGCAGGGGTGGGGCAAGGGCTCTTCCCCACTCCTATGATAGCAGTAGCATTTTGGGACAGTTTTGTGAAGGCTTTGGTCACTGGGACCCCTGATGGAGGCGAGTTCAGTGATTCTGCTGAATGTGGAGATTCCTGTGACAGTCACTGAAGTCTAGTCTGCCACCTGCTCCCCTGCCCCTCCCCCAAGCGTGGTATTCCACCCACATAGAGGATATTTCAAATTTTCAAGTGATATAAGGGGTTCTGAAACCCTTTTTTTTTAAAAGGTAGAAAACCTTCTAAATTAAAGATCCTGTTTGTTAGGAAAAATAGTTTAAATGCCTTTATTTCCACTCCCATTTGATTCTGCAATCCTAACCTCCAATGGCATCTATTAACACAGTCTTGAAAGTTTAGTTTCACTATTCACAATAGCCAAATGGAACAATCTAAATGCCCATACAAAAAGTGGTAGGCAAGAAAAATAATAAATATAATGGCATATATAAAATATATAAATACAATGGAATATTACTCAGCCATAAAAAGAACAAAATATTGATACATGCTACATGTATCAATAAAAGTATAGATAAACTTTGAAAATATTATGCTAAGCTGAGAAGCTAGACACAAAAAATTACATATTGTATGATCCCATTTATATAAAATATCCAGAATAGATAAATCAATAAATCAGAAAGAGGACTGGTGGTTGTAGCGCTGGAGAGGAAGGGAATGGAGAGACACTCCTTAAGGTGTATGAGGCTGTATTTTGGAAGGATGACAATATTTTCAAACTAGCTAGAGGGGGTGACTGCACAACACTATAAATGCCATTGAATTGTTCATCTTTAAATGTTTAATTTTATGGGATATGAATTTACCTCAATTTTTAAAAAGGGAAGGGGAAAACTATACAAAGGAACAGGATAGAGCCCCTCTTCAATAGCTCTTATCAATACACCCCTCCGATCTCTCTCATTCATTCAACATTTATCATGCTTAAACCCCGAAAATTATTATCATTGCTTCTCTAATCATCATCTCCGTAAATATGTGAATTAATCTTCCCAAGAATCTCACCATCCTTCCCCTTTGTAAATGCTGTTCTCTCCTGCTAATCATCCAAATATAGACACACAAATCCCTCCCTCTCTCTCTCTCTCTCTCTCTCTCTCTCTCTCTCTCTCTCTCTCTATCTCCCCCCTCTCTCCCTCTCCCCCCCCTCTCTCTCTCTCACACACACACACACACACACACACACACACATCTCATATCTCCATTCTTCTGAAAACATACCTCGTGTTGAGATCTCTGAATGCAACACTATTTTCCCAAGCACCCCATGCCCCTGTCCTGTATCATCTAATATAACACCACGGGAACCCAACTGGCCAGGACGGGGAGCTCTGGCTTGCACCCCAAAGCCCTGAACTCAAGAACTTCTGTCCTTCCTAAGAACATCTATCTCACTGGTTTCAGGCTAATTAGAACCACATGGTACTTATTTTCTCAAACTTCATTAAAAGCAAACTTCTTTCCAAAGTGCTACAAGCCATTATATCAAAACTCACCTTTAAAGGTAATGGGACATTAATAGACACCAATTGTGAAAAAAAAAAGACAAAAAAACCTTTCGAAGGAATAGACTAGATAAATGTAAGCCATTCTTTGCAGCCCAGAATGAAAATTAAGTTTGAGTGAAAAGCTAGATTTTCCTATCACTGGATTCAGTAATGAAGTGACAGGAACATAAAAATCTTGTCTTTCCTTTATTTCTATTGTACTTACATGGAGATAAATGTCTGTGAGCTCTATTTTGTTTGTAATTCCCACTCTAAGACCTCATAAATTATTTATTTTTATTTGGGTTGTGTTGTCTCCTAGAATTTTATGTCAATGTGCTTGCCAGCGATCTGCTAATTTTTATTTTAAAGGGAAAACGTGCAGAATCTCATTTACTCCTACAACATGAACCTGCTCCAAATCCTATCACTTCTCTGCTGAACTGGTTTTAAAATAGCAACTCTTGCTCTTGCTTCAAACTTGCCTCTGTTTTTCCCATCTCAGCTTTATGTCTGTGCCATTTGTGAATTGTAAACAACAATCATTTTTTAATGTTCTTAGGGAAATGCTTTGGCTGCATTTCAAGCCTTTTATGTATTCTTCTCATGATGTTATCTGTAATTAAGCTTTAGATAATTAACATTTCTCTCAAAAATCAGTATCTCTATATCTTTCCCCCTTGTTTGTTACAGAACATTAAATTAAATTCAGTATTGCCTCCACTGTGTCCCCGTCCCTGATCCGGAAGGTCAAACAACTTTTAATTGTTGTTTTTTTTTTTTTTCCCACATGTAAATAAAAAGAGGAGCAAGGGCCGAAAAGTAGCAATGACTCTACGAATGCCAGGGTCTCAGGGCAGGAAAGAAATTGTTTTTATGCATCTCAACCAATCCCTTTGCACTCAGAGGCCTTCCTAGCCGTGCTATGGACCAAAGCAGCCCATGTGTGATGGCTGGAGGCCAGGAGCTGGTTAGAGCCCCACCTCCCAATGCCTCCAGCTACTTTCAGGAGCAACTTGGGTTCCTAAGTGACTCTAGGTCAGACAAGAGGCACGGTGTCTTTCAGGGGTGGTGATAATAAGCTGGGAAATTGTGCACACAAACCATTTCACCATTATTTTGTTATTATAGCTATTAGGAAAAGAGAAGCTATGCTTTAAATACAGATGGCACATGTCTCTGCAGGAATTCCAACTCTTAAAAGAACCCACTTTTGCTTTTTTCTTGGGGGGGGGGGGAGAAGAGCAGTGTGAGACTTGTCTAAGTGGGTGAGAGACAAAGAGAAATCCAAAGCCCTCGGCCCTGAAGCTTGAGGACAAAGCTTCTGTCCATTTTCCTTGAACAGTGATGAATTGTGATAGGAGTGACATATAATGCCCCTGGAAAGAGGGCTGTGGTTTAACCTCTGCTTAAAAATCAGCTGAAGACCTCATAGTCACATTTAGCTGTGTGATCCTGGGGGCAAGGTTCCTTCCATTCTGCTGCTGGACACAGATGACCACCAGAAGCGTTCACAGCTGGGATGCTGCCCATCAGAATAGATCCTTGTTTAACGATAGGGGGTACAACATAAAAATCCAACAGACATTTTTGAAAGGGAAATGATTCTCTTCAAAGAGCATTGGATGTAATTATTAGAAAGAAACAAGCTTCGTACCACAGGAAATGAATTAGAGCTCTTCCAGTCACACAAGGTAAATAATGATTCACATTTACCAAGGAAGAAGCTTAAACCTTGGTGTTTCAGACAGGGAAGCAGGGAACTAAGTGCTTCATTACAATTACAAGTGGTTGACATGCAAAGCCATTCTTCTAGAGAAGGTCAAGGCCACATCCCATCTCTCTGGACACAGGTAACCAAGCAGAAGGCTGTAAAGATCACTATTTGCAGAGAAATGGCAAACCTAGCAACCTATTATTACCAATGCTCTTTGGTGTCTAAGATCTCCCATAGTTAATCACCTAGCAAATATTTAAACCTTTTAGTGACAGAATAATCTGCATAATATATGTAGTAGGGTACTATAGACTGAACTCTGGGTCCCTCTAAAATGAACATATTGAAACCTAATCCCCCAGGTGATGGTATTAGGAGTGGGGCCTTTGAGGGGCAGGACGGTGAAACACTTGTGAATGGGTCCCTGCCTTTATAAAAGGGGCCCCAGGTGCTCCCTTGCTCCTTTTACCACATGAGGTCATAGTGAGCAGTTTGCCATTTACATAGGAAGCAGGAAGTGGACCCTCACCAAACAGAATCTGCTGGACTTCCAGCTCCAGGATGAGAAATGAATGAAGTTTTTTTTATAAGTCACTCAGTCTATGCTATTTCTTCATAGTGGACTGAGCTCACTAAGGCACAGGGTGGTTCAGACAGAGCCTAGGGGGAGGTTTTGCCACTGAAGGGGACTTTGGGACTCTGGCCCCTTCCCCTTCCTCTTTTGCTTCTTGCCATGAGTTGAATGGTTTTCTCCACCATGATCTTCCCATCGTTGCTATTTGGAGGTTATGGTCCCCAAGATTTCACAGTCCTGATCATAGAGTCTAACCTCTAAAAGCATGAACCCAAACAATCTTTTCTCTTTAAAGTTAATTATATGTTTCTTTTTTTTTATGGGGCATTGAACCCCAGAGGGCCTTTGCCACTGTGTCATATCCTTTTTTTTTTTTTTTTAAATTTTGAGACAGGGTCTTACAAAGTTGCTGTGGCTGCCTTGAACTTGTGATCCTCCTGCCTCAGCCTCCCAAGTAGGTGGGATTACAGGCCTGTGTCACTGTGCTGGGTTTTTGATATTCTTAGTAGTTCTTCTAGTGATGGAAATCTGACTGACATGCACAAATGGACAAAACCCCAATTCTCCCTGTTATAGGCTGACTAGTTGTTGTTTAAAATCAATGTGACTTTGAGGCTGGGATGATTGGCTGCTTGTCAGTACTGGGCTGCACAGACCATGTCATCTAGGACTTGTCAGGGAGGCCCACACTCTTGTGTGTGGGTGTAAATGACCTTGGATGGGCTAGAATAAGAACACTCATGCATAGCCTGCAGATTTGTGTGATACACTGTGCAGGTAAAGGGGACCCTGCTAAGACTAACAGGTCCCCAATTTAAATTTCAAACAAAGGGGAATACTGGATTTTCCAGTTCAAATTGGACACTAAGAAGCTATGGGCTTACCTCCCCAGGACTGATGCATGAATCCCAAAGAAATGGAGTTAAGATACAGGTAAATGGCTGCCTACCCCCAAATCTGGGCAAAACATGGGGAGTCTTGTGGAATATAGTCCTGTCCTCTTCAAGGAGGGAATGTTTGGGAGACAGTGCTCTGAGACAATGTTGAAATTGGTCTGGGCACAGGACAGACACAGCATGTAGATGACCAGGCCAGAAGGCCAAGCATCTTGACCAGGTATGGATGGGCCTGCTTGCTAACAGCATAGCTGTTCCCATGGCACAGTCTGACAGGCAGTGCCCATAGCTCAGTAGATGTTGTGGGAAAGGGTTTCCTAGCCCTGGGAACAGCCCAGACACCTGAGGGCATGAAGAGGCTCAGCAGTAGATGGAGAGCAAGAAAGCAGAGGGGATAATTGGTAGCACTGATATCTATGGGTGAACAGTTGGGCTCCGGATGTTGCATGAGTGTGTAGATGCATATGTGTGCATGGGTCTAAACTAAGGAGACCTGTAGACCTGAGGTTGCTGTCATTGCTGGTGGAGCCAAAGCCAGAGGCACAGCCCTCATTAATAAAACTGTGGCCTGGTTTTCAGTTCCCTGGAAATCAGAGGGTAGCTATTGTTGAGGCTGCTACCAGTTCTTGCTGATACATTACTCAATGATCAGAATTTTTTTCAATTAAACAGTTGAATAACATATGCTAAAAAACTCTCTAGAACACTGTAAATTTGTATAATGTAACTATTTTAAAACTAAATATCTATATAACAGCTGGATATGTTTTAAAAGTGTCTTTTTTCAAAATGTGCTATATGAGATGCATATATACAGAAGTACATGTGTATATATTTACATATTCACACATGTATGTGAATAACCGGCTTTAAATAAATTATATCCTTAATTAAGAACAAAAAGACTGCTTCTTTTTTTAGCTTTTTGTTATTAATGATTTCTATAGGAAAAAAAGTAATAGTAAACTTTTCTGATATGGAGATTTTTGGGGGAGGATCAGAGAGACATGTTAGAACTATTCTTAAAATCAGCATCACTGGGATAATAGTTTGAAATCTGCTTGTGAAAAAGATTACAAGAAAGAAGACTATTAAATACATTAAAGGAAGACTAAAAATATTTTACCTTTGCTAATAGTCTAAATATTCACAGGGCATTTATCACTATGAAATGCATGACTGTAAGTCTCTAATTAAATTGCTATTTCCAGGCCTTGAGCAACAATGAAAATTCTATAAAGGAGGCTATAAACCAGTTACCAACCTATTTTAATCACAGTTTAAATTAACACAAGAAAATAGTGTTCAGGGAGAGGGCATACTTTTGATTCACACTAGACAGACATAAAATCCCACGGTATATGGCAAGTGCTACACAGACAAGTACCGTTTCTCTTATTCCTTTGCATTCACTCAGGGTGCTGAATAGGGCTCTGATGAGGCAATATTCCATAAATCTTACAGACTGACTTCTATGAGTCTCTTAAAAAATAATAAAAATGCCATTTAACTCAAGTTCCAGGTTAGAACATCCTATGGGGCTCCCTGGCCAGTAATAGTAAACTCATCAAATAATGATGCCAACAATTGGACATGCTCACCAACCCAGTGTAAAGGGATCAATGCTGCTAAATTTGCACAGAGGAAATCTGGCCTGCTGTCTAAAATCAAACATGTGGATGTTGTACTGAAGCATCAGGTCAAGCACAAGGAAGGAAAACAAAGTGGTGAGAAACATTAATTTGTGATTAGATGCAAAGAATATTATAGTCCTCTGAGAACAATTACTGTGGCATGCAATAAACCCCTCTAATACCCAGTTTTATTTTCTGAGGTTTCAGTTACCCAAAGTCAACTGTAGTTTAAAAATGTTCAATGGAAAATTGCAGAAGTAAAAAACTGAATTAATTTTAAATTTTGTGCTATTCTCACACTGTCTCCCTGGGAGGTAAATCATCCCATTGCCAGTGTATCCATGTAGTATACCTTATCTTCCCATTAATCACTTCATAGTCATTTTGGTTATCTGATAGACTGTCATGATAACAGAGTGGTTATGTTTAAATGACTCTTATTTTACTTAATAATGGACAAGAGTAGTGATTCTGGTAATTCAGATAGGCCAAAGAGAGGCTGTAAAATGCTTCCTTCAAGAGAAAAGATACACTAAGATGTTTTGAGAAAGAGAGACACCACACTCACATAACTTTCATCACACATATTATAATTTTTCTACTTTATTATTATTGTTAATATCTTACTATGCCTAATTTATAAATTCAATTTTATCATAGGTATGTAGACATAGAGAAAAAACAGAGTATATACAGGATTTGGTATTATCTACAGTTTCAGGCAACCACTGGAGGTCTTGGAACACTTCAGCTAGGGGTCAGGGGGCACTACTGTATTCTCAAGGGTGCCTGCATACCTGCCCTACCCAGATGGATTTTCCAAAGTCACATATAGAAATATTAATGAATTCACTGACTCAGGCCCCTCTCAAGAACAAAAACTTTGAAATAAGGACATTTGAAGCATTTATTAGACAATTATTTTTAAGTATCTAGTATGTGCAACTTATTGATTTAATTATTGAGGTTCAAGTATTGAGCAAAATGCAGCCTCTGATTTTTGGGAGATTAAAAAAGCCTTAGGAAAAAAGAAGGATTGTATACTTTAAAGAGAATTACACATAAATTATGGAGCAGTTATCTTACTCATAAATATGCACTTTGCCCTAGAACTGACATACAGCCACAGCCACAGCCTTAGTCTCACTCTGCTTTAAGCTATCAGCTTCCCCATAGGCCTGGCAACTGGAATATATTAGTCTTTCAGGGCTTTACACTTTTTTGTTCCTATATCTTTCCTTTTAGGTTTATTGCTGATTTTTTTTCTGGCTTTAGGCACTAGAAATTTTACCTTTGATATGCAGATCTCATTTACCCAGAAATCACCAAGTGTATATACTACACACACACACACACACACACACACACACACACACACACACAGAATCACATACATGTGTGTTTAAAATTTGTGTTTAGAAATTTTTCAGATATACACAAAGTTGAAGAATCATTGTGCAATGTACCATTTATTCATTAAACAATGAATTTCCATGAACTCATCCCCAAACTTGAGCAACCATTATGATGCCAATTGTTATAGTTTGGATCTGGAGTATCCCCAAAAGCTCATGAGTTGAAAGCACTGTCCTTTGTACAACCAGGTTCACAAGTGGAGCTTTTAGACAATGATTGGACCATGAAGCCTCTAACCTCATCAGTGCATTAGTCCATTTGTCCAGTGGGTGAATCCATCAAGTGGATTAATCCTATGATAGCTGAATGGACTACCAGGAGGCAGAACCTAGATGGAGGAAGTAGGTCACTGGGGGCATGTCCTGGAAGGGTTTATCTTATCTCTGGCCATTTCCTCTCTCTCTCTCTCTGCTTCCTGGTTTCCATGAGCTGAGCAGTTGTCCTCCACTATGCCCTTCTGCCATATTTCTGCCTTGGAGCCAGTCACCACGGGCTGAATCCTCTGAAACCATAAAGAAAAATATATTTACTAAAAGACTGCCTTTAATAAAACATTCTCTGCTTTCACAGTGGGAGAAGATTTTAAGCTGCCTAGGTTAGGCAAAAAAAAAAAAATTAAAAAAAAAGACATTCTGGGAATAGAATGTTAGAAGGTGAGACCAAGGACACACTTTTTTTTTTTTTTATGACATTATCCAGGATTTCCTGTCTTGTTTCTCACCCACAATCAAGAAAGAGGAGTTATTCAAACAATAAAGAAGTGGGAAGAAGAGCACAATAGCAGAACTAAAGATAAGTTCATCTTCCTCAACTCCTTGGAAACAGTTAATTAAAACAAATTTTATTCTAAAATATGCAGACGCTTTACAAGTTCATAAGGGGTGCCATTTACTCATGCATGTTAGGATCATTGTATAGGTAACATTGGACCTCACATACATACATTACACTCCACATGTATACAGTTTCAAACTTACTAGTTCCCAAAGCAACACAAGTCTCTGGGGACACTGAACAGACACCAATCTGGGTTCAGCCTCAATCTCCTTAGAGGTTGCCAACAGGGAGGGAGCAAAACTTCAATTGTGGACAGCCTAGAACTAGTAGAAGTACTGAAAACCATATTAATTGGAAATAAGACAGTGTTATCCAGGGATAATGAATCAGGAGATCTAATCCTAACTTGGGCATCGATATCTTGTCAATATCCTAGTGAAGTTATAATTTGAACCCTAACTTTGGCCTGTCACGAAACATCCCATTTGTGTGGATGGCATAAAAATTAATCAGATAAGCAAGAGTTAGAAGAAGATGGATCTGCGAATCAGAAAACCTAACTTTGTGACCTGGGTGGGTTACTTAACTTCTCTGGGTCTCGGTTTTCTGACTGTACAGTGGGAACACTACCCCATGTCAGAGGTCTTCAGTGCTTTAAAACAGCAAACTGGTTTCATGAGAAATTTTGCAAAGATCTTCAGTTAGTGCCATAGTTGAGACTGAGAATACTCTGGATGAAATAAACCAAGATAGGAGATCCAGACCTAGCAGCAGCTTCTTGTTATCCCCCAGGCCTTTGGCCCTTTATAGGGCCACAGGGTTTTAGAATTCCTTAGGATCTGCCAACCTTAGAATCTTAAGATTGCATCATGGCTCAATAAATCTAAGGTCAGAGTGGTTTATAAAACTACTAGGAAATGTAAAGGCATTTGTGTGTGTGTGTGTGTGTGTGTGTGTGTGTGTGTGTATGAAACATTGTTAGTATCTCTAAATGTTGTTTCAGTCTCTTAAAAAGAATCCATCCAAAAGAGAAATGCAATAATTCCAAAGCTAAGTCAATATGCCATTAGAATTCCTTCTCTTCTACCTCATCTTAAGGCCACATTTGTTTTGAAGTCATATTTATGTTTTTTTTCCCACTTACTAATTAACCATGTTCAGATGGTAATTATTTTACAGTTATTTTCCTATGGAAGAATACAAATGCTCTCTGAAGGAATAATTTTAACCTACTGTTTATCATAAAGCTTTTCTTGCGGACTGGTGTTCATCACTTAATGTTAGGAAGAAAATTGATGAGTTTTTTTTTCTTCCAGTGGCACATTTCTTGCACAGTATAAATGACGGCACAGATGGGGGGAAAATATAGATACCAGTGACAGTAAGTATACTTTCCTCCAATTGTGTACTCTGCTACAGGCTGTGTTATGGGCTGAATTTTGTCATCTTCCCCTTAAGTTTATATGTTGAAGCCTACCTAACCTCCTGGACCTCAGAATGTGACTGTGTTTGGAGATAAGGAGGTGAATAATTTAAAATGAGACCATTAGGGTGGGCCCTACTCTAGTCTGTCTTTATCAGAAGGGGAAATTTAGAAACCAAAGGACATTCCAGAGATGTATACATGGAGGAAAGACCATGTGAGGGCACAGCAAGAAGGCAGCCATCTGCCAGCCAAGAAGGGAAACCACAGAAGAAATTAAACCTGAGGACACCTGGGTCTTGGACTTCCAGTTCCAAAACTGTGAGGAAATAAATTTCTGTGCTTAACTCACTCTGTGGTATTTGCGTAATGCAGCCCTAGAAACCAATATACTATCATTGTACATATATACCAACACTACAGGAAAGATCTGTCTGTCCATTCATCTACACACACACACACACACACACACACACACACACACCTCAGAAATTATTACCTTCTTTACTTGCTAAACACTGAAAATGCCACCCTATCAAATTAGGGTGGAATTTAGCATATAGTTATTATAATAGGAATAGATGTTTTCATCTCTTAATAAAATATGTAGATTGAGCCTGGAAAATATTCTATTTGCTTTTAACCTAGGTCAAGTCATACAAACCCCTTTATGTCTACTCAGTTGCTAAAGTTCAAATACTATTTTATAGTATGCAAGATTATATAGAGATGATGAGATTGGCTGGCAATTAATTTGGGGAGCTAAAATAAATTCTGTTATTAGTTATCTTTCCCTTTTTGGTTAGTTTTGCTGAATTTGTTCCTATGTTTAAGATAATCACTGATTTTTTTTTTTTGCAAAGGATTTTGGAATCACTACTTTGTTATATGTGATGACAATAATAAATAAATAATTCCTCTGGTATTAATGATATTAACATTTCATGTGACTCATTCATTAAGTTCTCAAGTAGATGCTCAAAGCTATTATAATTCAGTCTGAAGACACTTGGTATGAAACATATGCCTCCTAAAGCACTATATCCATTTTAAAATTGATAGCACCATCAGGTCTACAAGGTCTTGAGAAGAATTTCATTTTCCCACTGGTCTAAAGTGATTGTGCTATGTTCCCTGACCTTCAAAAGCTTTTTGTCATTTTTCTGTCATGTAGCTTAGAGGTTCTTTCCTCCATCCATTTCATTTAAATATGTGCTGTGTGGGTAAATCCAATAAACTAAGTAGCCATTTAGTTAAAACCCTTGTGGGGTCAGAGCTCCAGGGAACATTTCAAGGCATGGATGTCCTTCTTCAACTCTTATTTCCTAGATCATTGATCATCTTCTATCAGCTCTTTGAAATGGATCCCCTGACCACGTGCCCTGAATCCCCTGTGGTGAAAGTCACTCTGGGCCTGACACTTGGCAGCTGGCCCTCCACTGGGGATGGAAGAAAGGAGGGGAATGCATCATGGTTCATACTTGAAAACTGTCCCAAGGAGAGGTAAGCCCTGGGCATTGCCAGCCACAGATTGAGCCCCATTCCCCAGGGGATCACCAATATGGATGCTTTGCTCTAAACAAATCTCTCTGTTATTTTCCAATGATAAATCACATGGTCAAAGTTGCTGCAGCGTCGTCCCACCATTCTTCTTACTATTAGTGCTCCCTGACAGGCGAGTACATACAGGTTGAGGTTGTGGGAGAAGGTCAAGTGAAACCTAGGGCCTTGTAAACAATAAATGCATAATACAGTGGAATATAAATGAAAACATGAGGAGGGAGATGTCATTTTTAAAATGCATCAAGTCAGAATATAGTACCTCATTCTATGTGTGCTTTCCATTGTAGATTTTAGACCAATGAGCTCTTCAACATGCTAAAGAACAGGGTTTAACCTGAGAACAGGATTCTAGGGTGAAATAAACCTGGAAAGCACTGGTTTAAACTAAGCAAGAAGGGCAGGCTGTAGAGATGACCACAGGATTCATTGATTCTCAAACATATTTATCCCAGAACTTGTTTCTGCTGTCAGATACTTGAGAAAGATTGTGCTAACTAGCCTTTAATTCATAGAAGGTAACTGTCTATCATCTCAAACTGACCATAACAGAATTTATAGATCTTCCACGATTGTGGGATTGGGCCAGCAACAGTGTGCCTCAGGAAAGAAAGCCCAGCCACTAGGTGGTACCAGGGTCTTCACTTTAATTTTGCACAAAGCAGTGTATACATGTGTATACATCAAGTTTACCCTCTGATTTTTTTTTTTTTTTTTTTTTACATTAGAGACCTATCTTTTGGATGATAAGTATTTAGGACACTGTATCACTGTAGAGAAAGATCCTGTAAGGGAAGAGCTGAGACTGTAGGGCACTGCAATGAAGTTTCAAAAAGGAGAAGAAAAAGTAAAATTTGAAGATGTGAAGAGACAAGAAGCCTTTTTTTTTTTTAACTCTTCAGTTTATAATGAAGCCTGATAGAAGAAAATGCATTTCAAATCAATCCAACAAGAATAACAGGTTTCGGGGGAAGAAAAGCAGGATGTCTGCTAACCCACCTGTTGAGGATCTGCGCTTGTGGATACAGTTTCTACCCCTGCATACCCATTCATGTGCTATTTGGTCAATACAACACTTTTCCAAGAGTGACCAATTTGCATTGGTAAGTATAGACTTTAGGAGGTTGGATCATGTCTATCTGTAAGTTCAACAAAGAAGAAATGATTAATTTAAGTCATTTATTAATGATTAATTAATGATTAACTAACCTTCAGACTGCCAGCTGATGGATTGGCTCACAGCAGCCACTAAATAGGTGGTCACTAATACTATATTGCAACACAGGAAAATTTAAGTTCTAGTTTTCAGTAAAAAATATGTAGGTAGGACTGTATATACTTTATACCTATCAAAAACTCTAAAAAGAAACATAATAGATGGTGATTAGAGGGAAGTAATTGTAGGTATTTTTTCTTCCTTTCAAAATGTTTTAACTTGGATCTACAACTTGCATTTTAAAAAAAACATATGTTTAGTGAACTAGCTTCATTGTTAAGTGTGATTTTTTTGTTATTGAGGAGTCTTTTTTATTTTTTTAAACTTGAGTTCCTCAGTTCAAGTTTTATAATGATGATAAATTGGAAAAAACTAGAGATTGATGCATACGCTGTTTTTTTAAATGAGGTCAAATTTCCAGGAAATCTCTGTCCTGTGGTTTACTAGATAATGGGAAAGACAATAAAGTAGTCTTTATTTTGAGTTACAGAAGATGGCTTTCATTAAGGTATCAAACAAGGTATCTGTTTTAAATTAACAACTTTCCTCCATCTTTCAAAGTGCCAGCAATACTATTTTCACCCTCAGAAGTGAGTTGTATGTTCTACATAAGATTTGCTACTGTTTATGTATTTTTTTCCTTTCAATGAAGGCAGGCAAACAAATTTTCACCAATTCCAGAAAAAAAATCTGTAAGAATATTTTTCTTATAACTTTATTCAATTATAGATATAACAAAATAAACCTTCTCTCAGATAAGTGATGTTTTTCCTTTTATAGTCAATATTCGAAATTGTGTGTAATACTGGACTCAAAATTAATATACCACAAAAGTTTATAGTATCTCCTAAAATGTGAACCTAGGACTAAATTTGTCATGATCATGCTCAAGTCTATGAGCTGGCTGAAAAGAGATGACACAGGTAACCAGCATGCCCTCTGCCAAAAGGAAGTTACCAGGTTTTACCCTGAAGAACTACCCTAGGATATCAATGATCTACTTTCTTTCTTTCTTTCTTTTTTTTTTTAAGATCTCAGATTTGGCACTCTGGTCTTTCATATTATACTTTCCATAGAAGTTCCTCTGATAAACAATTAAAAGGTAAACATGAATTGTTATACTTCGAGGAAATGATGATAGAGAATCACAAGGTAGTTGATCTTATAGTTTAATATGATGACCAGGCATTTCTTTTTTTTAATTAATTAATTTATTTTTTGCATTACAATTCTTAATACACCAGACCAGGCACTTCTGATTGACTCTGTCATCCCTGGTCTGAGCAGCTCACCTGTGCACCCATCTCACATGGGTGTGACTTGAGCAGCTGTATGAGTTATTTATGTAACTTGGGATTTCAATCCATAAAAAGATAGCATATTTTTTCCTTAGAAAAAACCTGCAGGTAAGAGACATGTGGAGAAAAATTTAGAACTGAAACCACTGGCTTCCTTGTTCATGCCGCTGTGTGAAAGAGAAATCTGTAGCAATATTAGGCAAATCAGAAAATCCTAATTCCATCACTCACTTTCTTTGGTTTATGCTGTCACTGGAATCTGAATTTCACCTTTCGGTGTTGATGTCTGTTTTCAAAGCCTATGGACATACTGTTGTTGAAGTATTGAAAGACCCTTTGTTTAAACCTCTGTAAACATGGAATATTTTAAAAATTCACTTCTAATCACAAATTTCATGTCATTTCTCTAATATTTTTCTTTTAATAGTATACTCTAGTGATCCTTTTTAATTTTTTTTTATTCTAGTGATCCTTGTGCAAAGAAATATATGATCTTAGAGCCAGGTGCTCTGTGCTCATGAGCAAAGCTGAATGCATTTACATTTATAAATTTCTGCTCTTGGATTACTATTGCTCCCCTTTTTTTAAACAACAGTGTTTGCAGAGTTATCAACCATTCCAGAGTAATCTGTCTTGCTTGTCTGTTCTCCACTGTGAAAATTCATCTTGAGGGGCTAGGATGTGGCTCAAGCGGTAGCGCGCTCGCCTGGCATGCGTGCGGCCCGGGTTCCATCCTCAGCACCACATACCAACAAAGATGTTGTGTCCGCCGAGAACTAAAAAAAAATAAAATATTAAATTCTCTCTCTCTCTCTCTCTCTCCCTCTCTCACTCTCTCTTAAAAAAAAAAAAAAAAGAAAATGCATCTTGATCTCTTCTTTAGTCCCCAAAGCCATGACTCTGGCATAAAATCAGATTTTTATTACTAATTGATCTGGTATTTTTCTGTCTCCAAAGCACATGATACCCAGACCATGGTTTCCAAGAAAGAAAAGTCGTAATTGAATATTTCAGTTAAATGAAAAATTGCACTTTTCACTTTCCTTCCAACTAAGGTGGGGCTATGGTTTCTGAAAGGCCAGCACATGGAGAAGTCATTATTCTAACAACTCAGAGCAGATGAAGCATGGTGCTTTCATTCCTTTGTTCTCACCAAAGGCAGCACTCAAATACATATCTTCCACTTCCATTTTCATGTTTTCCAAATATTATTCTTCATGAGATACTGCTGCTGCCCAGGATTTCAAGTACTTTTTCCCTAAAGTTCATGACTTATAATTAATTTAATAATAACTTCTGTGGTCAGCTTATGAGATGAACTCTTTTTTTTGTTTTGTTTTGTTTTTCATCAAGAGAGAACAGTTTACTTTGGCTCTGGGTTTTAGAGGTTCTACTCCATGACTGTTGGTGGCCTGTGGTTCTGGGCTTGTGGTGAGGCAGCACCTTATAGCAGGAGGATGTACTGGAGCAAACGGATCACCTTGTTGCCAGGAAGCAAAAGAGAATATATTTTTTTTTCATTCTCTAAACTTTGTGTACTGTGTATAATTGCTAAGAAGTTTAAGATCACTCTTTCTTGCCCTATTAAATGTTAGCAAACAAACAAATCTAACCGAATAATTTTCCCTGAGCTATTTATACTAAGTTAATAATCTATTAATAATATCTAATGTGAGTTAACACTAAAACAGAAAAACACACATTATTTTGACAAATTACCCTCAGGGTCTGATAAGGCTTACCTAATTATTTATGTACAATGAAGAGTAATCTGGTAAACAAGCACACCAATGCTTTCTAAACCAGCTGAAATTTGGTTCTGAATCATCAAATACCTTCCAGGAATGACCAATAAAGCTACACAGGGACTTACAGAAACATCCACCATGTGTTGATTTCACTAAGGTTTGAAGGAGGTACCTCATATTGGATTAAACCATGAGTAGAATTTTAAAAAGGTAAAAATAAAGGATCCAACATTAAAATGTCATAGATCTGCTGCATTATTTCCTTTAATTTAGGATCATTTACTTTGAGACCAAAGCCAGTCTGAGATACTTCAACTGTTATAAAAAGACTAAGGCATTGATTTAGGTAATTTTAAATAATCCCATCTGAACTTTTCAGTTTACCAACTAGAAAACCGAGGCTCTGACATTTTGGTTGCCTTGTGCAAGGTCATAGAATCAATTGCTTTAACCTTAGGCTCATAGACCGGGGCTCTTTCTATCCAAGTATGCTGCCAGTGGCTCCTAATTCATAGAATTCATAGGCCTTCTGATGGGGAAGCAATGACCTAAATACATTCCAGATTACTTCTGATGGCTCAAGGAAAAAAAATCAGCAAGCTTTTTTTTTTTCTGATTTCTAATGTCCTTGTGCACTTCAAGTTGGATTTGGGGACTTATAAGCACTCTATCTATATCTAAATCTATGTCTCTGTCTCTGTCTCTGTCTCTCTCTCTCTCTCTTAAAAATTTACACATGTATACCTTTTCCAGACAAAATACCCAATGCCAAATACTCTATAAAGAACACTTCTTTGGGCCCAAGGACAGTGTAGCCAGCATCTGTTTGGCTCTGGTGAGGGCCTTCTGTGACATCACAATATGGTGGATAGCATCAGGTGGAAGTGTGTGGGACAGGGAGAGATCACACGGAAAAATAGGAAGTAAGAAAGAATGAGTCAAGTCAGCTGAACTCACTTTATAACAAACCATTCTTCAGTAATTAATCCACTCTGGGGGAACAGCATTAATCCTTCCAAGGGCAATACCCCCATGACCTAGTTACCTACTATTAGGCGTCACCTCTTAGAGGTTCTTCTACCATCCCTCAACGTCAGCACACTGAAGACCAAAATTTCAGTACATAAACCTTTGAGGCATATACTCAAATCATATCCAAACCTTAGCACTCCTCTGGGTGACTGAGGAGGGCTCCCAGGCAAGGATTCCATGGTTCTTTCATAGGTGGCAACAATACAGGTGTTGGTTAAAATTATTCTTCAAACTTGGAAATCTATATTTTATATGTTCTTCTCCGTGAATATTTTATAATTTCGACAAAGAACACTAGCTAACTCCATGCTTAATTATATCCCTCCCAATCCACCAAAAGGTGATAGTGAGATCATCAGTCATGTTGGACCCTCCCAAAGTCATCTCAGTAACCTAGGTCTTCTCTATAGATGCTGGAGCAAAAGGGGAAGAATTGGGAAGCTATGAACTTTTTTCTAGTTTCTAGATTAGTTCTTCATATTATGATATCACAATTTTAATTGAATGGTTGTGAATTTCAATCATAATCTGACTCAAATCTATGCATCAAAATATAATTCTAAAGCCACCTTGGAAGAATTTAGAAATCTATTCCATTATACAAACTTCTGTTCCCTTCTCTGCAAATGGCTGACAATACAGAGTAGAAATTACTAGATCCATAAAATAACAGGGGGTGCCAGAGTTTATTTATTTCCTCTAATATTCTGTATTTTAGTTCTTATTTATTAGTGATCATATAGTATTAGTCATTCTTTTTGGTCAGGCAAGCCTTTATCATATTGTTCAGGTACCCCAACATACACTATTGTTAAAACCTGATTTACACCATTTCTAAGAAATAAAAGACAGTACCACTTTTAGTTTTTGTATTTGAGCCTTCCTGAATGGAGTCCTCAATGTTCTTATCAAAGAGGTAGTTAAGGCAATAATCCTCTTAAACATTTTAACAAACTGAAGGTAGAAAAAAAGTCTGAATATTGCCAAGTTCTTTTCTCAGCCCACAGGCTCAGGAATATGAATTAGGTGTAGTGATATAAATGTTGAATCTTTAATATTTCACACCAAAAGAAATGCCTCCAGGTAGCTTTTAGCATACTGCTGTAATCTTGGGTAATGAATTAATCATACTCATCCTTAGCATAGAATGTGAAGGTGGAATTCATCCCAAAGAGTATGGATCAGATAAGAAAGCACTTTTGCTCCTGAAAACTGTTTCAGCCACTACATTAGAGTTCATAGAACTGACTAATCTCCACAGACTAGGATCTAAAATTAATATAGGCCCCAAAGCCCTAGTCTCAGAACAGGGCCAGATAAAAATCCCCAATCAGACAGCCAGAAGTGCTTCTAAGGAGAAGGGCATTGGGGACCCAGTAATATTAATTCAGTAAATAGGAATTTATCCCACTTACCTTTGTCCTGAGGCCTTTGTGATTAGCAACCCATTTATAGCTACAGTTGGGAGCAATTACTTTGTGGAGGGCTGGCTCTCTTAACTGAAGAGGGGGTGTTTGTTTGTACACTAATATTCCCTGGACCACTTCTGCCCACCTGGGTGACACATAATTAATATCAAGGTTGCTTAGAAATGCAAATGCTTATAGTGGTCATAACAAAGCACCGTCTGACTCCTGGGACAGAATGACTCCCTGTTCTGCCACACAGTGGGGGAGATTTTGGTTCATATGAAACTTTGACTATAAGGAATTACTGGATTTATTGTGTAGAAAAGCTGTTTCTCAGTTTTGCTACTCACATCTGCTATGAGCTCTGGCACCCCCTGTTATTTTATGCATACAGTAATTTCTTACAAGCAATATTTTGGAGCCTGGGACAAGAGGCACTGAAGTCTGGTTACATGCATGTGATTGGACCTAAAAAGAAGGGGTCCTAGACTGGTAGGCTGTCTGCTATCACTCTGGGCAGCCACAGGGCAGGGCAGAGGTGAGCAGGTCACCTCACCGAAGAGCTGGTTGGGAGGAATCTTCTGAAAAGGGAGAACACTTAAAAACGTGTATTTTATGGCCTCTATCAATAAGTTACATATTATTTGTAGGTGAACATTGCTTTCATTCATCCATCTATTCTTTTAGCAATATGAATCTATAATGTTTAAGGTATTTGAAAGTGCAGATTAGACAAATTTCATGGTGTGGATTCTGTCCTTTAGTGTATGAGCAGAAAAGGAAGACCAGGAGAGGGAACCATGGAGAGGACGCATGGCATTTCCAAAGGGCTGATCATGAACTTCATCCAGACAACTAAGAGTTGTTTTTTTTTTTAATTTTAGTTCTGTATTATCAATTTATCCAACCCACCTACTTTTCAATTTCAGCTTTGTTTACAAAGCGTCGCCCTTTTGAATCATTATTGAATGGTGTGGAAACTTTACAAACAGGATGCGAGAAACAGAGAATGAGAAATTGTCAAATATAAATATCTGTCATACCAAGTCAAGTGAATAAGTCCCCTTGAAAAAGTATAAAGCATGATGAGAATTAAATAAAGAGAGGAGGCTCAAAAATTTTAGGTGCCATAGAGGAGTTGCCCTTAAAATTGTCCCCAAAGATCCTACAGAATTTCAAGGGAAGACAGAATCCAGGAGCACTGACATCATGCAAGTGCCATCTTGGCAACACTCGAAGGAGGAGGTCTCGAATGGCTGGGATGGAGAAGTATGGAGGACGAGCAGTGAGGGGAGGGGAGAGGAAGTTTTGGGCTCAGCAGCGTACCCGTAGGATGCATTCATTGGCTGTAGATTTGGCTCTTTCATGTGAAGTTAGAAGGCTGGGGCAAAAGTCTAGCAAAGATGTCCAGGTTAAAACACAGCCTCCAGCCTCTGTCCCTACACATTGGAGACATGGCTGCAGAAAGTGTATACGTGATGTTACAAGAACGTGGGTGGTGAAGAAAAGGGAAAACATGGAACATACGGAATGTTCGCATTTAGGAGCAGAAAGGAAGAAGAAAAAACTGCTAGAAAATTGTAGCATGTGTGAGCCAAGGAAGAGAATATTTAAAAGCTGTGAGAACACTATTTATTTTAAAATAAAATGGCTTGAACTTTTAATTCACAACATTTGCTCAAATACATCCCATATGGACTTGAGACTTTTAAAAAGGAACAGAATTCTTCAAAAAATAAAAGAAGCTACAGATGAACATTTGCCTGAGAGGTAAATGGTAAATAACTTTCCACAAGTAAAAGCAATGTGTTTTAGTCAGGGTTCTTCAGAGAAATAAATCATTATGAAGGAGACTTGTATCTTAAGAGGCACTTGAAGTAATAATATGTAACATATATAACCATTTGGAGATGATATATATATATATATATTGTTTTCAGAGAATTATTATAAGGAAATTGTTCATGTGATCATTGGAGGTCTGCAAGTCCCAAGATCTGTAGGGTGGGCTGGTAATCAGGAACCCCAGAAGAACTGATAGTGTAGTTCCCATCTGAAAGTCAGTAGACCTGAGACATAAGAGGCTATTTCTCCCTTTAAATCCAAGGCCATCAAGCAGAAGAGGTCCTCTCCTACTATACAAAGGATCACTCTTCAGTTCCTTTCAGCTCTTCTACTGATTGGATGAAGCCCACCCACAGTAAGGAGGGCTATCTGCTTTAGTCAATCTATTGACTTAAATGTTAATCTCATCCAAAACCATCCTAACAGAAACATCCAGAATGTTTGAACAAATAACCGGGTACCTGGTGGGTCAGTTAAGTTCACACATAACCATTATACAACATAAGATATGGCTACACATAAATTGAAAATCTATATAATCCGGACATATTTTGCCAAGATTAAACAGATGAATCCTAATTTTCCCACTATTCATGTACCATTTTTAGTCTCATCTTTAGAGGGTGGGCCACATGGGTGACTTCTCCAGGGCAGAGAAGATGGTCAGTTGCTCAGCTGAGCTAGCCTGGAAAATCAGGATGGAGGAGCTCAGTCAACGCTGAAGTCTGTTTAGCAGCCATGGAGCATAATCAAGAGATGGGAAGAGTGCCTTGTACTGCGGGATTCTCCCGCAGTGGAGAGAAGATGTGCTTCTTTTCCCAGGAGGCTGAGGCTAAGACTGCTACTCCTAATTGCTAAGAAGATGCTTTGACTACCGGGCAAGTGTCAGAGTTTGGATGTGAGGTGTCCCCCCAAAGCTCCTGTTAGTGCATCTATTCAGAGGTGAAATGATGGAATTGTGAGAATTGTCCCCTGATCAGTCCTGATTGAAGGCCTGACTGAGTGGTAACTGTAGGCAGGTGGGGGTGAGGCTGGAGGAGGTGCGTTACTGGGGGAGGTGCGTTACTCCATCTTCCCTGCAGCCCCTTCCTCTCTCTCTGCCTCCTGGCCACCATGAACAATGAATCAGGACTCCTTCACAGCCTTCGGTCCTGATGTCCGGCCTCACCTTGGCCCAGAAGCAATGGAGTCAGCAGTCTGGGGACTGAGACCTTGGAAATCATGAGCCTCAAATAAATTTCCTCTTCTAAGTTGTTCTTGTTAGGTGTTAGTGACACAAAAGCTGATTAAAACAGTAAGCTAATAAACAAAAATCCCCAGAGAGATTCTGTGAGGAAGAAGGAAGAAATAAGATAGGAGAAAAGAAAAGTCCAGAAGTGTGTGTCCTGGCATAGGCCCTGATCTGGGGGATCAGGGGGAGGAATCTGTCTGTATCCCAGCACCTGTGTTAGATACACAGAGCTTTGGCACTCTCCTCCCCCACCCGGGAGCAACCCCATCAAGGTAAACCCGGTGGTAGCTGGGCAGGTGCAGGGCGGCCTGGAAAGGGTGGCTTTTGGGGGACCTGCTGCCTACAGGTTCTTGGAACTGAATTAAGAGCCTGCTAGCCTGGCACGACATGGTGAGGGTGAGGGCCCGGGGCTGGGGCTGAGCCTTCCTCCCCAGGAGATCCAGGCAGAGAGGAGAAAGCGCCATAGCAACCATTCAAAGAGAGCCCAGCTGGAGGGGGATTGATTAGATGAAGAGGCTGTGAGTGCCTCCAATAATCAGGAGGATCCTAGTCGCTCTTCACCACACCACCAAGAGGCACCAGAGCCCCCTCTGCCGGGTGCATGCAATTCCATCTTGGAACAGAGCCAGAGAAGGAGGTGGAACAACTGAGACTGAGCTGTTATACCCCCCCCCCAAACAAAACAAAACAAAACAAAACAAAAACAAAAAACCCAAACAAACAAAAAACCCCCAAACTTTCAAAAGGATTATTTAAATGATCCACTCAGACTTAATTTAAAATTTTTAAAATGCCTAAATGTTCGTTTTGCCTTCTTACTAAGTGAATGAGAGCTTTTAAGGAAGACCAGAAAAATTACAGAAAAAAAATAAACACACCATATTGTATCTACACATTGAAACACTGTACTGAGTGGGTTTATAACCCTGGTACATTTCCATATGTCAAAACAACACTAATAAAGTGAAAATTCAAACAGTAATTAAGGAAATAAGTTCTAGAAATGAAACAAAGGATTAATAGTTTTCACTTCAAGAGAACTCTTTCAAATAAAGAAAAATGCTAAGGCTCAGGAGAAGAATGGACATAAAAACTAACCAATTTATAAACTGAGAAACTGGAATGGCTAATTCTACAGAAATACTTGACAAATACATGAAGAAATAAATAAAATAACAATTAGTGCCCTTTCAGAAGAGGAAATATTGACAAGTGTTTTCTGAAAATCAATTTAGCAATATACATCAAGGATGTTCAAAAGGTTTATATCTTTTGATCAATTAATTACACTTCTAGGAAATTATCCTAAAGCAATCAGAAGAAATGAGGACACATTTAACAACGAATCTCAACCTTATTCAAAATATGTGGAAAGATTTGAGAAAGGTAAATTGCACTACCTTCCCCAAGGTCACCAGTAGATACACATTTACCTATTCTCATTTGAGAGACAGAAGAGAACCTAATTCTGTAATTTTTCTTGCTATTCTCTTTCAGTCTTTTATTAGCTCTGTAGTATAGCTCTCTTTCCTTAGATTCCAGTGAAATATGTTCTGCTTAAATTTAAACCCATGTTTGGTTTCCTGTGGACCCCATGACGAACTCTGTGGCATTCTTTCATTAGCTTAAAAACTTTAATCTTTTTGTGACCCCAATTTTTCTTTCTCCTTTCAGTGCACAATCACTTAGGGGGCTGACGCTGTTTCCAAGTGTGGGGTCCACACCTGATTTCCTACCTGGCCCTTGGCATCCTGGCTGGCCCAGGTCCCTGCCACCTGTTTGCTCCCTCATCCCAAGGACAGAAGATGAGCCACAGAGAGACACAACACACCAAGGCCGCATGTGTGACAAGAGTTCAGACTGACAGCTATGCCGGGTCTATGGAGCACAGGAAAAGGGCCTCAATCAGCTGGGAGAATCACAGAGGAGGAAACTGTCTTATTCCGTTTTGTGCTACTATCACAGAATACCACAGACCAGGTAATTGTAAAGAACAGGAACCTGACGCAGTTCTGGAGGCTGGAAGTCCCACATCAAGGCACTGGCATTTGGTATCTGGTGAGAGTGGCATCCCTCAGAGAGAATCACACTGCCCTCTTGTGGTAGAAGGCAGAAAAGCAAGAGAGGGAGAGCATCCCCTTTCAAAATCCTCTGTAAGGCCCATGGTTAGGTTCAGGAAGGAGGAAGGAGCCCTCATGGTTAGCCACCTACCTCTTGAGTCCTCACCTCTTAATACTGTCACATTCAAAACACATGCTTTAGGAGGGGATACATTAAACCATAGCAGAAACTTTAGAGTAGATTCTGAGGGCTGAATAGGATTTCCCCACGTGGTAAAGGGCAGGGGTGAGGTGGGAGGAGGAGTGTGGTTATTCTAGGCAGCGTGCAGCCTGGGCGAAGGTGCCCAGGTACACTGGTGAGAGAGAGAGTGTCTCCAGAAAATGAAAAGCTGTTCAGTGTGGTTTGAGTAGAGTGTCAGGTGGGATCACAGGAGGATGGGGAGCCTGGAGACCTATCACAAAGGGTTAGCCTTGCAAGCCACATCCAGGGGCTTAGATTTCAACATACAATGTGGAGTTAGTGAATCAGTAGATAAAATTGTCATTTTAGGGTTAACCAAAACCACACGGATAATGTGGATGGTAGGTTGGAGGGGTCAAACCAGAGACCAGGTACCAGATATAATGAACTATGGACCACAGAAGCAGAAGGGATGGAATGGAGGAGCAGTCCAGGAGGGAGGGTTAAGAATCATCATGACTTAGAGACCTATGGGGTGTGGGTTGGGGTTGAGGCACAATGCAGAGACTTGCTGACTTATGATGAAAACTTCAGGTCTATTGGTATTTCTTATACATGAGAATCACTGGACAGATTTCTAAATACAGATTCCTAACCTGGCACCTAGATTGGTAAATCACCAGGTGATTCTCCACACTTTGAAAAATACAGTAGGGTTTTTCTTTTCTTTCTTTCTTTTTTTTTGGTGGTGGTATGGGGGGATACTGGGGATTGAACTTAGGGGCATTCAACCAAGGAACCACATCCCCAGCCCTATTTTTAATTTTTACTTAAAGACTGGGTCTCACTGAGTTGCTTACTGCCTCACTTTTGCTGAGGCTGGCTTTGAACTCACAATCCTCCTGCCTCAGCCTCCTGAGCCACTGGGATTACAGGCATGTGGCACTGTGCCAGGCATATAGTAGGGTTTTTCTTTCAATTTTTCCTTTTAAGCAACTTATAAATATCCACCCTCAATCAATGTTGGGTAGAAATGATGCACAGTGAAGAGAACACACACACACAAAATTTGACAGGGCAAAGCGCTGAGTGTAAGAATGGTATTTAAACATCAGCAAACAGGAAGCGAGGGTGGTGATGGGGATACGCTGAGGTCTCAGTGCTATCTGAATCTGCCCTTTCAGAGTGTAACATTCTCTCCATGCGTTGAACTACTTAAAAATTGAAAATGCATGGTTTGTGAATGATACAAAGAAATAGAATCCAAATTCCCTAACACCATAAGCTCTTCCTAGGTTTAACAGTGAAAGCTAATGCATACAAAGACATAAAAAGATATATAACGATGCTACTGCTAAGCATATTTAAAAATTATTATCACTCTTAGTTTCAACCATTGTTTTGGTCAGCTTTGTGTCATTGTGACCAAAAGACCTGACAAGAACAATTAGAGGAGGAAAAGTTTATTTAGCCTACAATTTCAGAGATCTCAGTTCATAGATGGCTGACTCCATTGCCCTGGGACCAAATGGGGCAGAACATCATGTCAGAAGGGTGTGGAGGAGGAAAGCAGCTCAGGACACGGCAGCAGGAAGCAGAGAGAGCTCTGCTCACGGGGACAAAACATAAAACTCAAAGCCATGCCTCCAGTGGCCTGCCTTCTTTAGCCACACCCTTCCTGCCTACAGTCACTGCCAAATCATTCCATATCAATGGATTAGGTTAAGGCTCCCATAATCCAATCATTTCAACTCTGAAAATTCTTGCACTAACACAAGAACTTCAGGGGGACACCTCATATCTGAACCATAACAATCATCAATGTGTCGAGAAGGCCTCCAGAAATGCTTTTGCTGAGAAATATATACTTTTTATATATTTATAAATGAACATTTTAAAATATAAAGCCGTTAAAACCTTCCTCCAAGCTGTATTGATGAATCTGTCATAGTTACCCAAGTCTTAGAGGAGGGAGGCAATTCAATTTGGAGACAGCTCACAAACTCTGATTAGCAAAAGTCTGAAGAGAGCTCATGTGTCAGGCTGCACACATCTCATGGAAGTGTGTATTCACACTTGCTGATATCAAATGCTAATCAAGGCGACAACCCAGTGAAAGGACTGAAGTGGGTTGAAGAAATCATTGAAAGGTAAAAGCTTCTTTAAAGTTCTCTGGAAATCTTAGTTATCATCTATCTTATTCGAAGCAACACTGGAGTTAAAAATAATTCTACCCCATTGCACCCGGCATCCCTATGGGAGACCCATTAAAGCTCTTCTCCGTGAACTCCCAAATGAATGTGAGTGGATCCAGAAAATGACGTCTCTTGGCAGGTGACAAGGAGGTGAGGAACAGCTCACTTGGAACTTCAGCAACTCCTCGTCAAAGAGCAGTCTACATTGGAACCGGCCAAGGTCTTTGTTTCCTTCTATACTGTCTTCACTCCCACTGTGGCTGGACATCGGGTTTGAAAATAACTTAAATATCTCAAATACCAATCTGCAGTTTAAAAGCCCATGGGGGAAAGGTGAGTCCATAGTTCCAAACCTGGTGTGGTTAGAATTTCACCTGCCTGCTCCCTGTCTCCAGACCTGGAATCTTGCTCTTTCCCTACCCGCTTCTCTTCACATCTTCTCTCCCTCTTTCTCCTCTTCTAATTTCTAGGTATATCCCACCTTAACATCATAACCTGACCTTGACTCTGCTCTCCAGCTATGGCTCAAACTCCTGGACCTGGATTCTAGGTTATATTTCTGAGTCTGATGTACCTGCTACTAATGAGGGATAGGAGTTTGGGTGGAGTATCATAGGTATTTGCAACTACATATCATAACTACATGTATTCATAATACATGCTTCATATAGGAATAAAAATCAACAAAACATTTTATACGTTATATACCATATTCTTATATATTGCAGTTAAATATCATATGATCCTATGAAACATTTGGTCTATCAATGACTCACAGTCTTTTTTAAAAAATGTCACATAGTCACTTGTTTAAAAAAAAAAAAAAATATATATATATATATATATATATATATATATATATATATATATATTTATTCCTGGGTCCTGCCTCCATATCTGTGCAGTGGGGGGAGAGAACAAAAAGAGTTTTGTTGTTGTTGTTGTTGTTGCTTGCTTGTTTGTTTGTTTGTTTTGCGAGCTGGGGATCAAACCCAGGGCCTCACAGAAGCTAACAAGCACTCTAACTCGAGGATGTCCCTCACCCACAAACAGTTCTGTTCATGAGCATGCACAGTGATTCTTAGGCAAGTTCACATTACAAAACAAAGCAAAAAGTTTTAATTTTTTCTTTTAAAATAATATATAAACTATTATCCCTAATTAATCATGCATAAGTGAAGAGAACAAAAAATTCATACAGTGTAGATAGGTTAGCTATTTTCCCTTCAAGCCCTTGTAAATGATCTCTTTTGGTTCCTACCTCAGCATAAGCAATGGACAAAGCATTTTTAGAGCATCTGAGGAAAATCAGGAGTCTTCCAACAGACATCCTCACAGCAAGGAAAAAAGAAGATGCAGAGTTTTTTTCTATCCTGGTATCTATGCTTGACCAAGCTATTGGCTAAAATAAGCAGGAATTTGGTCCTTTCTTTCCTTCTTTCTTTTTCTTTTTTTTTTTTTAAAGCACAATATAGCTTTCTGGTTACCTAAAGCTTGCCCTTTTAGAGACAGAGAGGTAGCGGGGGGCAAGATCTTATCTGTAGTGAAGAACATATTCCGACTACAAACAGCAAAATGAAATTCAAAGTTGTGTCCTAGCTACTGATCTTACCTGGCATCTGAGAAATTTGGTAAATGACACTGACCCCCATGAGCTGACCCGGATGTCCTCCCGTGCAGGACATCAAAGGAATGTGCACACACAGACTAAAGGGGAAAAGAACCCCAAACCCTAAGGAGTTGAGTTCTATTTTTGAAAATCAATTTTGATACAAAGTCTATAAGGCTATGTAAAACTAGGTTCATAGAAAAATTGGGAAAAGCTACCTCAGGTTGCTCTAACTTCAAAGAATGACTTTATTCATCCTAAACATACAGTCTATAGGGGTTCTGGCTTCTGTCATCTTCCAAATAAAGAAACAGATTTTCTTGCTTTTTTTTTTTTTTTTGTTCAGGACTTCTAAAGCTCTGCTTGTTAAGTAGATTTCTGAGCACATGAGAAAGATAAAAGCCTTTTTCATGTGGGGTACAGGGAAAAGTGATAGGGAAGGACAGGAAAAAGTCATCACTAACAATCTGCCCAAATTAGGTAAGCACCCGGGGGTGAACCAAAAGGTCTGATCATTATTATTATTTTTTTTAAGTAAGAATTTAATGGTTGAGAAGGGAAAGGCCAATAAATTGAATGGGCAGCTAGGATCTCTCCCAACTCCAATCGTTTAAGAAATGTTTCATAATGATGGCGGTTGCCAACGTGAGTGCCCGCCCAGAGGTAGAATAAAAGTGCATGAAATCCCTTAGAAGACCTTTGATCAGGCACTACCCCCGACAGAAGTCAGCTTGTGCCAAGAATGAAGCACTCTATCCTGTCCTAGGTGGGGAGGTCGCTGCCACCACTCAATTAGACAAAAGGTGACACCCCGTGGTTTATAATTCTTGAGGAGCCCCAATTAATTTATGCACCTGCTAGTGCATGCCAAGCTGAGTTAGAATTTCTTTTAACATTTTTATATACCCTCTCTCAAAAGTATTCATATTTATTAATGTTGGCTTGGTAATGTTATTCTCCTGCAGAGAAAAGGAAATGTGTTCATCTTAGCATTTTTGCCTACTTCCTCTACTTTCCTCCTTGTTTTAATTAACAATTGCTCAGTGCCCTGAGGGCTGTCATTAATTAAAAGATTAAAAAAATCCTTCAGGAATAAGTAGAGCTGATATTTTCTTCTTTTTAAACCTGCATGTGGTTTTAAGCTTTATTTTGTAGCAGGGTTCCTTTTTTATTTTTTAAATGGTCCTTTCTCTGTGATTAAATTTATTTCCAAAATATTCAGTGATTTTATGCAAATGGAAGAGTTTTCAATATAGGAAATAGAATCTCTTGATGCTTTATTAATTCATGCTTTCTGTAGAGTTTGGTAGAAGATCTTTCACGCCATGAGAATGATGCTTTAATAGAAAAGAATGCAAACATTAGTAACTCTCGTAATTGGGAAAATGCACAGTTGGGTGATTTCTTTTCCCATTGTTGGAGAAGAAGGTGAAGATGTGTTTGGGAGTTAAAAGAATTCACTGATGAAGGCAGATGGAGGCGATAACTAGGAAGGACGCATGCCTTCCAGCCATTAGGCTGTGACTTATACCATCTAATTACTATTTTGACCACTGATAGAATTTTTTCTCCCTTTAGTCTATGAAAAAACAGATTAAATAAGAGACTATAAAGGGACCAAAAGGATTCCAAAGGTGGCTTAATGAAAAAAGAATAAAATGTTCTGCAGTTTTATGGAAGGTTATAAACCTTATGAAGTGAGCCGTTTTCTGATGATAAATGCTGCTGGAAGGGCAGTCGGGAACCTTCGCCCACACAGGAAAGCAGAGTTTCTTTCAGTTCCAAGGTCACCAGGAGGGGCTTGCAAATATTTTATCAGGGCCCAAATCCCTTTCATGGAAGTTTCTCTAAACTCCATCTCTCATGTGAGAGCATCAATGCGAACCACAAGAATTAACAGCAGAAGACAAGTTGTGCTTGAATTGAAATACAGCAGCCAGTTTGTCTTTATTAAAGATCCCTCTGTAGGAAATCCCTAGTAAATAGGTAAGTTCTTTATTCAGTCCCCTTTCTCCTCAGCCTTTTTCAGGGTCTGATTATCTTTAACTCCACCCTCTTTTAGCACCAACAGCCTATGGATACCAACCAACCACATATATATCAGTGTTGTCCTTTCTAGTTAATCCTCCATCAACTTCCCCCTCAAAATGGTCCTCTCCTCCAGATGTGGAACCTTCCATGGCTCCCTGTTGGCCCACTTCAATCCCCTTTCTGTCCATTCTTCTACTCAAAGACTTGGGCCAAAACGGTTACCACTCTGTGGCAAGTAACCCTAAATACAAAACCACCTGTCCCAAGTTTGTACAAAATACTTCTTGACCTTTTGATCTGAAATAATTTTATAATCATGCAAACAACATGAACACATCGATCCGTTGAAAAACATCACTCTTTTGAAGCTTCTGTATTATTTGGGTGTATTTTATATCCACAATTGAACATGTTAAAAGCAGTTAATATCTGGATTGTATTCAAATTTTTCATTTAGTTGCAAACCAGAGAGGTGCACATGTTGCCATCTGGTCATCATGTCAAACTGAAATATTAATAGAGCAGCATTCATCAAGTGGACAGACAAGTATTTAGTTAGTCATTTCTGGGGAGTAGGCTATTTTGATAGTTTCTTATATTGCAATTCTGAATGATGCTATCTTGAGCTAAATTTGTGTTTAATATGATTTCTTCAGGATAGTCTTAGAGTGGAATTATTTGTGAATGTCTATATGCATATCTCCCATATCTTAAGATATATTGGTAATGTCAACTTTTTGTCTCAGAAAGTAATGGTTTTTTTCTTTCTGCTTTTTTGAATAATTTTGAATTTACAAAAAAACTATGCGGGCTGGGGATGTAGTTCAAGCGGTAGCACGCTCACCTGGCATGCACGGGGCACTAAGTTCGATCCTCAGCACCACATAAAAATAAAAAAAAAATAAATAAAGATGTTGTGTCCATTAAAAAACTGAGAAATAAATATTAAAAATTCTCTCTCTTTCTCTCTTCTCTCTCTCTCTCTTTAAAAAAACAAAAACAAAAAAAAAATAACAATTATCGGCCGGGGATATAGCTCAGTTGGTAGAATGCTTGCCTCGCATGCACAAGGTCCTGGGTTCAATCCCCAGGGCCACATATACACACAAAATTACTACAAAAATAGTACAAAGAACTCCTGCATGCACTTTGCCCAAAGACCCAATAGAGTTTTGCAGATTGTCTAAAGTTCTTTAGAACAAAAGCAGCCCTCCAGCCCCTGGGTCGCATTGATTGCCATGTCTGTCTAGTCTCCACCGGAAGCAGTTCCTCACTGTTCATTTGAATGCTGAAGATAAACTAACCAATGTCAAATTTTCAGTCTCCTTGGGAGAGAAATTTAGGGATACAGAGACAACACTGGATTGGTAAAGGAAAAATATTCCTATTAAAATACAGAACAAACAACGTGGGAGCCAGATGAAAGAACCAAAATGTAAGGATGTACTAAATAACTTACAGATTAATTGCTAACTTTCCAGGCCCCCCTGTAAGATTTATGCAATGTAACAAAATAGGAATAAGACTTTGATAGAAAGAGACTATTAACCTCGTGAGGCTAGGCTAACCTTGGGACCATGACCCCCTGACTGGATTCCCTGATAAACAATTTGACTTCCAGAGAAGATGATGTGAGCTGAGACCTCCATGCCAGACCAGATCCCCCAGTGGGGAAACATGACCTTGCACAATATTTCCCAATCTCAAGGGAAGCCCAGACCCTTTGGATCATACACATTCCTTCTAATTATGCACCTTAGTAAACCCCAACCTTAATCCTTGGCGGGACTTCTCAGTCCTGAGATTGCCTGTATCTTCCTCTGAGGGCACATACCTTTATTTTTTGCTTTCTAATGAAGCCCTTCCTCTCTGCTAAAACCTGACTTGTCCTTAAACTCTTTTCTGCAACTGAGTCAAGAGTCCGGAGGGAATGAGTAGAGGTCTCCAGACCTTATCAGACCCCCTGAGAGTGACATCATCATCTTCTAAGACTGATCCCACCATCTTTCTGTCAAAACCAGCTCTTCTATTGAATTCCTGCTTCCTGCCATCTTTCTTTTAACTACTGAGGCATAAACTTTCCTTCTCCCTTAGTCCACATGGGGTTACCAAATCCTTAAATTAATTATTCACCTCATTCAGTAACTTTATTTGCATTTCTCAGACCACTTCAAACTTGACATATCCTTCATTTCAACTTATCAGAACCTCAGCCTCAGCCTCCCCTGTGCTTGAATAACCTCTGAGTGACCAACACCAGCCAAGTGAGCCAAGCCAACAGGAGGAAAGATGGACGTCAGGAAAGGAGATGGCCCACAAACGAGAGGAGTAGGGAGGAATGGAAAATCTCTCTACACGAATCTCTTCCAATCATTGTTCTGTTTTCCCTTAGTCATCTTTATCTTGGATGAAATTTACATAAATCACCTCAATTTCTTTTCTCCTGCTCCTCCTCCTTTTTTATACTTTTGTTCTGAAAGGAGATCTCTGAGATGCTCAAATCTGTCCTTGTTTAGCTGAGAAGTCAGGAACAGAGCCTAAACATTTAAGTGCCAGGCCTAGCACTGTGATCGGTGGTGGTGGTTAGTCCTTGGCAGATTTTTGTTGTTAAAACCTTAAAAGCCATGATGTCACCTTTTCATCAAGAACTAAACTTATTTTGGCTGCCTTTTTTTTTTTTTCCAGTTTGTATCCAAAATGAGCTTTTCATGACAATTTCCATCTGATTTTTCACTATGGGCTGTTTCTAAAGAGAACATTATAGCTTTTATTGTTTACTCTGGTCCAAAGATTTAATTTATTCTTACAGTAAGTACTTCCACTCTTTAACTTTTTGTGGATTTCAAAACATCCTTTAATAGCAGTTGACATGAACTTAGATAGAAAAAATTCTAAAGAATCCACTTAAAACCTATTAGAGCTAATAAGTGAGCTGAGTAAGGTTTCAGGGCACAAGATCAACACACAAAAACTAATTATACTTCTATAAACTAGTAATAAACAATCAGGAAATGAAATAAGAAAACAATTTCATCTGCAATATCATCAAAAGAATAAAATATTATTTAACAAGGGAAGTGCAAGACAAATGCTGAAAACTACAAAATATTGTTGAAAGAAATTAAAGATCTAAATAAATAAGAAGACATCTAATGCTCAAGGATTGAAAGACAGTACACATATATTTAAAATTTTTCTTTTATGCATTTACTTATCAATACATGACAGTTTTTAATATCTCAGACTCATGCAAAGCCTTTCTCCTTGCATATTTGTCATAAGATTGAATGCTCAATGATAGAAATAAGACATGAAATTTTAACATATGGGCTGAGAAATTGTCTTATTGAAAGATATTGAAAAGGATTCTCTTTCCATTTGTGATGGTTTTGCTTATGACAAATAAGCTAGGCTAAAATGTATTTCCCTTTGTTTTCTTCCCTGTCAGATTCCAGGTTAGGGTTGGCCAGCAAATAGCTTATGTAAGATTTGAAAGACAGAGTGTGAAGCAGTAGCTAATGGGTTGGAAAGTTAGGGCACAAAAAAGACCAGGGCTTGCAGCTTGTACATGCTGTTGCTGATCTGCAGATGCACTGAGCTGATGTCAGGCAGCTGCTGGATCTTCGGCTACTTCAGCTTCTCTTGGTTTTGTGCCAAGCATATATGCCACTTGAGATCAAGCCTACCGGTGTTATCTGCAGGTCACATGTGTGATCAGGTTTAGGCAGAGTGAGAGAACTGTGGGAAGTTTCCAGTGTGCTTTTTGGATTTCTGTTTATCTTAATATTCCAATTTACCTTTGCTTTCACCCATTCCATGTCCAGCTTATTATCTGCAATTATACTCTGCTTACAACCATGAATTCAGCCCTCAAGCCCAGACACCAAGACAACAGCTTTCCATATGTATCATCATCAACCCCCACCACAGAGTAAGTTCTGTGATAAATCCTTATTTCTTACTGGTCATAATGGTTCTGCCTGATCAAATCTACCAATATGCCATAGATTAAGTGCTTATGTTTCTCCAAAATAATCACTTTTTTCTTTGTATTTGCATAGTTAACATTTTCTATATCGAGGCGATCTTGTTTAATCTTTCCATGACCAATATTGTGTGAGTTAAAAGGCAATATGGGCATTCAGTTTCCATTCATGACTGTTCTTTTTTTTCTCCCTTTAGATAATTTACAATTTATCAAGTACCTATTATGTGCCAGGGACTATGCTAAGTAGTTTGCATTATCTCATTTAATCATGGCAGAAATTACATGAGACAGATATCTCTTATTATTCTCTCTAGAAATGAGACAAGAAAATTTCAGAGATAGCCAAGTTATGGTATTTTCTCTGTTACGAGGCCATAGTAGGCGGACCACTTGAAAAATCACAAATAGAACAGTGTACAGAAAATCTAAATATTTCAAAACTAAGTGGGCAGACCAGATTGCACAAAGAACAAATGTCAGCAGTCAGGGATATATAGTGAAGCTTTGTCTGTCAAAAGTCACACAAAGAGGTAGAAAATGATAAAGCCAAGAGCCTAAGTCTAGAATCTGAGTTCTTGAACAATTCCCTAGACTCCATCCATATTTCAGCATCTTAGCACTTGCATCAACTAGTCATTTTCCACATAAATCTGCTGGAATTTTCACTGGGTTTGCATTGAATATGTTGATCCATTTGGGAAAAATTGACATATTGAAAGTATTGAGTATTTCAGTCTATACATCTGGTATCTTTCTCAATACTGGAGAGACTTCATTTTCTTCTAACCATTTTTTTTTTGTAGCTTCAAGTATAAAAGTTTGAAATGTCTTACCATTCAAATCACTTTTCTGAAATCCAGTGAATTAGCTAACATCCATAAAATAACAAAATCCTTGGTGACAGAGTTGGACCAAAAGAATTATTTATTAGTGGCAAAATTTTCCATGGGCTATGAGTCGCCCATAATGGTTACAGAAAGGTTTTTGATCAAAATACAAATGAATTTAGATCATTGTACTCTGAATAGGTACACTAAGGTGGGTCGTTAGATGGCATTCCATTCACGTTAGATTGAACTACCTTGAGTTACTTGAGTTACTTAAGAAGTCACTGAATTTTGGTGCTAAATTCTGAAGAAAGAAATGATCGACTACTAAGAGGATGATGATAAAATTGGTTTCACAGGCCATTCAACTAATGACAACCCAGTGAATGCCCTAAATGGGATTCTCTAACAGTCTATCAGAAGTTTCAAGATCAACAGGAACACATAATGCTTCATCCTCTCAAAATATCAGCACATTTATGAGGAATGACCTGGGACTTTAATATAAATTTCTATCTTGGTGATTACTGAAAAGAAAAAAAAATGTTTTAAGGGCCTAGTGGCAATTCCAATATTATGACAATGAAAACACAGAACGTGGTAAAATCTCATCATGAGCCTTAATATTCTGTTCATTCACATTACAATTGCCAGCATGAAAATGGGTAGCTGGTGGAAGGTATCTCTTTTTTTAAATTTATTTTTGTCATTCTAGATGGACAGAATGCCTTTATTTGATTTGTTTATTTTTATGTGGTTCTGAGGATTGAAGATAGCGCCTCACACATGCTAGGCAAGCGCTCTGCCACTGAGCTACAGCCCCACTCCCAGCCCTTGGAAGGTATTTCTAAAAGTAAACTGAAAAAAAGATATACTCATTCACCAGTTGCAAACTAGAAACTGTAGAATAATTATGTATAGATGCCCTAGCTGAGCACAATTCTAGTATTAAGGACTTAGCAACAAATAAGCAGGTGCTTTTTCTGCTGGCTCCATTTACAAAATTTCCCACCTTGCTTTATTGGTGATTAATAAATAAAAATGGTATATATTTGAGATGCATGATGTGATGATTTGAAATACATCCACATTGTGAAATGAAGACCAAAACCAACCTATTTAAACCCACCCACCACCTCACATAGTAACCCACCTCTTTTTTAGTGGGAATGCTTATGCTCTGCTGTGAGCAAATTTCAATTATATAGAACATTTTTATTAACTCCCTTCACGGTGCTATGCATGAGGTTTCCTGAAATTTTCATCTCAAGCTCAAGATCTGTATTTTCTGAGAGACATATTCTCATCCTTTGCCTCTCCACTATCCTATCCTTATTTGCCATGAGTTTGACCCTTTTAGATCTACATGTAATATTTGTGTCTGGCTTCATTCACTTGAGCACAGTATCCTCTAGGTTCACCCATGCTGTGAGTAACAGGGTTGTCTTCATTTTAAAGGCTACTTATTTAACAGGCAATTTATTTAACATTTAAAGACTATTTATTTAATATTCTAGTGTGCATGTGTGTGTGTCTGTAATTTTCTTTGTTCATTTGTCAATGGACACTTGTTTCCATATCTTAGCTATTGTGAATAATGCTGCAATGAACATGGGGTATAGATATCTCTTATTGATAGTGATTTCAATTCCTTTGGTTATATAGACAACAGTAGGACTGCTGGATCATGTAGTTCTACTGGGTATTTTCTGATGAAATTCCATATTGTTTTCCATAATGACTGTAACAATCTACATACCTACAATGAGTGGACAAAGGATCTTTTTAAAATTTGTTTTAATTAGTTACACATGACAGTACAATGATCTTGACATATCAAACATTTGAATCAGATGGGGTATAATTCCTCATTTTTCTGAATGTACAGGTTGCAAAATCACATTGGTCATACAGTCACATATATACATAACAGCAATAATTAAGTCTATTTTATTCTGCTATCCTTCCTTTTAAAAATGTTTTTATTAGTTGTTGATGAAATTTTTTATTTTATTTATTTATATGTGGTGCTGAGAATCAAACCCAGTGCCTCACACATGCCAGGCAAGCACTCCATCAATGAGCCACAACCGCAGCCTTGAAAGATTCCTTTTACTCTACATTATTACCAACATTTCTTGTTATTTGATTTTTTGTTATTGAGGTTATTGTTGTTATTGAGTTTTATAAGTTACTTATATATTTTGGTTATTAACTCCTTGTTGGAAATATGGTTTGCAGATATTTGCACTTGTTTCCATTTCATGTTGGTGATTATTTCCATTGCTGTGCAGAAAAGTTAATTTAATACAGTCTTACTTGTTTATTTTGTTTTTGCTACCTACAGTTTTGGAGTCATACACAAAGTTATGCTAAGACCAATGTCAAGGAGCTTTTCTTCTATGTTTTCTTCTAGGAGTTTTACAGGTTCAGGTTTATATTGACATCTGTAATTAAATTCAAATTAATTTTTGTGTATGGTGTAAGATAAGGGTCCAATTTCACCCTCTGCATATAGATATCCAGTTTTCTCAATACCACTTATTAAAGAGACCATAATTCTCCATTGTGTATTCTTGATGTACAATCTTTGGGGAACATTAGTTGACTATAGTGTTAGGTTATTTCTAGCCCTATTCTTTTCAGTGGTCAATTTGTCTATTTTTATGTCAGTACCATTTTGTTTATTATAGTTCCAAAATACAATTTGAAATCAGGATGTAAGTTGCCACCAGAATTGTTATTCTTTCTTAGGACTGATTTAGATAATTTGTGTCTTTTGTGATTCCATAGGAATTTTAGGATTTTTTTTCTATTTATGTGAAAAATCACTAGAATTTTGATAGGGACTGCAGTTACTTTATAGGTAACCTTGTGTAGTGTGGACATTTTAACAATATTAATTCTTCCAGCTCATAAATACAGGATATTTTTTCATTTATTTGTATCTTCTCCTCCCTCCCTCCCTCCCTCCCTCCCTTCCTCCCTTCCTTCCTTCCTTCCTTCCTTCCTTTCTTCCACCAGGAATTGAACTCAGGGGTGCTGAACCACTGAGAAACATCCCCAGCCTTTTTTTTTTTTAATTTGATTTTTGAGACAGAGTCTCACCAAGTTGCTCACGGCCTCTTTACATTGCTGAGGCTGGTTTTGCCATCCTACTGCCTCAGCCTCCGGAGTTGCTTGGATTACAGGCATGCCTACCATGCTTGGCATCTTCTTCAGTTTCTTTCTTTCTTTCTTTTTAAAATACTTTTAGTTGTAGATGGACACTATATCTTTATTTTTCATGTGGTGCTGAGAATTGAGCCCAGTGCTTCACACGTGTTAGGCAAGCGCTCTACCACTGAGCCATAATCCTAGCCCTTCTTCACTTTCTTGAATCAATATTTTATAGTTTTCAGTGCATCAAACTTTCATATCCTTGGTTACATTTATTCCTATGTATTTTATTCTTTCTGACACTACTCTAAATAGTATTTTTTTCTTAATATCTTTTTTAGGGTTGGTTGTTGTTGGTGTAAATAAATGCAATTGATTTATTTTATTTTGTTTTGTTTTTATTTATATATGACAACAGAATGCATTACAATTCTTATTACATATAAAGAGTACAGTTTTCATGTCTCTGATTGTATACATAGTATACTCACACCAATTTGTGTCTTCATACATGTACATTGGATAATAATGGTAATCACATTCCACCATCATTAATTACCCCATGCCTCCCTCCCTTCCCCTCCCAGGCCTCTGCTCTATCTAGAGTTCATCTATTCCTCCCATGCTCCCTCTCCCTACCCCACTACGTGCAACTGATTTTTGTGAGGTGATTTTCTATCCGGCAATTTTACTCAATTCACTTATTATTTCCAATGGCTTTTTTTTTAGTAGAATCTTTAAGAGTTTTAAGTATATATTAGATCATGTCTTTTGCAAGCTGATACATTATTAATTTATCCTTTCCATGTTGGATGCTTTTTATTTCTTAATTTTAATGCCTAAAATTACACCAACATAGGATACATATATAAATAAATGGAATAAAAACGAGTACAGAAATAAACCCATAAATTTATGATAAATTGCTTTCAAAAAGAGGATATAAAGCCAAAAGACTGAAACAATCCAAATAGTTATCAACTGATAAATGATAAACACAAATGTGACAATGGAATATTATTTGGCAATAAAAAGTAAATGAGATACTAATACATACTACAATGTGGATTAACTTCAAAAACATTGTGCTAAGTGAAAGAAGCTGGCAACAAAGGACTACCTACTGTTGATCCCACTATGTAACATGTCCAAAGTAGGTAAACCTATAAGAAAAGTAAATTAGTGGTCATGTAGGATTTGGAGTGACTGAGGGAGAAACAGGGAGCAAAAATTCTTTTCAGCATGTTCAAATTGTCCTAAAATTAGATTACAGTGATGATTGTGTAACTCTCAAATATACTAAAAAGCACTGAACCGGGGAACTTTATGGCATGTAGATTATATCTCAACAAAGCTCTTAAAAATGGGAAAAAATTAATTTCCTTATGTCTATTTGCCCTATCTCACAGGTACAAAAGGGTACTTCACCACCATCTCGGATTAAGTATGGAGAAGGCAGATATTAGAGTGTTCCCTGTTTATACATACAAGTCCATAACTACAAAGAATGTGTGACTGCCCCCTAGTGGAAACTATGTGGTACTAGATTCCTTACTTATCCCACTGAAGGAATTTAAGCTGCCCTTTCTCTGTATTATCTTCATGTTCTTTGCCAGAATATTGTTTTCTTCCAAACAAATAATTCTTATATCATCCTAAATTATCTTCTTTTCCCTTTCTTTCATTCTCTCTCTGGCTCTCTCCTCCCTTTCAAGGTAACATTCATTTCCCAAGTGTTAAAATCTCACCTTTCAAAAAGTTACGCTTACTCATTACTATGATGATATCGTCCCTACTTTCCTTGACTTATTAAAAACAAACTGAACATTAATTATATGCCAGACTCAGGGGTTACCACTAAGGATCCAAAGATGAATGACCCAATTTCTGCCTTGAAGAAGCTTTCAATCTAAATGAAGTGATAGATATGTGTTCATATATTCAACTAGCTCCATGACCACTTAACAATGCAACAGGTGCAGGAGGCGGGCATAGTTAATTCCAATCAGAAGAGATGGGGAGGTCTCCAAATTCAAACAGACCTTTATTAATCTGCTGTATTGTCAGTTGACTCCAAAGTCTTTCAAGTTATCATGAATCAAATTCCAAAGTCAAAGGGGAAAAAGATGAGACTTTACAGTCAGTTGGTTCGTTTTCACAAAGGTGGCTACTAACCAATTTTCTTTTCTTTTTTTTTTCTTTTTTTTATTGTTGGTTGTTCAAAACATTACATAGTTCTTCACATATCATATTTCACATTTTGATTCAAGTGGGTTATGAACTCCCATTTTTACCCCGTATACAGATTGCAGAATCACATCAGTTACACTTCCATTGATTTACATATTGCCATATTAGTGTCTGTTGTATTCTGCTGCCTTTCCTATCCTCTACTATCCCCCCTCCCCTCCCCTCCCCTCCCCTCTTCTCTCTCTACCCCCTCTACTGTAATTCATTTCTCCCCCTTGTATTATTTTTCCCTTTCCCCTCACTTCCTCTTGTATGTAATTTTGTATAACCATGAGGGTCTCCTTCCATTTCCATGCAATTTCCCTTCCCTCTCGCTTTCCCTCCCACCTCTTATCCCTGTTTAATGTTAATCTTCTTCTCATGCTCTTTATCCCTACTCTGTTCTTAGTTACTCTCCTTATATCAAAGAAGACATTTGGCATTTGTTTTTTAGGGATTGGCTGGCTTCACTTAGCATAGTCTGCTCTAATGCCATCCATTTCCCTGCAAATTCTATGATTTTGTCATTTTTTAATGCAGAGTAATACTCCATTGTGTATAGATGCCACATTTTTTTTATCCATTCATCTATTGAAGGGCATCTAGGTTGGTTCCACAGTCTTGCTATTGTGAATTGTGCTGCTATGAACATTGATGTAGCAGTGTCCCTGTAGCATGCTCTTTTTAGGTCTTTAGGGAATAGACCGAGAAGGGCAATAGCTGGGTCAAATGGTGGTTCCATTCCCAGCTTTCCAAGAAATCTCCATACTGCTTTCCAAATTGGCTGCACCAATTTGCAGTCCCACCAACAATGAGCAAGTGTACCCTTTTCTGCACATCCTCGCCAGCACTTGTTGTTGTTTGACTTCATAGTGGCTGCCAATCTTACTGGAGTGAGATGGTATCTTAGGGTGGTTTTGATTTGCATTTCTCTGACTGCTAGAGATGGTCAGCATTTTTTCATGTACTTGTTGATTGATTGTATGTCCTCCTCTGAGAATTGTCTGTTCAGGTCCTTGGCCCATCTGTTGATTGGGTTATTTGTTATCTTATTGTCTAATTTTTTGAGTTCTTTGTATACTCTGGATATTAGGGCTCTATCTGAAGTATGAGGAGTAAAGATTTGTTCCCAGGACGTAGGCTCCCTATTTACCTCTCTTATTGTTTCTTTTGCTGAGAAAAAACTTTTTAGTTTGAGTAAGTCCCATTTGTTGATTCTGGTTATTAACTCTTGTGCTATGGGTGTCCTATTGAGGAATTTGGGGCCCGACCCCACAGTATGTAGATCGTAGCCAACTTTTTCTTCTATCAGACGCTGTGTCTCTGATTTGATATCAAGCTCCTTGATCCATTTTGAGTTAACTTTTGTGCATGGCGAAAGAAAGGGATTCAGTTTCATTTTGATGCATATGGATTTCCAGTTTTCCCAGCACCATTTGTTGAAGATGCTATCCTTCCTCCATTGCATGCTTTTAGCCCCTTTATCAAATATAAGATAGTTGTAGTTTTGTGGATTGGTTTCTGTGTCCTCTATTCTGTACCATTGGTCCACCCGCCTGTTTTGGTACCTAACCAATTTTATATTCATGTGAAATCTATAGAGGTTAATACAATTAGATTATAAATTGGAATTCTAATAAAAGAATAAACATGTGAAAATCACTAAAATAATGAGTCCAACTTTTAAAACAGAATATTTCTGAATCACAAAATTTAATTTTCATATAAAAACAAAACTACCCTCCCCCCCAAACAAAATAAAAACAAAATAAAACAAACAAACAAACAAAACTCTCTACCTCCAAATATAGAAATAAATTGTACTTCTTAAGGGTTGGTCTTCTCACCCAGTCCATAGTACTTTTGTACAATTCCTGTTTGCTTTGAAAGGACTACTAAGATTCTCAGAATTCAGAAGCGAGCTGGCTCTATGGCATGATGCTCAGAAGAACAATGTCTCGTTCTTCAATAGATGATGTCACTGCATACTTTCCGTTGCATATTCTGATGTGCACTTTGGCGTTATATAAATGGATTTCTCTCAATGCATGGAATCCTATGAATTATTGAGCTTTTGATGAACAAGGCACCATTCGGATCACCCCCAGCCATTAGGCAAAATAAGGTGAGATGGAGAGCAAAGAGCTTATTCTTCAAGACCTGAGGCCATGAACCCTGCTTCCTGATACAGCAACTGATGGCACACCTAGATTTTGGTCTCCACATACCCTGACATCAATTAACCTTCTAGTCTTTCACCATAAGCTGAATTTTGTAAATCGCCATCACAGTTTCCAGTTGAATCTATCTGATATGAGTAGTCTGTTGTTCCACATAGGGAACCTGTCACCTTCTTCATTCTCTTTCTGAGTCTCAGTTCTGCTGCTTCTGGCAGAGCCTTGTTCAACTCAGAATGACATTTCCTTAGGCATCTCACTTCCCAGGTTTCTGTTATGTGACTGGTTCATTTTTTTTTTAATGAATGAGTAAACCTCTGCTATCATCTTTTAGAATTTATGTTAAGGCAAACAGAATAGCTCTCCAGATCATTTTATTAGTCAGTTATCTGCAAGTTATATTATTATTCTTGGGACCCAAATGGAATGGATAAAATTCCAACTTTAAAAATGTGCAGGATCAGAGAAAATGAAATTGGTTACTCTCTTTTAATATCTGTAACGTGATAGGCAATAAGAAAGCTGCCGAATCAGAATCAATCTGGATTTTTTTTTTTTCTGGGAGTGATTGAAAGGGAACATAAAAAGATGTCATCTTGACAGATGGATTGCTGCTATTTCAGATTTGCAACCAGAAAACAAGGCCAGGCTGTGGATCTTGGTGTGAAATTGCAAGTCTTCTATCTATTTCAGGCGATCACATTGGAACAGCCTATTTTATTTCCCCATCACTCTCCTCCCCCTACTTCTCTTACACACACAGCAGTTGCTACACCTAATGGAAGCTGGTCAAGGACAGTGCCAGAGTTAGATTCCTCCAGACTTTCTTTCCCATCCATTTTAAATATATAAACATTTTTAAAAGCTGAGAGGCTTATACATATATGCTGCTGTATAGTTAAGAGGTGATTTGCAAAAGATTGGATTGTATCATGGCAAGGTAAAATATTCAATACCATCTTTAGTACCGTCCAACATCTCCTGCTTGGCTCACCAGGGATCATCTTTCCTCTGCTGATCTCACTTTCTACATCTCCTACACATTAGTGTTCATTATTGCTGCCTGAACTCAGACTGTCTGCCTTAGGCACTCTTTCATTTTTCTGATCATTTCCATGAGACTCCTCCCATTAAGATTTATCTTTTATATTCCCTGACACCAAGAGAAAGAGCTCAAGTCCAAGTCCAAGCTCACCTTGAGTTTCATATTTGAGAATCAGCTTTATGTATTTCCATTCCAGAGTTATTTTCATTGAAGCAGATGGTTACCAAGACATATTGCTTTAATGTAATATAATGCATGTAACAGTAGAAATAGAGACACTGCAGCAAGATGGTACTTCCTCATCTCAAATCACACTGCAGAAGTGACTATTACACCCATTCAGAAAGCTGGGCTTAAGCTTTTGAGCTTCAAAAATAAAAGTCTGCATTCTACTTCAGTTGAGTCACTTACCATTCGAATATCATTGCTTGATAGTATTCTTCATGGGTATTATCTATCAACACTCAGATAATTTTTAAAGATTTCAGTATCCTTAGCATGCATATAGTCTTGTTTCCTGTTAGGAAACATTTCCAGTGTTTCACCATGAAGCAATGAATGAACTGAATAGAAAACTTCCATAATCTACTAACAACGTGGCTCTAAATTTTTAGCAGCAATATATTCTTCCTTCAATTTATGAAACCAACTAATTTAAATGCCGTCAATGATGATACAGTTTCTCAGCATTACAGGGGAGTCCAGAGGGTGTGGTTCTATCTCCTACTGTTCACCAATTAGTGGTGTGTCACTGAGAAAAGGACATGATCACTCTGGGTGTCTGAACATAGATATGTATTCAGAGATTCTCGAAACTTTTTAGGTCACAGATGCTTTTGAGAATCATACAAAAACTATATTATTCATTGAAGTATCATGATTAACAGACCCAGTTCTGGTCCAGGTTTGAATTCTATCTCTACCACTTTATAGCTGCAAACTTGGGAAAGTTATAAATTTCTTCTAAGCATCACTAAATGAGGAAAATGATCTGCTTCATAGCCTATTTTACAAAAGGACTTAGCTTAGTGTCTGGCACTTACCTGGCCTCTGATAAATGATAGGTTAAAAAATTAATGAGAAAAAATCAGATTTAATTTAATTATATCTGATATTATTTAAAGTTTATATTTACTAACCCAACATCATAGAAGGTTGTTTTTCAAAATATTATTTGGGGAAAAAAATAGGGAGTGGGAGGCAGGAGAGTTGCTTCCTTGAACAAGTTAGGAAAGCCCTGTGAGGTAAAAGCTCATGAATCCTGAAATAAACAAAATAAGCTGACTTGGTATATATATATATCTTAGCATGTCTCTTTCACTGGTGTATCCACTTTCTCCTTCAAACCCTATTAATTTCTCCAGGAATTAATATTTCCAGACACAATTCAGACTTTTTTGTTCTGGTATTCCTTTCCCTCATTTAAATATCATCTGCCCTTAAGAATTGCTTCTCCACCTGATCAGAGGCCATTGTACATCGTGGATATTAGCATGGCTAAATATTCAAATACATACAAAAATAGCTACGCAAGATGGATGAACTTGGTAATTTATTTTGCCTGGGCTTGACAAGGCTTAAAACACCATCCAGTCAATCAATCAATCAATCAAAATTCTTTGAAGACTGAATGCCATCTAATTATGCTTATAGTCAAAGGTATCAAGAGACTCCTTGAGAGGATCACAGTCTCAGCATTCACACCACACAAATATTGAATAGGCTAGTACTTCACATAGTTCTTTATCCACAGAATGTCCAGCATGGTTGACATCCATTTAATTATTTCATCAAAGTATTCAACTGAGAGTTATGGAAAGCAATTTGTAGACAATAAAGAACCACTCAATTGATGCATCTGAGGTCATCATTCTTCTGGATATCTGGGGTGGAAATTTGACTAATACACGTCTGATTTAGGATACTCATTAGACCAAATACCTGTTAACTGCATAAAAATCGGTCCAACATTCAGAAAATTTAAAATCCTTTCTCTTTTAGGCAATCCAGAACTTCCAAGAACCTTGCTAGTTTCTTGTCTCTTTTTCTAGACATACATAATATTTCAGCACTAGTGACACTAATTGTTACCAGAAACTTGGACTAGAGAGTCAGGAAATGAATTTTTTTGATGTGAAAAAAATCCAATAAAAAAAACATGAGAAACTGACACAAGAACCAAAAAACTCAGTGAGGGGAAGAAGCTTAGCTCTGGTGTAGGACTGAGTGTCTCCCCAAACATAAATATTTTAATGTTAATGGAAATGAATATACATTTTTTATGGGAAGAAAAAAACCTTGACCCAAAAGAGAGGCAAGTCCAAAATTCTATCATATGGAAGCAACATACCCTGGAAGCAAATAACTACTCTGTAACTTAGAAAAATAACTGGGTGAAAGTTCCTGTTTTCCAAGAATTCTGAATAACTCACAAGGATTGTTTGTTCTTGTATCTGCCTGTGTTTTACAGGCCATATCTGGACTGGATTTTTCACTAAATGATTCCTGAGGATAACATTTTACATTAAAATGTACATTAAAGCAGAAACATTTCTAGCTACTTCTAAGCCTCAGTATTCTACAGACACCAGTTTAAGCTTTCATTATGTTTTTACCAGTTGCTTCAACAGGATTTGGTTCCATCAAAAAAGGTGTACAAATAAAAATTTATATATATTTGAAGCGACTCCCACACTGCATCATAGCTGGAAACAACGTAACATTTTAAAGGTCTTTTGTATAACACATTGTGAGTCGCCAGCTGTTTTTCTGATCCATAGAGCAAATCCTGCACTAAAAGACGGCTGCCCAGAAGGCATGAGCTGACATTGATTTGAATCCACCAGCTCTCCCAGTGGATCAGATGGCATCTCAGCACTAGAATCAGTATTGCTATCACATCCTCATCTGTCGCCTCATGGGACAAGAGCTGCAAGAAATATGAAGGGAAATTGCTCCTGTTAGGGGACAGCTACATTTATTTCTGTTAAAAAAAAAAAAAGCCAGCACCTATAATGTGCATGTTAAAATGATGCCTAACTATAAAAAGAATCCATCCTTTTCTGCCCCAATATTAATAAACTCAACAGAATAATATATTATTTCTGCTTCCCAGCACTATTTGAAGTCTGTCGTGGGGTTGAGCTAATGAAGTCTTTTCAAGGCATGTGGAAGTGAAAAACATGAAAAAATCCAATAAATTCACACCCAAAGACACTTAAGAGTGACTGCCACTTTTGCCTTTGTGCCCAGGTCCATCCTCGGGAGCTGAACCACCAAAGCGAGGAAGGAGCCCTTTTCAACGGGTGTATCACATTTGGGGACTTTTCTACATTTTTACAAAAGATTTCTAATTTCCAGGATGGTACTTTAAGTTGAAAGGCTGAAACTGTTTGCGGGAAAGCAGTTTCAAATTTAAACTCATTTTCCAAGCCGCAAATAAAGTGCCTTCACTTAATAGAAAGTCATATCCTCCTCCTAAGAGTTCATTAGCCTTTGGCACTTTGGCTTTGACATGTGAACAGCAGGATGTTGACTTCCCATAAATGTTTGTAAAGCTCAGTGATGCAAAGCAACCTCATTGAAGCCCAGGATCACAGGGGGAAAAACCCCCCACACAACCTTTTTTTTTTTTTTTTTAAAGAGAGAGTGAGAGAGGAGAGAGAGAGAGAGAATTTTTTTTTTAATAATTATTTTTTAGTTTTCGGCGGACACAACATCTTTGTTTGTATGTGGTGCTGAGGATCGAACCCGGGCCGCACGCATGCCAGGCAAGCGCGCTACCGCTTGAGCCACATCCCCAGCCCCCCCCACACACAACCTTAATCCCAAATCACATAGTTATATACTGCATCCATCCATCCATCCATCCATCCATCCATCCATCCATCCATCTGTCCATCCAATATGAATGCCATCAGGAACAGACAAGGCCTCTCTAATCATAGACTTTACCATGTAGAATGGAGAGGGGATTATTCATATGATGTGATGATGTGTTACCCTAAAAACACTGGTTGGTAATCACAGCTGTTAAGTTCAAGAGGTTTGCTTTTAATTTTGAGCTTTGCTGAGTACATTCTGTGCTATGAAAATGTTCTGGGACAACATCTTCAGTTAAAGAACATAAAATATATTTACAAAAGTAAAGATGGCACTTGGCCTTTAAGATTTAGCCTGTCAAATGTTATTAAACAGAAGAGTATCTTAACAGAAAACAATAAATTGATGATAACATACATATAGGAACGTTAAAAAAAAAGATGATGTCTGCCTGATAAACTGTCAACTAAGTATTTCATCCAGAAAAAAATGTAAAATATGTTCTTAGGGGTCTACCTTACTCCATAAAGAAAGATAGCATTAGATGCAAAGCTTGTTTAGTAAAAAATAAATTCAATAGTCACAGAGCATGAACCACTTGGGAATAACAGGTCATTAGAAGCTTTTAAGATTCTCATAACAGATGACATTCCCTTAGGTCCCTTTCATTCCCAACTTGGCCCTAATCACTCTCTTTCTTTGGCTGTTTTTTTAAGTCAGTAGGTTGCAGTTTAATATATCTTGACATCATTACCTAAGACATCAGATCAGCTCAATTGTTATGCAAGTAATGTGGCTTTGCAAATGACTGCCGGGACAAGGGATGCTAGCAAGGGGAGAGGGAAATGCAAGCCACGTCCAGTCCCTGCTGCCTGTGGCGTAATCTGAAATAACATCTGTGAAGGCACATGTGACACTCACATCCAACAATGCGTTTGATGGGCAAAAGTATCTGTAATAAAATTTGTTGTACAAGGGAATCAGGACATAGCTGCTTCTGCCTCTGCACATCCATATCCTCATTTCACTTCTGTCTGTCCACACAGCCCCCCACCCCAATCCATCCACACTCTCATCGTCCACTCTCATCCTGTTGGCACCCCTACCACCCACTTCTGCCCATCCACACCATCACATCTACCTCTGCCCAACTCCTTTAGAAAAGGGAGCTGGGGGATTCAGCCCCCACCAAAAGCAGCATTTCACACTGTTCTCCACTTCAGAACTCTGACTCCAGGGGATGGTTTGCTCTCACAAGGGCAAAATTATTTAAACCCATTGATGGCCTCAAGAAAATGACCCACAAAGTGTTCATCACGGTGTAACTTTGATTCAATCATTTAATTTTTACAAGTACATTTTCTAATCAGTATCCATGAACACCGATACTCATGAGGTATTTTTTTTCCTTCTTTATGAATTATCTGGGGAGATAAAAATCTGTATTTAAAGGGGCTTGCAGATGATCACAGGCGCTGTTGAGCAACTGATCCATGCTGAGTGACAGAATGTAGATAAATGGACACCAGAAGGACAGTCTCTAGGAAACATCTCCTGGTATACCTCTCCAGAGCTTGCCTGCATCAGCTTTTAAGGATCTTCTTAGGTTGAAAATATTTTAAAAAGCCATATGCGGAATATGGACACAACGATATTAGGAGAATTCCTTGAAATCTTCCAATTTCCCCCCTCCCCCAGCATGCACTGCCAAGAAGCCTTTGGGCTTGATAATGTGTCTATTATCAGCAACCACTCCCTGTGTATTAGTAAGTAGATTCTTGATGCCTAACTGCCGAATGAGGCTGAAATTAGTTACAGCATCCTATAAGCCCCCATTTTAATACTTATCACAGCATAAGGCTTCAGAACACCTGGTGCAAAGTGGGTACTCAGTAAAAATGATTATCATTTTCAAAGGGAAAAAGGATGGAGATGGAGCCTAATGCACAGAATCTCATGCTTCAGCCATTACAGGATATGCACCTGAAATACCACGTGAATATCATCTAGTGTCTCAACAGGGTGTCACAATTGTTACCAGCTTAATTAAAGGGCATTTGAGTGACTTCTTGAGAAGCTGCACCCCTAGATCTTGTTTCAGGGAATGAATGAAAGAAATGAATGAGTGAATGATGGATGGCACTGTAGCCCCCATCACCCTGAATGAGAGCTGGAGAAGGTCAGGGATGGTGAGGGAAAGGTTATGAGTCACATGTGCTTTTGATTCACATTTCATCCACCAGAAGTTAGGCACACGGGGATCACAGTCTGCATGCCTGGCTCATGGCAACCTCACTCTGCCTTATCCTCTGACTGCCTGAGGCTGCTCTCCACTGGCAAGATAATAGCAGGCCAGAGAGTGGGGGTGTACTTTGATCCTGGCATGGAGCACAGAACAGGGTGAAGGGTGGAGGGCATGTCTGAAGGAGCAAAGAAGCCAGTCTCCTCATCTGCATTTAAACACCAAGGCCCTCTCACTGCAGCCCAGTCCCTGTGTCTGCTTTGCCACTGCCCAACCTGTGGACAGAACAACCAGCTCTGAGACTTCAGACACGTGCTTCCAGACATCTCTTCCTAAGGACACTTGACTATTTACCTGGGACTCCTGTTACAGGTTTAGAAGATGAACAGCTCCTGCAAGATAGGTTCATCTAATTTCTAAGGAAGCACACTGTATAGTAAAGGTCATCGGCTCTGGGGACCTGTGTTTCTGCTATGTGATACTGGCCAATTTAGACTCTCCGAATCTCATCTGTAAAGAAAGTCAAATAATACCTATGTACTTAACTGGATAGGAGCACTGTGATAACTAGGTGAGGACGTCTAGGTGAAAGCAATTTACAAATCTTAGAGTATATAAAACTAGGGTAGCATCACATAAGTTTTGAGGATTATAATCAAATCAGGCATAGAAAGAGCACATTCTTTAAGAGTACATGGTAATTTCTTTCCTTGATTTTATAAAAAGCTACTGATTTCTTTATATCACTAATCTAGAATTCATATTGATAGAAATCCTGGTAGAATGGACAGTGTGTATTTTCCAGGCATCTTTAATTTGTCATTGTTAAAATTTCCAGTCCAAACAGTGATGCCAATTCTGTTATCCCAAACAGCCTAATTAGAGTGCTATGGGACCAGGCCTTGCAAGGAAATGTCCTGAACAAACAGACAGCAACATACATCATACTATCAACAGGGGACTCCAAACTCAAGGTTGCTATGTGGCTTTCCTCAGTCACAGCTCTGCGTGACACCCCTGGGGTCAGAAGCCACTGATCCAGAATGGAGAGTTCTATTATACTATTCTGCTTGTCTCCAGCAAAGAGAGTCTTAGTCTCTTACTCCCCTTGAGGCCCAGCTCACAGTGGGCTACTTGGGGAGGGAACTGGTAGCGATGGCATTGCGTCTTCAAATTAGAAGTTCACCTGTAAAAGCTGAGTTGCAAGATTTGAATAATGACAAAGAAAGGGGAAATCAAAAATTTCTATCAGAGGCTGCTTTCCTTTGCACTCAGTATGTGTTCCGAGATGACAAGAGCACTAAAGGCTTCCAATTTAATCTTTCTGAGCCTGAAGAATATCACTATGAAGAGATGCTTTTCCGCAAGTCAAGTCCCTTCCAACTATCCCCTTGCTGTGTTGCAAATGACTCCCGCTCAGCATCTCTGCATCCCAGGAATGGAGCAGGAGAAGGCCTGGCTGATTATTCTGCCTATCACCTGCCAAACCAGGACTGATGGATTCTTAAATTCTCACCCCATCTTGCTTTACTGAGACAACTGAGTTTTCAGCAATTCTTTTTAGAATGCACGCCTCTACCAGGGGCCCATACACCTGTTCCCCAGGATATCAATTGTCTTAGCCTCTTTCTTTTTGTCTTTCCAATTTTACTCCATCAATGCCTGCTCTATAAGTTAACTTACCTTTTAATAAGCTTCCTGGGGCTACTCAACTACTCCCACCTTGTTAGACGTGGCTACTCTTCTCTGGACGGTCACACAATGGCTTTGCTTCCCCCTCTCTCCTTGGGCTTCCCTGTCATTCTCGGCTTCTTCCTTCTCAATTGTTTTCACACGATGATTTTAGTTGCCCCAATATGGTCTGGATCTTAAGATCCTTAATTCTTGTTCTTCTGCATGTCTTTCCCTCCCACGTGGTATATCAAAGAAACTGCCACCCCATGCCTACGACCCATTTCTCTGTCTCCACAGCTCACAAACCACCTGTCCTCCACTGGCTTTGCAGCCCCAACGGGGGCCTCCCTTTGCAGTATTCCCCAGGTGAAGGTGTGCAGTAGACCGACTGAAATACTTCTCTTCCTATTTCTCTTTTGGATATTACTTCACTACTTTATCTGTAGTGTATAACAGGCAGTGCTACCTGTCAATGATTTGTAAGTGTACAGAACAAGTTTATTGAACCGGACAAACTTGATATAGGTGAAGTTAACAAGAACTGGATGTTTTTTTCATTCCAATGCCTCTGGAAAGTTCTTTGAACCATTCTATGTACCCAGGGGGAAGCCTTAGCCAGGTCCCATCCCTTTTCCAGGTACATTTCTGACACTAGTCAAAGGGCTTCTCGTCATCTACCAGCTGCTCTCCCCAGCTTAGGCTGACTGAGGCTTGGCAGACCACAGCAGGAGCAGGTCACCTAGGGGGAAGAGTCATCTGTGCTTCTCCATTCCTCTCCTGGAGCTCCTCCTGCTTCATCAGGATGGGGGAGAGGGGAGAGAAAAGCCCCTTCTTGAAGAGTTAAGGAAATGATCACATGTTCATGACTCACATATGAACTAACAATAAAAATACTGCCAACTGAGAGAAGTATTCTATGGGAATAAGTATTCTCTGGCACTTCTATGAGACACTTCTCACCAACTGCTTATTATAATTAAGGAACTTGCCCAAGTTTCCTTTGGCTGCCAGTGCTAGGTTCCAAACACAGACGGAAAACCCCAAGTGCCACACTCTCACTATTGGCTTGCAGAACTACTCTAACCCGGACTCTCCATCTGCTCTTCCTCTGAACCATGCACTGTGCTGCCTTGTCTCTTGAGCCCTTCTGCCTTGTGATGCTGTGTGCTTGTGTCTAGCAGAGCTCATCTGTATGAAGCCTCTATGCCCCAGGAGTGGTTCTGTAACAGGTGTGGGAGGCAGAACCCAGGAAGGAAACAGAAGAAGAGCAATTAGCAAGATCTACGGAGAACTGGATGCTTAAAATTGTAAGGAAACAGGTTTACGGTAGAGAGAACCATCCAATGTTCAAACAATGCAGAGAAGGCAATCATGATAGGGTCTCAATACTGCCTACTGGGTCTCCCAGTGAGGAGCAACATCACGTGTGATTTTAGGGAAGGAAACTTCAGCAAGCTGTCAGGAGTGGAGTCCAAATTCCTGTGGATCAAGGAAGGATAGGAGGTGAGGAAGTAGAAACAAGTATTGGCAAGTGTTGGCTACTCTTTCCAGAAACTTATCTCTGAGATGTGCTTAACACCAGAAGAGAGACATTTTTAAGAATAGGGGGCATAAGAAGGAAGAGAGAAAGGGGGGGAGGAAGAGAAAAAGGAGGGGGGAAAGGAAGGAAGGAAGGAATAGAAAGAAAGAAGAAGGAAGAGAGAAATGCGTAGTAATATGGTGATATTTATAACAGGATTGTTTTTTGTTTGCTTATGTTTCTAAAATTTCCTTAAATTCTTGTCCTGATGCTATTATTGAACAGGTGACCTTTCAGTAGTTAATGTGTTCTCAAATTCTTTTGCTCAACCTATTCAGTAAGATAGACTTGAATTATTTAAATCTTTTTAAAAACATTGCACATAAGAGCATTTTTTGTCTTTTTGGCATTCCCACACCTTGAGAAGGTAGAGGGGGACAAGGAGAAACAGTTGAGTCTTTCCTGAGAATTCAGAAAAAAGTCCCCAGCCCACCCTCCATGGTGGAGAAGGACTCAGTATCCCGGGCAGTTCTGAGCCGTGCTAGGAGCCTGTGGTCAGCTATCTTTCCTTTGAATAGCAAACAGTTTCTGAGAACTTGCAAAGGTGAGCTGCAGAGGTGGGTCATCCAGGATGCTGGGCCATTTACCAGTTGCCTTGTTGTGAAAGTGATAGAGGGGCAGGGACCAGGAGTACATACTGTAAGTCCGAGATCTATAAACTGGAGTCTACAAGGCTTATTTATAGGCCCTTGAGGATGGAAGTCAGATTCTGATGCCATTACCTCTACAACATGGCAAAGGTTAAAGTGCTACACCTAATGTAACTTTGCAGTTTTATATGGCAAAGACGTTGGGGGTATGTTACTTAACGATCACTCTTTGATTTAAAGATCCACGCAGTTTGCTCAGGGCCCCAGCTGGATATCCAGCAGCAAGAGCTACTGCAGTAAAACAGGGGCATGACAGATGGTTATTAGCACAAGGAAACCTCCTAAAGGTTCCAGCGAGCTCAGAAGGTCCACAAATGAAACCAGAATGAACGAATTCCCCAATGTTTCAAGGTTTCTGTCACTGGAGGGCACAGGGACTAATGGGAGACGATCTGGGAGCAAAGATCAAAACCTGCAGGCAGGCGATATGGCCCCAATTTACTAAATGGCCTCTAATTAGGAATTGGTCTGGGGAAAATGTATACAGGCATAAGTCAGTCAATATTTCACACTGGAATTCTGAAACAGGAAAGGAAAGGAAAGGAAAGGAAAGGAAAGGGAAGGAAGGAAGGAAGGAAGGAAGGAAGGAAGGAAGGAAGGAAGGAAGGAAGGAAAGAAGGAAGGAAAGAAGGAAGGAAGGAAGGAGGGAGGGAGGGAAGGAAGGAGGGAAGGAAGGAGGGAAGGAGGGAAGGAAGGAGGGAAGGAAGGAGGGAAGGAGGGAAGGAAGGAGGGAAGGAGGGAAGGAAGGAAGGAAGGAAGGAGGGAGGGAGGGAAGGAAGGAGGGAAGAAGGGAAGGAAGGAGGGAAGGAAGGAGGGAAGGAGGGAAGGAAGGAGGGAAGGAGGGAAGGAAGGAGGGAAGGAAGGAGGGAAGGAGGGAAGGAAGGAAGGAAGGAAGGAGGGAGGGAGGGAAGGAAGGAGGGAAGAAGGGAAGGAAGGAGGGAAGGAAGGAGGGAAGAAGGGAAGGAAGGAGGGAAGGAAGGAGGGAAGGAGGGAAGGAAGGAGGGAAGGAGGGAAGGAAGGAAGGAAGGAAGGAGGGAGGGAGGGAAGGAAGGAGGGAAGAAGGGAAGGAAGGAGGGAAGGAAGGAGGGAAGGAGGGAAGGAAGGAGGGAAGGAGGGAAGGAAGGAAAGAAGGAAGGAAGGAAGGAAGGAGGGAGGGAGGGAGGGAGGGAGGGAAGGAAAGAAGGAAGGAAGGAGGGAAGGAAGGAGGGAAGGAGGGAAGGAAGGAGGGAAGGAAGGAGGGAAGGAGGGAAGGAAGGAAAGAAAAGGTGAAGAAAAGATAAAGAAGACTCCCCTTACCCATCTCGCCAATCCACTTCCATCCCAGAGACCTTGAGGCTTCTGGGGTATGGGATATATGTATATGTATGTTTTGTTTCGGGGGAGGGGTGTGTTTGGTGGTCAGGTCAGGCCAGGGTTTCTTCTGAAACCAAAAATTTTTCTCAAACTCCTAGCTTCTTGAACATTTCCTATGTAAATGTGTTGTCAGCTTTTAATTTTTAAAATTAACTCTAATTTAAAGAACTTCTAAAAGGGTCATGAGGGGGTTCCCAATAGTTCCCCTATTGGTTATTATCCTAAAGCAGGAGAGCAGAGCAACAGGGGCCATATTCCTATTCTGAAAAGCTCCTAAATACATTGTGTTTAACCCGTGTATGTATGTCTGTGTGTGCATGTGTGTGTGTATCTACATACACTATCTCCTCTAATTGCAATTTAAAAAGAATTAGTCCTAAGGAGAAAACTAAAATTAAAAATGGATATAAATCATTCTTGAAATAAAATGCTAACACAGTAATCAAATGAGTATCCAGAAAAGCAAGCCTCTCCCCATTAATCCTTTCTCACCACAGGAAGTCAGGTAATATCTTTTAATATCAAGACAGGTGATTAAGCAGAAAAAAACTCAGAGAAATGTGTAGAAAAATGTCTAACAACATTACATCTGCAAAGAAATGAAGGTGGGGGGCAGCACATTTCATGACACAATCCCCAGAGTTGGGCAGCTGGTGAAGAGAAGCCAAAGATGTCAGTCACAGTCAGGGTAAGGGGGACATCCCAAGACACAGTGAAAAAGACACTGGGAAGTTTGTTAGTGCCATTTCCTTTGTTTCTAAGGGGATAGTATGGAGGCTGGGTTGAGTCACAAAGGAAAACACTGTAGCCCAACGTTATATATACAAATGTTAGGCAACCATAGCAGAAATACCAAAGGAACAGAGAAAGACATAAGAAAAACGTTATCACAAGAGTTGCTGCTGAATAATTAAGGCCAATGGTAAGCAGACTAAATAAACACAATGCCAACTATTTTCAATAAAAATATTATGACATACAAAGTTCAATGTACATGGGCATACTACTGCTAAAGGGAAGTTTTTTTAAAAAAAATTGTCAGAAGCAAAGTTTTCAGAGGAAATTCCACAATTTCAAATATTTTCTTAATGGCCTCCATTCCAGGTAAGCAAGTTTGCCGCCAGCTCAGTCCTCAGCTCCATGGCCTGGATGTAGAGGCCTCTGTAGTTCCAGCTGTTCTGGTGGAGATGGATGCACAACTTCTCTGACCTCTGTGTATCTGGAAGCAGCACCTGGCTCAAGTCTTCATTGCTCCATGTTTTCCCAAGTTGCCAGAAGAGGAGAGATCAGAGGGGCCCCATGCTCCAGCTCCAGCTGGACATAGCAACAATCTTTCTAGTAGATGGAAGGAAACTGCTTACTGGCTGCAGTTACCAGGGTATTTTGGAGGATGTCAAGGAAATCTGGCTGGTCAGTGTTAAAAAGAAACTCTCTGGAGAGTTGTACAGAGGTGCAAAAATGCATGGCACTTCTGTTTCTTTGCTGCATTTTTCTTTAAAACAAACCCCCAAAGAGCAATAAATATACATAGACTGGAATTTGGGCAATATACGGATTGCAGACTTCCAATAAAGATTTCTTGAACTTGAAAATGAATCTCTTCTTTGAAAAAATAAAGTTTAGGTCTTTGAAGTCCATGGGAAACTCACTTTGACACAATGAGATATACAGAGCTAGGTAGAGCTGTATTAAATTCTAGCTGCAGAGTTAAAATACTAAAATAGCACATTGGTAGTCAGTAAAAAAAAAATACATATAAGGGATTGAATACTTGGGGACAAGTCAACATAAATTCTGTCCTCCCTGATTTACAGAACTTTCCTAACAAAGACCCCTCAATGAGGCCACTGCAGAATCTCAGGGTGGTGAGATAACCCACAGCAACAGTGACCAGCCTTTTTACTAAGAGAGGCTTCCCTCTGGTCTGTCCATGGTATTGTTTAGCTCGCAAGGTAGACAGACTAGTCCTGAATAGCAGTCAAAGAGGATGGCACTGAGGTCAAGAGGGGACACACTGTGTTTGGAAAAATTGGCAAGTGGGCACAGAGTCAGTCTCTTTATCTCACCCTCCTTTTGGGGGGGCTGGTTAGGAAATATAATCAAAATACCACTTTTCTCTTCAGCTTAACTGAATTACATCCTTTATTGCCCAGTGGCTTAGGCAATAAATGTTACTGAAAGGACTAATTTAAGATCTGAATTTATTTTAATTAGTCTTTGTAATACTACAGCAGATGTGAATCTGCTTAAACGCAACCACTACTTGCTGAGAATCTCAATGAAGTCCCAAACATTTTAGATTGCTAGACAAGACAATTTTTAAATAATATGAAGATAAAGAGGAAACCAAAAGAAGTGGGGGGAAGAAGGAAGCAGGCTTATTTGGTTCCGGATGGTTCTCCATGCACACGCAACCTGGTGGGCGGGTCACAGCGCGGGATTAATAACTGACAGCTGTTGTTAACTCCTGTGGAAGAGTCGATAACCTTAGGAGGAACCTGCACCCCGCTCCTGGGAGGCAGAGTAATGAGTCCCCCTGGAATGAAAGTCCTGGCCTTCTTTGTTGTAACTATTGATCTACTGTAGAGGCCTGATGTGATTTAGATGAGGGAGGAAGAGATAATGGCATTGATTATTCTATTTAGGAAGCAGACTAAGACAGAACTCAGGTACAAAACACGAACAGGAGAAACCCCCACTCAATCATTCCTTGTCTTTTCTTTGCAGTCCAAGGCAACAAGAGGTGGTCTTGGTGACAGGGGAATACATCTTGATAAACCTGTAGCTTTGAATTTCAGGGACACGCCGGTGTTAACAAAACCAGAACATTGCTTTTGTTGTTCTGGCTTAAGTCCTGGATTGTCATATTCCAGTGAGAGGTGAGCTCGAGGGGCAGAGTTCTTGCCTAGAGAGAAGAAATGTCTTCCCCGATTGACGTTCTTTCTAACTTCATTAGGTACACATTTTTTTTTCAAAACTAGGTTTACAAAGTAATTGCCTTAGTCTGTTTAGAGCCTGATTGGCTTCTACAACACACATTTATTTCTCATAGTTTTGGAAGCTGAAAAGTTCAAGAGCAAGGTGCCAGTAGATCAGATGAGGACCTGCTTCCTGGTTTGCACCCAACTGGTTGTGTTCTGCTATAGTGGGTGGTGGGGGGAGAAATGAGCATGTGCAAGGGAGAAGTTGTTCTCTCTCTTATAAAGCATGACTCTCATGCATTATAACCTACTTATGTCCCAAAGATCCCTAATATCATCACATTGGGGTTGGATTTCAACATACAAGTTTTTGTGGGGAGGGACACATAAGCTTTCAGTTTGCAACAATAAATAAAGGCCAGCCCACCTAGATGGTCCGATCTAGTTCAGTGGTTCTCAAATGATGATGGAGAAGCTGGGAGGCAGGGGGATGGGGACTTTTCCCTCCAAGAGACACTTGGCAGTATTTGGAGACATTTTGGGCTATCATGATCAAATGTGGTGATGCTACTTGAAGGTTTCTAGTAGGTAGGGATCCTAGGTATTGCTAATCATCGCATAGTGTACAGGACAGTCTGACATCAGTAAGAATTACCCAGTCCAGAATGCCAATAATGCCAAGGCTGAGAAACAGGATTATCTGGAATTCATTTGAAATTATTTACCAAAATGCTACTTAAATACCTGGTGGATTGCCTTGGGACAAGCATCCAAGAAAAAAGCAAAAATGAAAAGCACAGTGATTGTGCTTTTGGCACAGGTCTTATCTGACTCCTGAGACTGCTCGTCTGGTTCAAAGTACAGTGAATCACTGCTGGGCCCCACCACCAGCCACAGCAACTGCTTTTCGGGGAGAAAAGTAGGAGGTGGACTAATGGCTTTGACCTTCATGAATTAATAGATAAGGCTTGAATACCACTACACAAGGGCATGGTGCAGGCTTGGAATGGCTTCCTTATGAAAAATGGAGAACAGGAGATAGAGGGGAGTGATGTCATGATATTTTGGAATTCAGAGCCAAAGTGAACTATATCAGACATTCTCTGTTCTGATAAAGTAGGGTGCAGTAGGAATTCAGCTTCAGATGTGCAGATCTGGCTGCAGCACACATAAATGTGTCTCTGAAGGTCATCTTCCTCACCTCACTCATGGGGAATACATTCCAAGACCCTGGTATGTCTGAAACCTCATATGGTACTGAACTTTATATATACTATGTTTTTTTTCCATATATACATAACTACGATAAAGTTTATAAATTAGGCACAGTAACAATAATAACTCATAATAAAATAGGAGAATTTTAACAGTAGACTACAATAAAATTATTTAAATACTATGAATTATTTATTCCTGGAATTTTCCATTTAATATTTTCAGATCGTGGTTGACCCAAGGTAAATGAAACCAGAGAAAGCAAAACCGGGTTTGAAGCACACTGCAATTGTTTTGGGCTGTCATTAGATATTTTTTTCAGACAAGAAAAAATGACAAGTTCAAAATCACATTTTAAAATTCATGTGCTCAAAGTCATCTAGCAAGTCTGGAAAAGTCAGAGCTACAACCTGGTCCAAAGTCAGGGATCTGTCCAAGAGGCATGTGTGCTGCACATCTCTTCCTTTGATTCTCATTAAGACTTCTACTGAGGGGGCTGGGGATGTGGCTCAAGCGGTGGCGCGCTCGCCTGGCGTGCGTGCGGCCCGGGTTCGATCCTCAGCACCACATACAAACAAAAGATGTTGTGTCCGCCGAGAATTAAGAAAAAATAAATAAATATTAAAAAATTCTCTCTCTCTCTCTCTGTCCCCCCTCTCACTCTCTCTTTAAAAAAAAAAAAAAAAAGACTTCTACTGAGTTAACATCAGATGCACATCAGCATTCATCACATGCTAAGGACTATTCTGGGCACCGGGATGCAGACAGGAATAAGACAAAAGCCATTCTGGAAACAATGTGAAGGACAAAGGGAATGCAGGGTGGGGTAGATGTTCAACTCAGGGAACTGGGCTAATTTATAACTGAGATGGCCTATGAAGTTGGCTGTGAGCGGTGAGATCAGGGTGATGGGTGGAGCAGGGAGGTCCTGGCAGAGGAAGAAAGACGTGGGCGTAGAAGTTGAAGAGCATCCCAAGGCTTCCAGAAACAGCCAAAGGTGGAATTTGGAAGCACCGCAGGGTGGGCAGAGAATGATAGGCTTTTATCTATCTAATGTTACCAATGTTCTGCCTTTTATGACTGGCCATACCTGGTTGCCATGACTGTACATTTAAAAGGCATTCCCCAGTACTCCCACCACCATCGATTCAACATCATGATGAAATTCACACTTCCTGAGCACTTGCTATGCACCAGGTGCTGGGCCAAGCATTTTACTGAGCCCAAATTATATATTTTTAGAAAAAAAAACTATGAGAAAGATATTATGATCATTGTGCTAATAATTAGTATTTATTAACTATAAAGCAATTTAGGTTAAAGGGAGTTTCGTGACTTGCCAGAAGTTATACAAAACAGAGGTATTCTGACTCCAGGTCCAGTGCTCGCTTAATAATTATATGTGTGTTTTATATCAGCCCCTTTCCTCCTTGTAACTATTCTCTAAGGGCTAATCTGTGTCATTCATGTCTCCTGCAGCTTCAGTAGGGCTAGGGGACAGGGATGCAAATTTAAGATCCTAGTGCAGAATAGAAATTGAAGGAACATTAGTGGAATTTGATAAACACAGTTTTAGTACTGGAACAGGAATTCTTTCCTTATAAAGATATTGATGGAAATAAAATGATCCTGTACATGAAGAAACCAGCTTAATTTTTTTAAAAAGACAGTCTTTATATTTGGGAGAATTACTATGGAAAACCTTAAATTTTTCCTTCTCTGCTCAACTAAATAGTTTTCTTAGGTTCAGATTACAAGCATAAAATTCCAAAGAGTTTTCATTAGCATGTGTATCCTCAGGGAAGCTTCAAATGAATGAAGCATTTTTGAAATGCTGAGCTCTTCTTGCTTCGAAGTGGAAGGAATAATTTCAGTGGTGCTGCCAGTGTCTTGATAAGAAATGCACCTGAAGGCCCTGCAGACTTGAAGCAGCCCCAGCCTGGCCTCTGGATGTGGCTGATGCCTCATCACTCACAGAGTGGCTGCCTGCCCTAAGTTGTCCTCTTCCAATTGGTTCTTCTAGCCCGGTCTTCAATACATGAAACTTTTGTATTGAAAATTATAATCATGGAACGTGCACATGTTGACAGTGCTATTTTGATGGTCATTTTCATTTCAAGGACTTGCATCAGGATTTAAATGTAGGAGGTCAGGTGGTTTCTTTGGGATGGGTTGAGTTCATCATGGGTGATTTGGGGGAGGTGTGGGGAAAACAATTGTGTTAAGGAAGTTGCTCCACTGCCTACCTTGCCAAATTATCATGTGATAAGTTTTCCTCGGATTTATCTACTGGGGTAGGTATTTCTGACCACAGAACAAAAAAGAAAAATAAATTTCTTCATTTTCATCCATTCTTTTCCAATATTCAAATATAAGATATTTAATATAAAACTTGGTACAATGGGGCTAAAATTCAGCAAATCTATACATTTTATTCTGTATACTGTTGATAACTTTTTAAGTGATTTATCTGTAATCACTTAAAAATTTATCATTTATTATAAATCATTTATAGTTTATCATTTATTGCAACTTCTTAGAGTGACCTGATGGTTTCAAACAAACAATGATTATAGCTGCATTTTGTGGATACCACTGGTACGGCCGATTGGATTTTCCAAGATGGCTGCAATAAGAATTCCCATCCCACATGCATTTTTTTTAAAGCAATGTCCCATTGCTACTCCTCTGAGTGAAATTTGGAGGTCTGTATTCCTGTCCTTTGAATCTGAGTGGGCCTGCAATGTGCAAGTAGAAATGCAGTGTAACTTCTGTATGGGCTATAAAAGCCAGTACAGCTTCCACCTGGCCTCTCCTGGGGTACTTGCTCTTGGAAGGCCACTGCTGTGCTGTAAGGAAGCTCAGGCCACATGGAGAGACCACACGTGGGTGCTCCAGGCAACAGCCTCAGCTGAGGTTCCAGCAGGCAGCCAGTCCCAACTGTCAAACATCTGAGTAGAAAGAGTCCTAGGCAAATTATTGAAATCGCCACCTGATTTCCTGTGGCCTACGATGAAATGCAAAAAGATGGAGACACATAGAAGAAAGAACTGTTTTATTTAAAAGAGAGAAGATTTGTTGGATCTGAAATAATACTCTTTCTCACTGACCTCTCTAGGCAGCAAATGATTCTAGAGCCAAGAAATGCCTTCTAAGAGATCAAATTGGGGGTAAAAAGTGGTAAGAAGTTTTACCAAAAAGTGAGGATGAAGCCAAAAGTGAGACTATAAAAATGCTTTGCTAAGATCTTGAAAAAAAAATCTAAGGTGGAAAAAAATTCCCTCCATGACAGCACATGAAGGGTATTTTCCCACGGGAGTCTGACCACCATCTGAAGAGGAAGAAAGGCTCATCTCTAAGAGATCTGTAGATGTGACATTTTCTAGTGGAGGAGATCATAAATGAATATATTTGCACACACACAAACCACAAAGTGTTTAAGAAAACAATTTTTGGCAGAAACACCATTAACTTGCACCAGAAAAGACAGACTTTAGTAAGTGAAGAGGAACTATTGGACTCTGTAGGTATTGTAGACCCAAAGCAGGATGAGGAAGCTACTCAGACAGTGTGGCTTAGAGGGCAGAACTAAAATGCTCAGAGAGCAGAGCCCGAGTTACAGTGAAGAACAGAAGGCAGGGGTCTGAGCCCTAAAGAAGGGACTAGTAGTATGTGCTCAGCTAAATTTCAGAACAGAAATAGCGACTGCTGTGTGACTCTGGCTTCTCACCTTTTTTGGATGAGGGTAAGTGTAGTGGTGATCCCAGCCTATCTTACCATTATATGCCGGGTGTATGGGGCCAGAGGAGGGCTTATCTTTCTAGTTCACAGGTTTTCAGATGGGGAGGAATGGTACTAAAGGGGCTGTGCCCAAAGAGCCACCCTCCAGGATAGTCACTAGTGGTGTAGACAATGATCAGTTGTTGACCTGTGCTTCAGTGCATTGAGTCTTGGGTTCTTGAGAAGAAGGGATGAATATGTCTTGCATATGAGAAGGGTGTGATTTCTTTTGGAAGAGGAAGACATAGCAGATGGCATCTTTTCCTGTTTTCTTTCTTTTTCTTTAGAGAGGGCAAGTTTGTTTGGGGCACATGGTTTAAGAGTTTCAGTCCATGATCAGAATTCCATTGCTTTGGGCCTCAGGTGGAAGGCCATGGTAGTAAAAAGTTGCTCAGCTCAGGGCAGCCAGGAAGCAGAGAGCCAGATTATATCTTTCAAGATGACCACAACAAAGTCTCCCTTCCTACGTATGCTTACAACTTGATATGTTGCCTTTGAATTAAGCCAAGCATGAGACTTCAGAGGAAGGGTCATACTTCCAAGGCCCGGTCATACAAGAAGATGGAGTTTCAACCTGCTTTTTCTTTTTTTGGGGGGATGCTTGCTTTAGGAAAAATAGGTGCTGTGCTATGAGGAAGCAGAGGTCACCTAGAAGTGTTTGGCTAAAAACCCAAGCTAAGATCCCAACAGTCAGCCAATATTAATTACAGACTCATGACTGAGAAATCCTTTGAAATGACTCTAGACCCAGCTACTGACTGCAAATGCACCCAATCTCTTGATGGCACCCAAGAGAGAGCCGTCTAGCTGAAACCAATCAACTCCACAACGCTAAGAGGTAATATTTACTTTAGCCACTTTGTTTTGAGATGATCTGTTATGTGTCAGTAGAGAACTAGCACAACTAGTTCACTCACAACCTGCATTGTGTTCACTTTCATTGCCTGACATCGATTGTGGTTTTGTTGTGTGTAACATATAGGTATATATCATAAATGAGAAGAGGTCAGAGATGCATAAAAATCTTTAAAAATTTCTACTTTTTAAAGTTTATTCCTCTAGGACTTTAAAAAGTCTCTGAGGAGGATTTATTCCAGAATCCCTGGAGGATGCTAAAATCTGCAGATGCTCAAGTCATTTATATAAAATGGCATAGCATTTGCATATAACCTATGCACAGCCTCCTGCAGACTTTAAATCATTGCAAGATTACTTAAAATAGCTAATACAAAGTAAATGCTATGTAGATAGTTGTCACACTGGATTGTTTAGGGAACAGTGATGAGAAAAAAGCCTGTACGTGTTCAGTACAGAAGCAACCATTGTAGGTTTAGCTGTGTACAAATCAGCAACAACATGATTTTTTTTTTCCCAAACGGTTTTGATCAGTGGTTGGTTGAATCGACAGATGCAGAACCCACAGACATGAAAGATGACCACATATGTATAAAGAGAAAAAAAAAAGAGGGAGAGAGTGAGACATCTGAAAGTTCAATTCAGACAGTTCCAAATCCTGCATAATTTCTCAAACTTAATTTAGAACTTTGCATTTCTGCTGACATTCTTGTTTCTTTTCTTTTTTCTTTTTTCTTTTTTTGCTGAAGTTGGTTTTTAATGACAATCTTACTGCTTGTGGGCATTTGAACTATGAATTTTGAGAGTAGCTTTGGAAGTTGAGTTAGAGGGATCCCATCATATTCAGAAGCTGAATAGCCAAGCAAATCACTCTGTGAACTGTTGCCCTTACTGCTGATAAATATCTTTAATCCCATTCAGATATATTCCACTCCCGAGGATATTTATAATAAAGTTTTCCCCCATCATCAATTCTATTCATGTAGGTTGACAAAGCTCCCCAAATTATTCTCTCTTCTTTCAATAAATTATCAGAATATAATTAGAAATATAGCAAAGGTATACTTGACCCAGTCCCCACCCCGTCTCAATAGAAGCAGATTTTTTAAAATGCCTTCAACTTATTTGGTATGAAGACTCAGGCAAAGTCATACATAGGTTCAACATAAGTCCTTTAAACTGGATCCAGAGGAAAGGATTGTGTTGATGCAAGCTGGGCTCAGTCAACTAAACAGTAGAGCCAGGGAAAGACAACCAAGGACCTGTGGATGTGGGAGTCTCTTGTCAGTCAACGGCATTTTGGTTCCTAGTGCTGGCTCTGGGCTGCATATAACAGCGCAACCATACTATGGCTTCTGGAGAGGATTTTTTGTATTCCCATAATCATTTAACATTGTTTACTAATTTTTCAGATGTTTCCACTGGCCCTTTCTCTAGTTGCTCTATAACTAAATTAAAAAAATATATACTCATATAAGACACAAATGGCAGTTAAATCTGAGTGAGGGAAAGGTGTGTACTGGGCTGCTAGGCCTGAGAAACACAGATGAAATTCAGTTCTTGCTCTCAGGCTCACCAGAGAGGAGGACTGTGACAGTTCCTTAGTGCTGCTGTACTGAAGGACCTCAACCTGTGTGGCTCCTACATCGGGAATCTATAATCTCACGGTCTGGTGGATAGAAGTCCCAGATGAAGGTGTTGGCAGGATCCAGTCCTTCTGTAGGCTGTGCTGGGAAGATCCATGCCAAACCTCTCTTAGGCTTGAAGCCATCTCCCTGATCATGTGGCATTCTCCTTGTAACAAACTGTCTGTGCCCCAGTTCCTCATTTTAGTAAGCACTCAGCCATATTAGGTCCCATCCTGATGCCCACACTTTAATGGTATTACCCCTGTGAAGACTCTGTCTCCAAAGAAGGTGGCATTCTGAGGTATGTGGGATTAGGACTTCAACATATGAGTTTGGGAGCAAGGGAGCACTCGGTTCAACCCATAACAGGCACTATAGGCAAGTTCAGAAAGAAAGTGGTGCAAAACCCACAATGACAGACCTTTCTATCTCCCTGGAAAGTCAAGCACACACAAATTAGATAACAATCTGACCATGTCTAATACTGATCCAGAAATCTCTAGCATGATACTGCTTTCATTATCAGGGGCCAAAGGGACCCTGAGAATCTAGCCCACTCTGGTCAGTAACCTGATCTTGCCTGATGCTGCTGATGGTATTCTCACCACTTTCTTCCTAGAGGCTTCAGGACTGATGTCTCCATAGCTGCTCTTTTCTGAATGTTCCCATTGCATCTTGCCTTGTCTGATGGCTCCCCCATAAGAAAACCCTTCTTCCTGATGCTCTACCTAATAGTAACCATTTCTCCCTATAACTTGCCTTTCACTGGGCTCAGAGGTGAGGTACAAATCTTCCTGAATCTTCATTGCTCCTTCTGGATCATTTTTCCTCATTCTTGCTTAAAAAGATAGACACCTTTGAGTTTCATGTCTTTGAATAGTAACAACTACCAAGCACCAGGCACTTGCTCTTCTTGAAGATTTTAGTGCCCAACTCACTCCTGTTATAATTGTTGGCGTTTTTTTTTTTTTTTTTAATCTGTGTAGAAAATTCTTCCAGCATGTTAGCCTCTTACTCTCTTCCAATTATCTTGTCTTCCACCTACCTCAGTCGCTCAACCCCTGGTTATCATACATAGACCTTATCACTTCCAGTAACCACCACTACATAATTTTTACTGCCGGCATCTATTATCACCACCCCACATATTTCTTGCTCATCCCTCTAAGATTCTCATTCCCAACCTGCAGCCCTATCAGCTTCTGCTCATCAGTTCTCCCTTTTCACTCTCATCCTTTTCTCATGTCCTTCCTGTCCCCATGTCCTCCTTTCCTCATGGTCAATTATCAAAATAACTCCTCTATGTATATTGAAGCAACCTTGCATCCCTGGGATGTACCCATTTGACCATGGTGCACTATCTTTTAAATAAGTTTTTGTTTGCAATTTACCAATAATGAAACTGCAGTGCAAAACCCAGAACGATAGACCTTGCCGTCTCCCTCAATAAATGTACTTCATCACATTGCTAGACTTAAAGTCAATAATCCCATGATTATATCAATAGATGCAGAAAAAGCATTTGACAAAATACGGCATTCATTCTTATTCAAAACACTAGAAAAACTAGGGAAAGTAGGAGCATACCTCAACCTTGTAAAAGCTATGTATGTTAGACCCAAGGCGAACACCATTCTAAATGGAGAAAAATTGAAAGATCTCCCTCTAGAAACTGGAACAAGACAGGGATGCCTTCTTTCACCACTTCTATTCAGCATATTCCTTGAAACTCTAGCTAGCATAATTAGACAGAAGAAAGAAATTAAATGGATATGAATAGGAAAAGAAGAACTCAAACTATCCCTATTTGCTGACAATATGATCTGTATTTTGAAGTCACAAATCTCTATAAGAAAACTATTAGAACTCATAAATGAATTCAGCAAAGTAGCAGGATATAAAATTAATGGCCACAAATCAATTGCATTCCTATACATCAGTGATGAATCAACTGACAGAGAAGTTAGGGAAACTATCCCATTCACAATAGCCTCCAAGAAAATAAAATATTTGGGAATGAATCTAACAAAAGAGTTGAAAGACTGCTACAATGAAAACTTCAGAATGCTAAAGAAAGAAATTGAAGAAGACCTTAGAAGATGGAAAGATCTCCCATGTTCTTAGATATGCAGGATTAATGTCAAAATGGCCATACTACCAAAAGCATTATACAGATTTAATCTAATTTCTATTAAAATTCCAATGACATTCTTTGTAGAAATAGAAAAAGCAGTCATAAATTCATTTGGAAAAATAAGAGGCTCAGAGTAGCCAAAGCAATTCTCAGTGAGAAAAGAAGCAGGAAGCATCAAAATATCAGACCTTAAATTATACTATAGAGCTATAGTAATAAAAACAGCATGGTGTTGGCACCAAAACACACATGAAGACTCATGATACAGAACAGAAGACACAGACAAACCACATATATACAGCTATCTCATATTAGACAAAAGCCACAAACATACGTTGGAAAAAACGAGCCTCTTCAACAATTGGTGCTGGGAAAACTGGAAATCCATATGTAGCAAAAATGAAACTGAACCCCTATCACTCACCCTGCACAAAAGTCAACTCAAAGCAGGTCAAGGTCCTAGGCATTAGATCAGAGACCTTGAACCTACTAGAAGAAAAAGTAGGCCCAACTCTCCATCATGTCAGCTTAGGATGGACTTCCTCACATGACTCCTAAAGTGCAAGAAGTAAAATCAAGAATAAATAATGGGATGATATCAAACCACAAAGCTTCTTCACAGCAAGAGAAACAATCAAGAACCTGAAGGGATACCCTACAGAACCAGAGAAAATCTTTGCCACCTGAACTTCAGATACAGCATAAATCTCCAGGATATACAAATAACTCAAAAAACTTAATATCAGAAACAAATCCCAAAACAATTAATCCAAACATTATATAGACAGAGGAACTGCACAGTCACTTTGCAGAAGAAGAAATATGACTAGTCGATAGATATATGAAAAACTGTTCAACATCTCTAGCAATTAGAGAAGTGCAAATTAAAATTACACTTTATCTCACTCCAGTTAGAATGACGATGATCAAGAATACAAGTAACAATAAATGTAGGTGAGAATGTAGGGGAAAAGGCACACTCATGTATTGCTGGTAGGACTACAAATTGGTGCAACCACTCTGGAAAGCAGTATAGAGATTCCTCAAAAAACTTGGAATGGAACCACCATTTGATCAAGTTATCCTGTTCCTCAATATATATACAAAGCTCTTAAAATCAGCATATTACGGGATGGGGTTGTGGCTCAGTAGTACAGCATTTGCCTAGCTTACATGAGGCACTAGGTAAGATCCTCAGCACCACATATAAATAAATAAATAAAATAAAGTATTGTATCCATCTACTATATATATATATATATATATATATATATATATATATATAATCAGCATATTATATTAACACAGCTGCATCAATGTTTATAGCAGCTCAATTTATAATAGCCAAATTATGGAACCAACCTAGTTGCCCTTCAACTGATGAATGGATAAAGAAAATGTGTTATAAGTATACCCAATGGAACATTGCTCAGCCATAAAGAAGAATGAAATAATGGCCTTTAGTAGTAAGTGAATGGAACTGGAGACTATCATGCTAATTGAAATAAGTCAATCCCCAAAAACCAAAGGCATAATGTTCTCTCTGCTCTGTGGATGCTAATACACAATAAGGGTGGGGAATAGAAGTTCACTGAATTAGACAAATGGGAATGAAGGGAATAACAATTAGCAGACAGTAGAATGAATCAGACATAAACTCCTATGTTCATATACGAGTACATGACCAGTATAACTCCACATGTACAAGAACAAGAATGGGAAGTTGCACTCCATGTATGTATGATATGTCAAAATATATTCTAGTGTCATATACAACTAAAAAGAACAAATACAAAATTTTTAAAAAGAATAACTCCTTTATATCCTCTCATTTTGATTTACTAGCAGGACAAAACCTGAGGCTTGTGAAATCCCATGTATTCCACACCTGCATGTGGACAGAGAAAACAGAACCCGTGTTTGTTGGACTCACTTTGAATTCACGCCTTATACCTCTTTTCTACTCTGTCCTTATCCAGTCCCCTGGTGACTTCACTCAGCTTCATAGCTCATTTTTTTCTTAGAAGCTAAGCACCGTGGAACACAGATTTTTTTCCCAGAGATACTTTTTTGCATGAATGATAAAAATTATTTTAAAGTTGAAAAGTAACTCTTCCTTTTAAGACTAAAAATTCTCACTAAGGAATCTTATATTAGTTTCTTTTACTACTGCACTTTAAGAAGTAGTTCATAATCATTCAGAATGCCAAAATTTAGGCAACCCAAATTTTACTCCAATTGATGAATCTGAAAGATCCTGTAGCTGACTGTCTAATTGGACATTCAAGGCAAGATTCTTTATGAATTAAATAAAAGAATGGATTTTTCAAGGAAAGAAGTACATCAATCTCTCTTTAACAAACATCACCACTTCCATCTCTAGTCTTCTCTCAGTAAATTGCTACTGTGCATTAGACTGACGGAATAGTTACCAAAAATGCAAAAATGCAAACTGAAACGATGATACTGCCTTCCATTAGTATTATCTTGTCTTCACTCAAGCATTATGTGTGAATTTGAGATTTGAGAAAAAAAGCATATAGTCATACCCCAGGTTTTATTATGATTTTTTAAAAATACCTTTTGAAAGAGTAATTTCCATTGTATTTCAACTTGAACTATTAGCTTTTTCTTGGGAAATTTAGTATCTGTTCCTATTCCAAACTCATCAGTTGTCTACAAGAAAATCACTGAGGTCACGAGTGGGTAACTTTCTTTACCTTGAAGCAATGAGTTTCCCAACTTAGGTGCCTTCTTTCCCTTGATGGTTTATTTCATGCATTTCTCAACATAAAATATGTTGGTAAATATTTATTTTAAATATTTAAATATTAAATAAAATCAAATAGCTTCCTTAAAGGCACTGAAAACTCTTTCTGGTTCCAGCCTCTTATTTTATAAAGGCATCCTCTATGCAGCATATCATCCTCTGGAATTCAATTAAAAGATAAGAGTAAAAACCTCACATTTTGACAAACTTTGTTGACTTTAATGGACTTGTAAATAAAATTTATTTTTAAGCTATCTATGGGGAAAATGATACTATTTTTACTACTAGAAATGAATAGTTCTATTTCCTTAAATTCTCATTTTCAATTACTCAAATTCCTTTCTTCATAAAATGTCTAGGGTGTTCACCTTTTTTGTACAACTATTTGTAAATTATTTGTATATGATTTAAATTTTTTCTTGACTATCTGGTAAATTTCCTGTTGAAACCATTTGAGCTGAATTTTCTTCATTGGAGACTTTTACTTTTTAACTCACTTTCTTTACTAATTATAGAAGCATCAGGTTCCTATTTCCTTGGATAAAATTTGGTAAATTACTCAGGGACAGAGGTATTGTGTTTCTTGCTTTACTTAACTTGTTCAATTTATTGGTATTAAAATCTTAATATTCCATATTATTAGTTTTAAATTTTGGCATAGTTTTATAGAGCATCCTTTAAATTCTCAAACTCACACATGTTTCTGTGTCATTTAAAAAAATCGTAATTCCATTGCTTGCCAATGTTATTAATTTTTCAAAGAATCAATTTTTGATATCTAATTTCTTTATTATATCTTATTTCGATTTCATGACTTTATTAGCTCCTTTATTCAACCCTAGCACGGTTTACTTTCTTGTTCTTTCTTTAACTCTGTAAGTTAGATACTCCTTAATTTTTAGGCTTTTTATTTGTGGTGCTAGAGATTGGGCCCAGGGCTTCACAGGTGTGGGGCAAGCACTGTACTTAGCCACATCCCCAGCCCTTAGCCTTTCTTTCCTAATATTAGAATTTTAAGTATATTTCTTCTCTCTGAGATCCATGTTAGCCATGTCTCACAAGTTGTCACAAGTATCATCTATAGTTTTGTTCTGAGAGTCACTGTATCTATCTAGTGATCTACATATTTATATGCTGTTAGTATTTATTCTTACATCCATATCAGGAAGTTAATGACTAAACACAGAGGATTTTTTTTTTGGGGGGGGTGTTCTCTTTTACCTGTAGTGTTGTCAGAGAATGTGGTCTTTATGGTCCCAATCATGACACTGTTTTTTTTTTTCTTCAGTTTTGTGTTATGGAAAATGTCAGGACACATACATATTCATAAGTTTTGGAAAAGAGTATTTTATATAATTAATTAGATCAGACTTATATATAAATCTGCAGCTTGAATTTTTTTGTTTGTTTGATCTATCAGTTATGAATAGAGTCTGTCCACTGAGTCTTCTAAGATTTTGTCCGTGAGCATTTTAATCTCTAGAAATGTAACTTGCCTTAAAAGCTGTATTAATTTCATATTAATGTAGTTGCACAGTCTTTGTTTTGATTAGTGTGTTCTTTCCTCATTTTCCCATCTGTTGACTTGTAACTATTCTGATTGCCTGTGTTTTAGTTGTTCTTCTAAACAGTACTATAGACAGTCTGACAATCTTTGTCTTGTAACTGAGAATTTAATGCACACACTGTATTTAAAACTAGTGATATGCTATTACTCCTCAGTATGGGGGACTGATTCCAGAACCCCTTAGGGATTCTAAAGACTATGGATGATCCAGTTCCCCATACGACCTATTTCCATTCCACATACACTGGGAATCACCTCTAGATTACGTATAATACCCAACACAATGTAAATGCTGTGTAAATGGGTACTACCTTGTAGTTTTTAGGGAATAATGACAGAAAAAAAATCTGCATATGTCTAATATGAGACCCTTTTTTAAAAAAGTATTTTCAGTCCATGGTTGATTGAACCCATGGATGTGAAACCCAAGGATAAAGAGTGCCTATAGTATTTGGATTAAATCATTCCTACCCTTTTATTTTTGTCTTTTTTTTTGTCTATTTGTCTCCTCTTTTCCTGCCTGTTTAAAGTATTTTTCTCATATCTTTTTACCCTTAAGTTAGTTTGGAAGCTCAGTAAACTTTTCTATTATCTATTTTCTTTGTCTATGTGTAATTTTTCAGCGATTATCCTAGGCATTTTTTACATGCATACTTAATTGATCAATACTTGAAAATAATGAAGTTATTTCTACCATTCAATTAATACAGGGCCCTTCTGCATCCTTTGATCACACTACTTTAGATCTGTATGATGTTATTATGTATCCCAGCCTATCTGTAGTCTGACTTTACCACATATGAGATTATTGTTATCCTTTTACATAATCATCTAATAAAGGTTGACCCCCTTCTTGCTCATCATTCATTTTTGCATCTCAGGTCCCTCCCTGAAGTGCATCCTTTTGAATTTCTATCAGTGTAAGTGTTGTTCCTTTATTATAATTGGCCTTATCTTCCCTCTCTGTAATCTCTTTGTCTTTGATGTTTTTCAGGTTCACTATGAACTTTTTCAATACAGACCTCTTTGTATTCATTTATTCTGATTTGAATTTGTAGGGCTTCTGGATTCTGAGGATTAATATTCTTTACATTTTCTTTGCTGGACTCTGATTATACTAATGTTATCCTTCTTATACCTCACTACATGTTTCTTAACTATTCTTCATATTATGTATACTTTTGCCTTTCTCTGCTAAAATCTGAAAATTTTATTTTAATCTATTTTTCCATTTTCTAATTTTATCTTCAGCCAAGCCCAATCTTCTGTTGACTATAATTTCATACATTATATATTTCTAGAGGTTTTACTTAGTTCCTTTGCAAACCTCCTTGGTCATTTTTAAAAATAGTCTCTTGCTTATGACATATATTTTCAAACCCATATTTTGTTTCCTTAAATATAGTAAATATACTCATTTTATATTCTGTTTCTTATCATTTCAGTTCCTTAGTCTTACTTACAGAGCCTTGTTTGCTTAAGTGCTTAGTTTTCCATTGTAAGGTCATTATTCTTTCACACATATATGACAATTCTTTAAGGCCTGAATTACAGATGGGTTTTTTAAAAAAAATATTTTTATTAGTTCTTGATGAATCTTTATTTTATCTATTTATTTATATGCAGTGCTGAGGATCAAACTCAGTGCCTCACATGCTAGGCAAGTGCTCTACCAACTGAGCCACAACCCCAGCCTGGGCAGGTGGGTTTTTATAGAGGATTTGACATGACTCTGTGATGTTATGGATAGAATCTTTAGTCCAGGAATACTGTAAAAGGAACTCTCAACTCAAGGTTTTGGGCAATTGCCGAGTATAAATTTGGTCTGTAAACCCATCTGAAGTCTGATGGTATTATAGGATTTCCGGGGAAATATTTTCCTCCAAGTGCCAATTTTGTTTCTGTACCCAGTTAGTCAATTTTCTTTGCTTCTCCTAGGGAACAGATACATATTGAAGGGCTGGTTTATTTCTAGTCTGTCTTTACACTTTATCCTAGGAGTAATTCCTACAGGATTCACCATCCTTGGAAAGATTCCCTTAATCTGTGTCTCCTGTTCACCTTGAGACCATAAAGCTCAACATCAACTGGAAAAAAAAATGTCCTCAAGTTAAATGCTGGATTCAGTTTATATCTCTGGTTCCCACTTCTAGTAGTTTTTTGGTCTTCGTGAATTTTTAACATTCTTGCTGTTTCATATGAACATCTGAAGCCTTTCTAAAAGTCCAATGCATTCAGTTCTTTTCAGAGGGAGGTTCTATTCAAATTGTAGAGTTTATGATTATCTATGATATCACCAAAAACAAAACTAGCCATCTGTTTGAAGCCTGGGAAAACCATATTTGGGATTGATATTATTTGCTTAGCTAAGACACTATATTAAAATAACCACAACTTTCAGAACAGTAAAGTATATATTTGATGCCAACCTCATTTTGCGGCTTGGATCTTCCATATATAAGAAGATCAAATTTATTGCATAAGAATGGAGAATTATAATTATTTTATTCTCATGTAAGTGATCTGAATAGAACTTCTGAAAAAAAATACAATTGGCCAATGAGTATATAAAAAATGCTCAATATTTTTAGCCATCAGGGAAATGTAAAATCAAATCACATTTACATTATATCATGCCCCAGTCAGAATGGCTATGATAAAAAGAAATAAAATAACAAATGCTTATGAAGGTGTGGAGAGAAAAGAACCCTTTTCCACTGTTGGTAGAGATGTAAATTAGTACAGTCACTATGGAAATCAGTATGGAGGGTCCTGAAAAACCTAAAAAGAGAAATACCATGTGATCTATCTATACCATTTTTTGGTATAGACCCAAGGGAATAAAAATCAGCATAAAAAGAGACACGTGCATACCCACATTTATTGTGGCACAGTTCACAATAGCCATGTTGTGGAATGGACCTTGGTTCCATCAACAGGTGAACAGATAAAGAAAATGTGGTATATATACATAATGGATTATCTTTCAGCTGTAACAAAGAACAGAATCATGTCATTTGCAAGAAAATGAATGGAACTGGAGGATGTCATGCTAAGTCAAATAAAGACAAGTTTTGCATGTTTTCTGTTTTCTCTCACAAATGTGGAAACTTACAAAAATAAATAAATAAAAAGATGACCTGAAAGAAGAAAGGGGACTATTAGGAAATGGGAAGGGGACTGGGGAGAAGGGGAGGAAGGAGGAGAGAGTAGAAAGGGGGGTGGACATGATTAATACATGTAGGAAATTCACAGTGAAGTCTGTTAATTTGAACAATTAATGTGTATTAATAACAAAAATAAAGTAAGTTAATATTATTATTATTTTATCCTTTTAGTTCTTTTTTTTTTATTTTTTGGTACTGGGCATTGAACTCAGGGACAATCCATCACTAAGCCACATCCCCAGCGATTTTGTATTTTATTTAGAGACAGGGTCTCACTGAGTTGCTTAGCACCTTGCCATTGCTGAGGCTGGCTTTGAACTCGTGATCCTCCTGTCTCAGCCTTCTGAGCCGCTAGGATTACAGGCATGTGCCACTGTACCCAGCTAGTTCTTTAAATTTTTAATAATCAATACCTCATTGGATAACTTGTTTTCAGAATCTGAAGCCAGCCACAGTTTTAAACACATGGCTTATGTTTTAACCTGGGACCTGTTAGAATTTAAAATATAACTAGTGAAGAAAATGTTAGACATTAAAAAAATAAGTGTATATATTTAAAACTAACTTCCTCTTCCATTATTGGAACAGAAAAAAATAAAGAGTTTTCTGAGTTTGAACTTTACGAATTCCCACAAAGATTCCTTTCCTACATGTTCACATAGGAATAAAATAACTGAGAGCAACAATGATCTCCCCCAGGGGATCACCCTTCCAGCATGGAGATGAAAAGAGAAACTTTCAGATTAAGAATTAAAAGCCTCAGGTTCCATGTAAATGACCTGAGTCTGTGGAGAGTTTTTTACAGACAGACAATGCATGTCTCAAGTGGGGGCTTTGGTGTGAAAGATCACAAGACATCATTTCTTCAGTTTAATAATCCATTTAATACCATCTTTCAATCCCATTTCATGCTCAGTAAAGCAAGAATAAGTGCACCTTCTGCTGACATGGGTTTTTGCGGAAGAGCTTTTGTTTATGAAGCCGTGGTGACACGATCTTATCACGGTCCACTCTGGCTGGTTTGCTCTGTCCCCTTTCCCTGTCCTGTTTCCTGCAACGTGTGCAGCCTTTTCAGAGTGATGACTGCTGTCCTTTGCTAAAGTGGTTTGATAGCTCTTGATCGCTTTTATAACAGAGATGTGTTTCAACTTCCTGCCTCAAAAATCTCTTTAAGCAATCTCTTTTACTCACTCACCTCTGAATTGTCTAAGAAATAGGTATTCAAGGACCAGAACAGGAACAGGAGAGAAGGAAGCACCCACCCTTGAGCTAACTCAGGGATTGTCCAGTATACACTGGTTGGCTTTATGCTGAAATGTCATCCTTGCCTGAGCTGTATTTACTATGTAAGCTAGAGAGGAAAAGAATCAGAGGAAGCCAGGCAAAGACCACTCATCTCTTTAAATTATGTCTACCCAAGATCGTGGATACCATGTGTGTTGCCATATTTACATGTTTCCTATTTGAGAGTGATAACAGTGGTCATAGGAAATGGTGTGAGTCTGCACTAAAAGATGTTTTCCTGGTATATATTTTAAGAGGTGGATTCAGTATTTGTAAAGGAAATACCTTCTTATGATTTCCAGAACATTTGCATACTATGGCAATTTTTCTTAAATTTCTATAGCATATCATGGGCTGTTTTCACAGAGTCTGAATCCCACAGTACAAGACTGGCACAGCCACTTCTGGGTCCTGGGTCCTCAAACTTGTACTCCAGTGCTCTCTCTATGACACCAGGAGACCCAGGATTCCCCTCCCTGGAGGATGTCCCTCACGTTGGTGACCCCTACCCCTCACCTAGAAGGATGCACAAGTCACAGAAATTGACAGTAGATATAGGTTTACACCACAGACTAATATCTGATTTGGGGATCTTCTTACCATACCATTAGAAAAATATTCATTTATAAGCAAAGTCATGTCCTAGTATGAGTTCATTAAACTTAGCACATAGATAAACACACCACTAAACAAGGAAGATAAAGTTTAGAAATAAAGTCTGTAAACAGAATAATAGCTCCTGACAGGACTTCATGTAATCATCATGAAGAAGTATCCAATGCCTACTGTGTGTGACCCACTTGTAATAAAAAATTCTTTTCTGGAAGGACCTGGATTGGGTAAGAAAGACAGGGCAAGTAGATGAGAGAATACCAGAATCCAGACTGCCATCATCCTTAAAATAAAATAGGGATGCAGTAAGTCTTAATGACTTTTGATATATGCAGAAATAGAGAACATTACATAGAGAAGCAGGGAGCTTTGTTTCAAGAGTTGAGGGAGCTGGAAACTTCTACCAATGGTGCAGGGTCAGCTCCCACCCTACCGTGAGAAGCAGGAGTCCTGGAGCAAGTTTATAGGCCTCAGGACCCTTGGTGTCTTCTGTAAAAGTGACACACTGCCTTGCAACCCAAAGTGGGGTAAAGGAGCTAGTTGGCTTGTGTCTCCCCAAGTGTTCTGCCGACTGTAGAGCAAGTACAACAGGTAAGGGAGAATGAAGGACAGAATGAATGTATATGGCTGTAGAACTTGACGGTGGATTTTTTTTTCGAAGGCACCAACTGTTCCATAGTAAAGCTGCTTCTCAAAAAAAAAAAAAGTCTTTGACTCTGCAGAACCTTCTATGTCTGCTCTGCTCTCCAAGTCGGTGACTAGCTTCATGGGACTAATGCCAGATGAGTCAATTGAGAAATGGTGACATATGGCTTGTGCTGTTCTATACCATTACTGTTTTGTATGGTTTGAGTAATCAGTCTGGAACCTGCCGCTCAGGCTTCTGTCCCTGTAATCACTACCATCCACATTTGAGGTGCTATGCTTTAATTTATAGATAGGACAGAAATAATATTTTCACTAAGAAACTTTAAGGAAGTGTGATGATTCTTTTCCTCTCTTGCCTCTTTATATTCTCTATTGGATTCTGAGAGCTCCACATTACACCCCATGAGATTTACCAGGCCATCCCTAATTGGCTCAATTTGCTTTGATACATCTGCTTGGATCATGGACAAAACAATCATGAAGAATGGACTTCTACAACATGCAGCTCTTCCAGTTTCCATTTATAATACTGGCCCAGTGAGCTTTGGTTTTGGACTTAGCTGTGAGGTCAACCAGAGATCAAAAGGCACTAACGACAAAGCTGGTTTGAACTTGACAGTGGGATCAGAATAAAAGAGAGATTTGTTGTATCTAAGAGTTCAGAGCTCTCTGTCTGATATTAATCACACTCTCACACAATTAATGTTGTGTTTGTGTTTTGGCAGGCAGCTTGGTGCTAACTAGAAATCATCAGTCCTATTAAATTTTTAAAAAAAGTTTCACCATTTCATTTTATAAACATAAAACCATGTGCATAAGATGAGAAATAGGCTAGCAGGAGGCCCCCTCAGTTGTTATACAATAATAAAGTATGGCTTTGGGGGTGCTCTGAGACTCTGCCTGGCTCCTGCTCTCCAAATTCTATTAGTACCTGGACTGAGATAGGGAAGGATGCTGATCAAAAGAACAAATGAAACAAAACTGGGCAGGGTAATGAACTCATGTGACAATCAAAACACAAAAGTATTTGGCAGCTTGAACACCAAACCCACAGCAAGCTGACTTAGCAGGAAAAAAAAAATCTCGCATTTAGAGTAGATGCAAAGTAGGTCATAAGCAAAGGCCGATGGCCTAGCTTAGCCAAAGATCACATAATACAGAGCTGAAAGTTTTAGTGTCATCCAAAGTGATATGGTTGTTTTAACTAAAAAAGATTTGAAATTAATCTATGCTAATAGAAAGATTTTGAAAGAGAGATTTTTTTTTTTTTTGCATTTTATAAAGGGGTAAGTCATCCTTCAAAGGCTGCACATTAGAATCACTGGGAAAGGATTAACATACATAATAAACAAAAAGCTTTACACAGCTTTTCTGGTTCCCCTTTCTAGACCTCTCTCTGATGCGTGTTCTAGCATATGATGAAGTTGTTCCAAATGCTTCTTGCTCTACAAGTCTTTTATTCTATCCCATGATGTTTTTGTGCATCTGAGTTAGCAAAAGTTTAACTCCTACATTTTGCCTAGACCACCTCAATTCTGTTAGCAAGTTCAGGAAAGCTGGGCTTTATCTAGTTGTGGGCACTGCTGCAAAACATAGGAATGCTCTTGGCCTAATTCCTCATAGCTGCCTCCCTAAGTAGTTTCTCCCATATTTCATGATTTGGTTGAAAACCCAATAGGGTTAGGAAAAAGATGTGCATAAGTGAAGCATAATTATATTGATTCATGTTCAGCTGATAAAGATTTATTTGTCCTGAAGGCATAATAATGGCTGAGGTTTGCTCATGATCAATAACTCTTGAGCCAATAAATCTTGGTATCGGCAACAAAAGCCAATATCTACTTAAACTTTTTTCAAAGTGTTGTTATAATATGCTGATGGCATGAGACATGGGAGCACATAAAACACAGTCTCTTGAGCTTTATGTTGACACTAAATTTGTATCTCCTGGAGTTAATATTCTAGATTCCAGTGACACAGGAGCAACTGGCTGATAAGGGGGAAGTTAATAACAAGGGCTGATAGTTAATAATATAATTTTTTAAGATAAAAAAATAAGAGGAGGGTATGTGGAATTATTTTATTAAAATCAAACTACCACATAAATATAAAGTCTAACAGTTTGTCTTTAGGTTTAAGCTCTGTGCAACATACTTGCAAAATAAAAACAGAAAACTTTTTGCAAAAAAAAAAAGCAGGGACAGAAAGAAGCAAAATAAAAGAAGCAGTGAGGCAAAAACATGTGAAAAAATAAGAGAGGAAAAGAACAGGGGCTTGACATGATCTGGGGACATAGCTTAGGCCACAAGTTGAGGGAATCATTCAATGTGTGTTGTTCCTTTAATTCTCACAATTCTGTTAGCTACAAACCAAGATGAAAGTACAACTCTAATTTCTATAGAACCGAGATTTTGCCTAAGGACTCAGTTCCACAGTTTTAAGTGGCAGAGCTAGAATTTGAGTCCACGTCTGTCTGATTGCAAAGTTCATGTTCTTTCTATGCTGCTAGAGACAAAAAAGCCCAACAGTAATTGAGGGTGGTGGTTCATGCCTGTAACCCTAGCTACTCTGGAAGCCAAGGTAGGAGAATTGCAAATTCAAGGCCAACCTGGGCAACTTTGTGAGACCCAGACAAAAAAAAAAAAAAAAAAAAAAAAAAAGCCCCCAACTGCTATCTTCAGAGTTCACAGAGCCATTTGGTACTTGTTAATGGCGTGAGGAGGCATTTGTCTAAGGATGGCTGACATTCCTGCGCTGTGCTTGCCTTTGTACCCACTGTTCTTTTCTTTACTCCAATAACATGCCTCAGGTAACTCTATTCAAGTGAATATTGGTTGATGTTTTTTAAAAGGCAGCTAATGCAGTTTGTTCCTTGGTAGGGTGAAAGAGGTTTTGTGGGATAACAGATGACGGGCTGACTTTGCCTTTGAGGAAGACAGGAGCCTTTCTACCAGTGAGGCACATTGGACCTCTGCACAAAGATGTTCTTGCAGGTTCGTGTTCATAACACCTATGACCGCATGAACTCGAGCAAATGGCTTGCAGACCTCCTCCAGTCTCAGTATTGTCACCTGACTGATAAATAAGAAATCACTGTGCTTGTTGTGTGGACATCATGGGGATGTGAGGAGAATCCAATTTCACCATGCCTATGCAGGGAATCCAGAGTTTTTGTGCATGAAACTTAGTTTCCTGAGAAAATATAAGAGACTGACTTCTCAAAGAGACTGGAGTGTTATAAAGAGATTTTTTTTAAAAAAATTTCTAATTCATAAAAACATTCTAAAATCTTTAATCAAATATCACCTTTAGATAGAAATATTACCAATATATTTTAAGCTTTTTATACATTTTTAGTTGTTTGTTATTATTTTTAATTATCATGAAACATATACATATATAAATATAGGTAAATACATTATGAAACTGTAGATGCTATTCAGGTAAGGCTCTTTACTGTCTTTGCAAACCCCACTCCTGTTCGCTTGAGGTAACAACTGCCATCAGTCCGGTATGTTCCATTCTATGCATTTACAAGAATAAACAATATAACTATCCAAGTATATACAAACATGTATAAACACAATTTTGTCAAAGACAAATAATATGAAAATATTGTTTTCAGTTTTGTTCTTTTCTTTCTTGTTGAATAGATATTTGTCTTCTTAAGTCTGACAATTATCCTGTTGAAATAAAGACTTACTACTTTCAGCATGCATCATGCTTTCTTTCCTTATCTGGATTGTGAATTTGAAAGACTAAGCTTTTTGTAGTTTCAAACCAATAATTTTCTCCAATTTTCTACCAATTTTTATAAAACAATGAAGCAAAGCATACAATTATTTCAATATCTTGGTCCAAACAAATACTGCTGTGTGGACAAAGAGGGAAACATGGAGGAACAGGACCATCAGCTACCAGGCAGTGCTAATGTGCAATGGTTTAAAATATTTGTTCATCAGTGACATTTAACTCTGGTGAAGTAAAGGTAGTTTAAGTGTATGTATAGATTGCACAAAAGTTCAAGTTGCTTATAAAGTTTTACTTCATGTGTGAAAATAATTTGTAAAATCACAAATGTATTTGTGAAAAGAAGAAAGTCTTATTTTTATAAAAGGTACTTTATATATATTAATTTCCTCATATTCACCCAGTGGTGTGTGTGTGTGTGTGTGTGTGTGTGTGTGTGTGTGTATGTGTATGACACAGAGAGTGAGAAAAAGAGGGAGAGAGGTTTGGTTATTTGCCTGAAAATTTTTTTGTTTTTCATGCATTTAATAAACAGGTCTTATTTTACAATTAATTACAATTTCTCTTGGTCTCCATGTACTTCAGATTGCTCTCCCTTGGGCATTTACTCTTAGAAAAGATAACAGAATTAAGGATAATTTTTTTTTGAAAGTCACCAACAAAACACTGAAGATATTCTAACCCTGCGAACAATTGAATTCTGTTCTACTTACCCTGAGCAACACCATCCAGTGAAAGGCAATGTCTTGATGGATCATTCATGGAAAACTAAAGTAATTACCATCATTCTAATATTCCTATTTAAATGCATGAAAAACTGATTAGCTGAAGGCAGTCCTATATATAGCAGAAATGGCATCTTCTTAATATTTATGCTGATGTAAAAGACATTTTACACAAAGGTTAGAGGTGACATATGGGTAAGAAATGATCTTAACATACACACTTATTTACTTACAGTAATGCATGACATGAATATTACCACCTGAGAAAGATTTAACAGGCACAGAAGGCTAGGAGGGGAGAAATAATTCAATATGAAAATATCTCTGCATTCACGGGCACCAACACATACTTTTATAAGATACATTCTTCTAGAATCACCATCCACACATATGGAAGTGGAACAACCACACCTCCAAGCTCTAGTTTCACAAGAAGATTTCAGTTCACTATCAGCCTGAGGTAGTCACATTTTTTTTTTAAGTCCAAAGAGAATTTTGATGGAAATTGGAAAGGTTTAATGATTTTAGCTGACTCTGATTTTACTGCGTCTTTAAAGAAACTAAAAAATGTTAAGATAATGCCATTTCAAAATGCAGTCACAATCTTAAGCAAGGAATGAAGACCTTGACTTCTAAATTCAATTTGATTTTTATACTGTCATTTCCACATGGCTAACTCTCAGACTGAATACTGTTTTTTCTTTTTTCTTTTTTTTTTTTTTTGCCAGCTTTCTAAGTACGCTCCAAGGTGAGACTCCCCAGAAACAGTGCATAACAATGAGCACATCTCAGAAGCAGCGCATGAAGAACAAATAAAACATGAAATTACACATGAACTCGAGAATCACGTAAGCAGGCTAAGAATGGGTTACTGCCAATAACAGATTTCAAATAAGCCTCTGATTTAATGACAACCCAAAGCCAGAGCCTGATTGAGGGCAATCAAATGCTTCTCTCTTTATCTGCATCAAACTCACTTTTTATATGAAAAGAAAAAGTGCTATTACAACATCAGCAATATAAGGCTACATATGGATCTGAAGATAGGAAGGCGATTTCCTTGAGCAATTATCACACAATGCACACCCAAGCCTAAAGCGAGGTCAAGCGCACAGGTAACCAATAGCAACTTCTTACTCAGCACGTTGGTGCCAACTCGCTGGGAAGGAGATATTTGCTTTTCACGTAAGCATTCTAGCTGTGCTATTCCTCACCAACTAACTGTGACCCAAAACCAAGATGACTTTCAGCTTTAAAAACTGAACAAACAGGTGACTCACCCCGGGGGAAATAAGGCCACACTGAAGAGAACCTTCAGATAGGTCTCTAAAGCAGGCATCCATTTACTGTGTACAGTTTGCAACGAGAACCTGCCACTCACCCTCATTTATCACTCCCTAATTATCCCCTGAATTCCAGCCCCAGCACACTCCCTGAAACTTTTTTTTTTTTTTTTTTTTTTTTTTTTGTATCTGAGTATTCCTTTTAGCACTTCACTATCCATCATCTAGAACTTTCTATGTTTTCATGTTTAATTGTTTCTGGGGGAAACCCTGGTATGATAGATTTCTTTTTTTCTTTTTTTTTTTTTTTGTAATCCCTGAGGATAATGTGACTAGTCACTCATCTGTCTTTGGGGACACAGATAAAACAAAGGGGCAGTGTGTCCTACCTTCCATTTTTTTTAATTGTTGGTTGTTCAAAACATTACATAGTTCCTGACATATCATATTTCACATTTTGATTCAAGTGGGTTATGAACTCCCATTTTTACCCCGTATACAGATTGCAGAATCACATCAGTTACACTTCCATTGATTTACATATTGCCATACTAGTGTCTGTTGTATTCTGCTGCTTTTCCTATCCTCTACTATCCCCCTGGTATGATAGATTTCTATAGAATTAATGTTTGAAAAATGAGAAGAGAACTTATTGACTAGAGCCCCAAAGACTCTAGTACTTAGACAAGAGACAATTTGTTTGCAGAGAGGGATACTGAAACAAAACTTTCTTTTCTTTTGCGGACAATTTAATTATGTGCCCTCCTCACCATATTGTAGAGACAGTTAATATTCACATTTATGAGTTGCAAATGGAGAAAGCTGGAATACAGTCATATGTTCCTTAAGGAGACATTCTGAGTAATGTGTCATGAGATGATTTTGTCATTGTGTGAACATCATAGAATGTACTCACACAGACCTAGGAGGTAGCCGTCAATCACTTAATGGGGTATCAATGTAATAAAGAGACACAGCAACAGGAGATAGATAAGGTTGTGCTGGTGTAACACAGGACACAGTTTTACAGTGAACTTTTATTTTATAGGTAGAAGTATACCCTAATATAACATTAAGAGGTATAATATAGTACATCTATAAATGAGTGGCATAGCCATTCATTATCCTGTATCACATACTACACAAAACTGCACGTGCTAGACTTTTATACCAATGGTGATATGATAGGTTTATTTATACCAGCTTCACCCCAAATGAGAGAAAACTTTCACTACAACATTATGATATCATTAGGCAATAGAAAATTTTCACCTCCATTATCATCTTATGAGACTACCATTGATTGAATAGTCTTAAAAAGGTCATGAGTCTATACTGCTAAATGGTGTGTGTGTGTGTGTGTGTGTGTGTGTGTGTGTGTGTGTGTGTGTGGTTTCTGTGACTGGGAACCATGGGTAGGCTGCAGAAGTTGGAACCATGCTAATCTACTTCCAACTTGCCTGGAAAGACCTGTTTTGGTCTCATTCGCTTCTGAAAATGAAAGTCAAAACAGAGAAATGCATGGATCTTTTGTGTATCCCAGTTCCTACCAGGCAAGGAACAAGGTGGCCTGACCTAGAGAATCTCCCAGAAGCCAGCCAGACACCAGTTGCTGAACTAACTCCTGAGCTAACTCCTTTAAAAAAACTACTTTTTAGTTGTAGTTGTACACAATATCTTTATTTATTTATTTATTTTTATGTGGTGCTGAGGATCCAACCCAGGGCCTCCACATGCTAGGTGAGCACTTTGCCTCTGAGCTACAGCCCCAGCCCCTGAGCCTTTGCCCTTTGACCCTGCTTCTTTCCTGCTAGCCCTCTGTCTCCCACTCACTCTAATCCCTCCTCCCCAGTAGAGCTTCTGTTTCAAAGTAAAGAACATATAGTTTCAAAGAAAGCTTCAAGAACTTGGTTTCCTTGGTAACTCGAGCAAGGAAAGAGAATTGAAGATGATCAGAAATCGTCATTGTGACCAGGTATGGCGTTCCCCTCCTCACTCCTAAGGATTTTTCTGCAACACAAGGCAGCATCCCCAGCTGCCAGGGAGCTACGCATTTAAAGTTAAATGGAAAGTGAAGTCTGCCGCTAAGTTTAGCTCTCCTGCTGAAATCCTTGGGAGATTAGTACTTCCTTCTGGCTATATCAGGCCCCCCTTTTCCCATACCTATCAAATGGCTTTGAAGTTTTACTTCATTTGAAATATTGTACAGTAAATGCACACAGTGTGCTAATGGGCTGCATGGATTAATGGAGCAAATAGTTGCTTAAATTTAATTTAAAAGTAGTTCAGATAAAGACCTAGAGAATTAGTATTGGGGTTAAGGATGGAACCTGGTGAGCTGTGCCTGGCTGGAGGGAGAATAAAAGAAGGAGGGTGCTTTGCCCTGCCCCCTTACCTCCTACCAAGAGAGGGTTTTGTTTGGTGCCTTTGCGCAGCTGAAGGAGATCCTGACATAAAGATGGATATTATGCATCACTTTTAGATGAATCAGACCTAGCTGCAGCTTGTCCTGCTACAGTGGGCAGGTGTGGCCCGCCATGCTCCTCTCTGCTGGTGATTCCATGCTCCACATGGGCATTGGCTTTTAGAACAACTCATGTACTTTACACAGAAGGAAAACTGTTTTTGTCAAAGGTACACCATGAGTCTGGGAGAAGGCACCAAACTCCTTACTGCACACTGCTTTTATCTATCTACTGTTCTTTACTTAGCCCTGCCAGTGGATTTCAGTGACCTAAGTCTACCTCATTACCATTGTTACACTACTCTGCAGCCAATTCTTATTCATAATCAGATATCTTATCCAATTCTAGGTCACAAAAATCACTTAAGCAGCTTTAATGAATACAGCATCCACAGGATTTACATTTAGTAAAAAAGTAAAATATTCATAAAAGGAGACAGCTAACCTAACCTTCTAGTCCATAGGGCAAGCCTTCCCTATCACAGCTGAGATGATGGGGACTCAGGATTTTTCTCAACTCTTTTTCTGTCTTTTTTCCTTTAGATTTCTCTGATGCTCCTGGTAAAGTCAGATTGTTTCCCAGTATGTTATAAATAGAAATGAAATTCAAAGTATCCTGAACAATCTACCACCATATTTTCCAGCAGAACATGAATGAATTGTGAAAGTTGTCAGAATCAAAATGGAGTCACATTTGTCAAAAATAAACAAGCAAACAAGCAAACAAACTGGGATGTTTTGAAGGAAGGAATCTCAAACACATGCACAAGATGCCCAGATCCACTCATAAGACTGCTGGATCTTCAACCTTGCACAAAGACCTATCCAACCTTATACAGAAAATAGTTCTATAAGGACTGCTTGTTTCATGTTGGATGGGCACTTGTTATCCATCCTTGTAACTAAGGATTATTGCTTTATCTTATGTAATCCTCCTCGTTTTGCTTTTAAAGTCTTACCCTGGCCTCCACCTCCTGGAATGAGCTTGGAGTTGAGTTCAGCAGCTGTATGCCCATTGTGATGCTCTGCTACTCTCCAAGCCTTTGGAGAATCTTTCCTTGTATGTTATTGAGATTGACAGAACCTGAAATCTTTCATCCAGATTTAAATTTAGTCTAGACTCTAAAGAATGAATGGTATCTTGTACTTTATATCAGAGTCCTTTAGAGAGACAACCAATAGGATATGTACACAGATAGATGAGAGAGGATGTATTAGGGGATTGGCTCATGAGTATGGATGCCCAGGAGTCCCATGACAAGTTGTTTACAGACTCAAGAGTCTGGGATGCCAGAGGTATGTCTTAGTCCAAGACCAAAGGCCCAGAATCAAGGAAGCTGATGGTGTGACTCTCAGTTCAAGGCCAAAAGCCTGTGAACCTGAGGATGAGCCTATTGAGACGTCCTCAGGTAAAAAGGCTGGAAAACCTGGATTTTTGATGTCTAAGGCAGGGGACAGCTCTCTGCAGAGATACCAAATTGCCTTCTGTATTTGATCTCCTCAGAACCTCAGCTGTTTGGATGCTGCCACTCATGTGGAGGATGGATATTTTCCACCTTTTCTACTCAGACTAACCTCCTTTGGACATGTTTCTAGGTATTCCTTCCTCTATCCCAATGGACACCTAAAATGAACCATGCTTGAACCATGACCCATGGCAAAGTTAAAGCAGGATCACAAGAAATTTTATACACAGAGCTTCACACATGCTTGAAGGAAGGAGAAGTGATCAGCTGTTTGTTCTATTGAGAAACAAAGAAAACTTGTAGAATAATAGGCTCTTCCTTCTGTTCCTGCAGAACCAACCCATCATTTCTTTGCCTTTAGGCAGATGTAAACGTGAGAGCTTGCAGGAGACACATCTGGAGCAAATGTGGGTTGGAAGGAGAACTCACCCCTCTTGCTCTTTACCTTCTTTTAGATGGACTGTAGGCCTCTCTGCTTTACCTCTGGAAACTCAGAATCTGGAGCAGTGCTTGGCACATAGTAGGTGCTCACTAAATGTTGGATGGAGGAATGAGTGGCAGAATATCAAACCTAGAGTCTTTCTCCAGTTCTGTAAAAGAGAACTATGAAGTGTGTATTACAAACAAATAGATGATTCCCTATGGGAGCAAGAACCATAGGACAATTTATAATTTTTATTTGATTTGATTAAGGGAGACTACAACTATAGACTAAAAAAGAAAACAAATTTGGACGTATTCATTTTGATTTTCTGCTATATATGTGGCTTACTAATAAGCTAATAAAACTATGAAATAAATCCTTAGAGTAATTAACAAATCTCTTCACTAATTTACCAATTTCTTCTTAAAGAAGATAATTACAGAATTTAAAATCTATTTGGTCTTTCTCAGAATACCTTTTATAATACTGAAAATATAAATGGTAAATGTAAGAAAAGATGAGTTCATTTTGAGTTAAGTAGAATATTTTAAATGAAAATTTTAATTTCACACAATTATAGATTGATAGTTATGAGAATTCATACAGAGAAATCTTACATACCTTCTACTTGTTTTTCCCCAAGATAACATCGCACCAACTACATGTAGCACAATACATGCAGCACAATATCACAATCTGGATATTGATGCTGACTGGAACAGAACACTTGTATTCCTGCAGGATCCCACAGGTTGCCTGTCTGTAGCCACACCCACTTCCCTCTCACCCCCACCCACCTTAAGTACTAGAGTCCTTAAGAGGTTCTCCATTTCTGTAATTTTATCATTTCAATAATGTTATGTAGAGCTGTACAGAATGTAATCTTTTAGGATTGACTTTTTTCACTCAGCATAACTCTATGGAGACTGATCTAGGTTGTTCGTATCAGCAGTTTGGTGTTTTTTATTTCTACTTCACAGTACGGATGAATCACTGTTTAACCATCCATTTATGGATGGACATCTGGGCTGCTTTGAGTTTTTGGTTATTATGAATAAAGTTGTCATGTCTGGGTTTCATTTCTCTGGAATGTAAGTTTTCATTTCTCTGAAATAAAAGTTTAGGAAGGCAGTTACTGGGTGAAATAATACGTGGCAGTTGAACCTAAAGATACGGTTACAGTGTTTTCCAGTGTGGCTGTACCACTGTACATTCCCACCAGCAGATTCTGAGTGGTTCAGTTTCTCAGCATCCTCAACAGCATTTGCTGCTTTCACTCTTTGTCTTAGTCCTTCTGATTGGTATATAAAGAGGATCTCAAAGAGACTTTAATTTGCATTTCCCTAATGATGTCAGATACCTTTTCCTGTGTTTATTTACCATCCATATATCTCTTCTTTGAAGAGAGATACTTCAAAGAGGAAGTGTCTCTTCATGTCCACTTTCTAATTTGTTTTTAATGTTTATGTTTGAGAGTTCTTTGTTTTCTAAGTACTAATCCTTTGAAAGACATGTGGTTTGTATTTTCTTCCACACCATAGATCGGTTTTACTTCTTAACAAGGTTCACCCAGAGCAAAAGTTTTTAATTTTGATGGAATCCAATTTATTGATTTTTTCTTTCATGGGTTGTATTTTGGTGCTGAAACTAAGAACTCTTTGCATAGCCCTCCATGCCAAAGATTTTTTTCTTATTTTTTTTATTTAGTTAAACATTTTATGTTTAAGTTCATGATCCATTGTGCAATAAATTTCTATAGAGAGAGAGACTTTAGGTTCACTCTTGCTGTATTTGGATGTCCAGTTGCTTCAGCACCATCTGTCAAAAGGGTTTTTTACATAGAATTGTTCCTGCACCTTTTTCAAAGTCATGAACTTATGCATGTGCATCTATTTCTGGGTTCTCTTTTCTGATTTACTGATCAGACATATTTGTGTTTTTCCTGATCTTAAAGGGAAAATATTCAGTCTTTCCTCATTAAGAATAATTTTAGCTGCAGGTTTTCGGTAGATGTTTTTTTTTTAATCAAATTGAGTAAGTTATTCTCTATTTATAGTTTTCCTAAAATATTTTTTAAAACAAGAACAGGTATTGAATTTTGTCAAATGCTTTTTAAGCATCAATTATAGTTTTTCTGTTCTTTAAATTTTGTTCTTTGGCCTGAATCAGCTTTATATTTCTGGAATAAACTCATTTGGTTCATGGAATATATTATTTTTAAATTCCTGTATTCTATTTGTTAATATTTTCAAAGGATTTTTGCATCTTGATGTGTGAAGAAAATTGGTCTTTAGTTATTATGATGATGATTAGTTCAGTTTTGGTATAAAGGTAATTCCAGGTTTATAAAATGTCTTGGGAAGCATTCTCCTATTTTCTGTAAGAATTTGTGTAGAGTTGATTATAATTCTTCAAATGTTTTGTGTAATTCACCAGTAAAACCATCCAAATTTTCAAATTGCTTTTGTTGTTTTTTGAATTTCTAAATAATGGGTTCAATTTCTTTAACAGTTATGGGCTATATAGTAGATTGTATTTTACAAGCAGTTAGCACAATTCATCTAAATTATGAATCCTATGTGTGTAGAGGGTTTCTTATTTATAGCCTTCCCTTTGTATTCTTTTGCCGTTTACAGGGTATTATGTATTGAATGGTGTTCTACCAAAATTCATATTTTTAAATACTACCCCTTAGTTCTCAGAATGTGACTTTATTTGGAGGAAGGGTCCTTACAGAAACAATCAACTTAAAGTGAGATCATCCTGATGAGCCCTAGTCCAGTATGACCAGTGTCTATAAAAAGGGGGAATTTAAATATAGGGCTATGCGTGGAGGGAAATCAAGGCAAAGAGACATGAGAAGAAAATAGCCATCTGTAAGCTGATAAGAAAGGCTTGGAATAGTTCTTTCCTTTATAACTCTTAGCAAGAATGAATTCTATTAACATTTTCTTTTTTTTTTTAATATTTGTTTTTTAGCTTTCGGCGGACACAACATCTTTGTTGGTATGTGGTGCTGAGGATCGAACCCGGGCCGCACGCATGCCAGGCAAGCGCGCTACCACTTGAGCCACATCCCCAGCCCCTCTATTAACATTTTCATCTTGGACTTCTAGTCTGTCTTCTGAGAAAATAAGTTTCTGTTATTTAAACCACCTACTGTGCGGTGCTTTGTTATGGCTGCCCTAGAAAACAAATACACAGGTCCCCTAGTAACATCCACATCTTCATTCCTGATATGGGTCATTTGTCCCTTCTTTCTTTTGTCAGTCTCTCAATTTTGTCTTTCCAAAGAATTAGATTTTATTTCACTAATTTTTTTTCTACTGATTTTCTGCTTTTAGTTTTGTTAATATTGGCATTACCTCCTTCCTCCTACTTGCTGTAAGTTTATCTTGCTGTTCTTTTTCTAGGTTCTTCGGTGGGATCTTAGAATACAGCCTTGAAACATTTCCTTTTTTTTTTTTAATGTTTAGTGCTGTACTTTTGCCTCTCAGCATTGTGTTAGCCATTTTCTACAAGTTTTAGTATTTTTCATGTTTATTCAGTTCAATATAGTTTAAAAAAGTTTCCCTTTGAGACTTCCTCTGGCCTATGATTATTTACAAGTATATTACTTAGTTCCAAGTATTTGGAGATTTTCCTGTTTTCTTTATGCAATAGATTCTATATGGCTTCAGTTCTTTTAAGTTTGTTGAGGTTTGTTTTATGGTCCCTGGTGTGATCTATCTTGATATATGTTCCTTGGGCGCTTGGAATGAGTGGGTATTCTGCTGTCGTTGGATGGACTTGGCCTATAAATATTGATTCAATTCTTTTGGTTGATGATGTTGAGCTCTTCCATATTCTTGTTGGCTTTTTTTATAGTTGTTATAATAATTATTGAGAGAGCAATAATTATTAATAATTATTAAAGCCTCCAACTGTAACTGTATATCTGTCCATATCTCCTTTCTATTTTGATCAGTTTTACCTTGAAGAGGAGAAGCCTTGGATAATGTTTTGATTCATTCACAACATTAGTGGGTCTATGCCCCTGGGCTCTGACTTTTGCTAGCATTTCTCAACTCTCCCTTGCTTAGGTGCGACATGAAGCCTAGCAGAGGCTGGAATTCTCATATGAGTGTATGTGTAGAATGCAGCAGTTATCAAAGACTTCTTTCCTTTTTTGGTCCTTTGGCTAGAGAGAGCAGGATGTGTTGGGCTGTTTTTGCTTGTACCCATTGGCGTTCCAGATTCCTGGCTTCATTAACAGTAAATCTGGGATACATAAGCCCCAAAGAAAAGTCACTAACTTTACGGCTGGGCTGTTGTCATTCCCTTGTTTCCAGCATCCCAATTTGGTCTTTTTCTTTTCACTTTTCAAAGTCTTCTCATGTTTATTTCCCATATGAAATCCAGAGGTCTTAGTTGTATTTTAGCAGAAGAAATACAAAAAAGCATGTCCATTTTACCTTTCCAAAAGTAGAAGTTTTTGTGGCACTGAAATTTGTAAAGAATCTAAATATCCATGACTTGGCTGAAATTAGATTTGATATCTCCATTGATATTGTATTATCACTAAGGTCTATTTAGAAGATTGAAATGTTTGAAACTTATCACTTATTAATATTACTATCCTTATAATTGACCTGTTGCTTCTCTAAACAGTCTGTTCTTCTAAAGTGAGGCACACTTACATTGTATTGGGATTCTTTATGCCTTAACATGTAAATTAATTTGAACTTGAACATTCTCCCTAGAAGCTGATGGTACTATACACAATTTATATATCATTATATTTTACAATGTATTAGTACATAAATTTGGAAAGGCATTTATACAGTAAACATCAAATTACACCTGACTTTGATATCAAGGAATAAGTAAATATACAAAGTTTAGAAAAGGTGGCTCTAGAACTCATGTATAGTCTGTGCTAGTATAGTGCCTAGCATGTAATATATATTCAGTAAATATCTGTGAATGAGTAAATAGATGGAACTGGGAATTTGATGAAAATATCTCCCCCCCTGAGATGATACAATTTTTGTAATTGAGACATATAAATGAAATCTGTAAGCCTCTTAGGCAAATTTAGTTATATATAGGTGTATAGCTTATGTATTTCATGCATTCATGAAAGGGTTTTGGCTCATTAATCTCACATTTATCATTCTCTATAGTGATACAGAAATACTTGAAATTTTTTTTAAATCAAAGAATCTTTTCTTCTTTTAACATCATACAGAATGTGAGAAAATTCATAATCACAAAGTTAATACTCTTCTATCTGCAGTGAATGTCCGTTAACGGCTAAGACTCCTAACCACATTTAGAACTCTCCAAAAGACATTCAAGGATATGACCATTGTCAGAAACTCCTTCATTTCCAAGTTCACAGATGACTTTTCTCCTGTTCTCTTGTTTCTGGGCTTCAGGATAAAGTGTTTTCAAGTGGCAGTGACCTCTCAGGCTATGATTCACTTGAGCCCTCCAAACTAAGCCAAACGGATGGCAGGGAGAAAAGAGAAGCAGCCAGGACACACCTAAAGCAAACATAGTTTCCTCTGCCAGGCTATCAAAGGCCAGCCAAGCACATTTACATTGTCCATTGTCCATAATGGAACTATAATGACTTTGATCGTTTACATATAGACATGGAACAGAAAAGAAACTCTGTGATTGCTGCAAACATTTAGAGTAAAGAAAAGAATGCCTAGCTCAGGATGTTCATTTGGTGGAGCTGAATATTTGAGGAAGATATAGGAGCAATGTTTGGAAAATCTTGACTTTCCTCTTGTGAAGAAGGTAAGACTTCCCACAGGCACAAAGGAAATGGATCACATACTTCTCTACCTCCTCAATTTTTTTTTTCTCCAATGTCACCTTTTCTGTGACATCTTATGGCTACCTTACATAAAATTTTACTCATCTTTCCCACCCTTCCTTTGCAACACAAGAACTAAAATATATGCCCCACCTCTTTTCCCTGCCTGGTTTTTCCTCTAGGCATGCGTGCCGTCTACCATACTGTACATGGCACTCATCTGTGCTGTTTATGGGCTGAGCTGTCTGGCAGGGACTTGAGTTTCTTACTTACTGCTATATCCTCCCTGGTGTCTGGCATGTGACCGGTGCTGAGCTAGTACTCACAAGTACTGGGTGAATGAATTCTCAAGGGAAGCGGCAAGGCAATTGCCATACATAATTTAGCCATCAAGATTATGACTTCCTGGAACAATTTATTTGCTTTTAATCACAAAGAAAACTAAGACAGAGGAGAGGAAGTGCTAGTCTGTGACTAGGGTGAGTCTGAGTTGTCACTGTGGAGGAATTATGGGTGGGTCCATTGCCTCTGTGGAGTTCAGTTTCTTGTCTTTAATATGGAGAAGAGCCTAGAAAGTCTTTAAAGTCCTTCCCAGCTCTAATAGCTAGCCATTCATTTGTTTACTATTTCCTAATCTGCAAGGAACTTGAAGCCCAGAGTTTTAGTGAAAATACAAATGGTGTTATTTGTTACTGTATTTTGTCCCTATCATACATTCTATAATACTGGATGCAAGTTAGAGTTCAAAAGATAGATACTTTAAAACAGAACAAAGGCAGAATGAAATAACAAAACAAAGTGGAGAAAAAAGGAGAAGAAAATAAATAAATAAAACTGTGGGGAACTATTACATTACGTAAGGGGAAGCACATACATAGGATGCATCAAGAGATGAATTTCTCACCCCGTGTACTGGTTAGAGTCACATCACAAATCACAATTTACAACATGGCTTTTGCAAATGGACTTAGTGCATCGAATTGTTCTAATAGATCAGGTTTTAAATGACTTCAGAATCATCAATAATAATAATAAAAACTTAACATGTGGACCTTGAGATTACTGTCTTCCTATAAAACAAGGTAATTTCACTTCCTTAAAATAAATGATCCTCTGTGAGCTACTGCAAGACTCACGAAGCCCTCTTCATATCGATTCTCCGTTTTTACACACTTTTTTTTTCTCCAATCATAAGTCATTGCACCGATGGAATTTCCTCTTGCATATAAAGTGACTGGTGCCATGGACGTATTTACTGTCACTTTTTATAAAAAGACTATATATTTTCAGCCATGACAAGAGACCAGCTGGCTAATTTAGAGTGCCTGCTGAACATTTGAGGAAAAGTAATCATTTTATTTTTTCCCTGGCATATTTAAAAGGCGCATACTGAATATGAATGATTATAAATATCAGAATTGTACAGATGTACGGGGGTGGGGGGGTGGTTTCCAAATGCTTTCTTAAGAAATGCACAGCAATTCTCTCTGCAACTCTGTGGTGGTTTTGAGCAGAGCAATTTAGAAATGCTTATTTTTTAAGCAACAAATAACCATTGGCTAAAACTGAGGATGTGATATTTTACATTTTAAAAGGACTGTTTTACTGTTAATGATTCATTATATCATTACAAAAGAAAATATTTTTTATTATTATGACATATGGTTTTTAATGATAATAGTCTAATTATTAGTGAACATAATCCCTCTTCTGATTATTCAACAATCCAATGTGTGAAATTTCATTATTATATTCACACACCAATGCTTAATTTCAGAATCTACTCTAAAACTTAACAATCCTACGTTGTGTCTCTGAGTACAAGATCATAATATGATTCACTGAGCGTGAGATGAAAAATTGGAAATTTGTTTTGGATTTATTTCATTTCATTCTTTTCAATTTCTACTTTTTAAATTGTAAGTGACAAATATAGTGATATTATATGTATATAATCTATGAATAAGCAAACATACATTCATTGGAGAATGCATAATCAAAAAAAAAAAAAACCACAAGAAAACAAACAAACACACAGAATAAGTCCACTGCTCTGGAAAACACGTGTCTGAAAAACTGTCATTTCTATTTGCTTATCATATAGCATTAAATATGTTTTAGTGATTGATTGCTGTCAGCCACTAAACATATTCAATGTTATCAAATACTTTTTATGTGATAGGCATTATGCTAGGCGCAGTATGTAGAATTACTAAAAGTAAAATATAAGGCCTGTGGTTAAATAAACTACGTGCCATAAAATGAAACAAAATCAAATAATACAGCACAAGGACTCCACCAGCACTTCTCCAGAGGTCCTATTATGTGGCTATCTTGAATACATAAGACCCTTCAAGCCAGGCTTCTGTATTACCAAAACAGACACTTCAATCCTCATCTAGAAATAGTATTCTCCAGGTTTTGGCTCAAGTCTTTTGCTTGTTGTCTTTTCCAATGAGCTCGATTGTCTGGGTTTCTAGAACTAGAATCAGCAAGTCACAAAGAGGTCAGAGAGCCTAAAAATAGGAGAGCAGTAACAGGGGGAAGTGGTGCCAGTTGAAAAATAAGTGGAAATTTAAAAAACATTAACTGCCATCTTACCTCATATTAGAAACTGATCAGAAATGGATATGTATCTGAATGTAAAGTTTAAAACTGTACTAGTTCTAGAACAAATTATTAAATAATATGTTTATAACTTTGGTGTTAACAACTTAAAAAATTTTTTTTTGGTATGGGGAATTGAAACCACTGAGTCACATTCCCCAGCCCTGCCCCCCCCCCTTTTTTAAACATTTTTTTTTTTTTTAGTTGTAGATGGACACAATACCCTCATTTTATTTTTATGTGATGCTGAGGATTGAACCCGGTGCCTTATACATGCTAGGTGAGTGCTCTACCTCTGAGCCACAACACCCCTCCCCAGCCCTTTTTTATATTTTATTTCAAAACAGGGTCTTGCTGAGTTGTTTAGGGCCTTTATAAATTGCTGAGGCTGGCTTTGAACTCACAATCCTCTTGCCTCAGCCTCCCAAGCTGCTGGAATTACAAGTGTGTGCCACCATACCTAGCTAGCAACTAATTTTTTGAATGTAACACAAAAAGCATGAACCATAAAGGAAAATTTTTTATCGATTTTACTTAATTGAAAGGTAAAACTTTGCTCTTTAAAGTATGCCAGTAGAAAATTAAAAAGTTGTGGAATGAGATGGACATTATTACCCTATACAGATGTATGGTTACACTATTGGTGTGACTCTGCACCATGTATAGCCAGAGGAATGAGCAGTTGTGCTCCAATTGTGTATAATAGGTCAAAATGCATTCTGCTGTCATGCATAGCTAATTAGAAAAAATTAAAAAGTTAAAAAAATTAAAAAGAAAATGAAAAAGCACACTACAGAACAGGAGAAAACAGTCATAATATATAAATGACACAAAAAATTGTACATACAGAAGTTATAAAAAAAACTTTAAAAATAAAAATTAAGGTTAAAATTCCAACTAAACTGGCCAAAGATGTGGACAGACATTTCATAATATACCCATAGAAACTGAAAAACAGCATACTACAGGGACACAGCCACATCAATGTTTATAGTACCACAATTCACAATAGCTAAACTGTGGAGCCAACCTAGTTGCCCTTCAGTGGATGAATAGATTTTAAAAAAGTGGCATATATGGAATTTTACTCAGCAATAAAAGAGAATAAAATCATGGAATTGCAGGTAAATGGATGGCACTGGAGAAGGTAATGCTAAGTAAAGTTAAAAAAATGCTGAATGTTTTCTCTGATATAAGGAGGCTGACTTATAGTGGGGTAGGGAGGGGGAGCATGGGGTTAATAGATGAATTCTAGATAGGGAAGAGGGGTGGAAGGAAAGGGAGGAGGCAGGGGATTAGCAAGGATGGTGGAATGTGATGGACATCATTATCCAAAGTACATGTGTGAAGACACAAATTGTGTGTCAACCTACTTTATATACAAACAGAGATATGAAAAGTTGTGGTATATATGTGTAATAAGAATTGTAATGCAAAAAACCCCACAAAGTACATGTATAAAGACATGAATTGATGTGGACATACTTTATATACAAAGATATGAAAAATTGTGCTCTATATGTGTAATAAGAATTGTAATGCATTCCACTGTCATGTATTGAAAAAAAATAAAATCAATTGAATAAAAAAAGAAAAAGAAATGCAATTGTCCACTAAGCATACAAAATGTGCTCAATATCATTTGTCATCAAGGGAGTACAACTTAAAAACACAATGATATATTAATGTACCTCCATAGAATAGCTAAAATTTTAAAAAATACCAATCATACCAAGTGTTGTGGAGGATGTGGAACAACTAGAATGTTCATCAGACTGCTGGTGAGCAAGTAACATGGTACAGCTACTTTAACAAACATACAGTTATCACATAATCCAGCAATTCTACTCCCAGATATTTGCCCCAAAGGCAGAAGAATATATGATGTCCACTTCATGACACGTAGACAAATATTCACAGCAGTTTCATTCCAAATAACCAACAACTGGAAATTACTCAAATGTTCATCAACAGGTGAAATGGATAAATATGTTGCGATCTATGCTTACAACACAATCACTTTAGTTTCAAAAAAATCTAATATTTGGTATTCCTAGTACATGCCACAACCTGGATGAATCTTAGCATAGTGCTGAGAGAAAGATGCTAGACATAGAAACCCAAGAGAGAACATATTATGTGATTCCCCTCAGTCCCTTGGTGGTTGTTTTGGGTTTGGGGAAGAACAAGAAATGGGTGAAAAAGCACACAGAAAACTTTTGGAGGGTGATTGGAAATCTGCCATCTTGTCTTCATGGTGGTACAATGCAAATATCATCATGTTCAGAGTGTGAAAGGCACACCATTGATAGTGTGTAAATTATAGCACAATAAGGATGATTAGAGAAAGTAAAGGAGGAGGCAGAAAAACTTTAAAAATGTATATAAGCTTTAATTACAAAATATGAGGGAATCAGTGCATTCATGATGGTTATAAAATAGCTCATATATTAAAAGCAAAGGCTCTCAGCTTGGCTGCCTGCAGTGTGATTCTGGCTGGGCAAGTTTCTTATTCCCTCTCTCAGTTGGTATCTATTATAAAGGAGAATGAGAACAGTACTTATGCCATAGCATTGTTGTGAGAATTAATGAGAAAATGCATGTGAAGTATTTCTCAGTAATTAAGTTCTATTATTTTCAGTAACTGCTGAGAGAATCATATCCCATATTTAATGCTGAGTAAAACTCAGAGTTATAAAGCAATCAAATTAATTCAGCTTCACATTGGTTAAGAAAATATGGTATAATAAAACACACCTTTATAAAGATTTAGACTTAAAATTTGTTCAAATGCCCCATCAAAACCATGTCACCCCTGTCCTTTTTTTTAGTGACATTATTAACTTCCCATCAATTTCTAATTCATAATAACAAATTTTAATTCCTTTCTTTCTAATTCAGAAGTTCCATGAAGCTGGATATAACAGGAGTAGCCACTGGCTCACAAAGTGCGAGACACCAGAGGATGCTTGACAAATAGGCACTAATTGAATGAATGGAGCATGGTTGGTCGGTGAGCTGCCTGGTGGTGGAGCAAGGCAGTGTGTGGTCTATTGCAGTGCTCACATTTTAATTTTATTTTTAATTTGTGAAACCCTAGAAACCTAGAAACTTTTTCATCACTAGAAACCTTATGAAAAATCCCAGTAGATAAAATAGACACGCAAAACTCTACCCTCTACGAGGCTGGTGCCAGCCCACCACCCCCTGCCCTTCAGAGGCAGCGAAGGAGAAAACTTCCCAACATGGAGTTAGCTCAACCTGTAAGGGATCCTGGAGGACTGGCAGGCGAATATTCCACAGGGAGGGTGGAAAAGACTGATTAGAGCAGCAATAACATACAGAATGGTAAAGCAAAGCCTGGTGGAGAGGGTGGGGCTCAATCTAATGTGCTTTTCAAACATGCTCCTTGACTTTCTGCTTCATCTTCAAGTCTCATTTCTACTTCCAAAGTCTAGGAAGCCCCAGTACTGTTTCTTCCCTGAGGTCTTTTCTGACTATTCCAGGCAAAAGGAACTTCTGCTGACTTCACACTGTCATGGCAGCTACTGTATTTCATCAAAGCAGAAGATGTCAGAGACTGCAAGACACATCATTATTTTATGCACCATGGAGAAAAAATGTTGCAGTTAGAGTGTTTTCTTATTCTTTCAAATTCTTATTTTAATTTACTGAATGAGCTGCTCTAGGATTAGACATGTAATTGGTGATCACGAATTTGACCTCTGTAATTCCTTTAACATTGACAACATCGTTCATGAACATCAGGGTTTAATGAGCATAACCTTGTCGTTTCAACTTGTTTATTTATTTATTTATTTATTTTAACCCTGACTCAATCACACCTTGCTGGACGTTGGATGGCTTCTGTTTAGTCAGCAGGAAGCATAATGGAAGTTCAGGACTGTAGTGTTAAGTCCTGGACGATGAATGAATGTGTAATGCCAGCTTCTTGTCACTTTGACATTTCTTTCATCTTGTGGCAGATTGTATTTTCCAAATACAGCTGCAATGATAGCTTGCAGACCGTGTGCTTTTCTAGAGGCTTGCTACTCCCCAATCAAGAGGTGAAGTTTATTCTCCTCCCCTTGAATCTGGGCAGGCTCTGACTGACTCACTTGTAGCAAAGAGACTGCAGAAGCGAATCTGTGATTCTAGAAGCCAGGTCATAAAAGGTGACCGGCTTCCATCTTGCTCCATGGAATACTTACTCTGGAAGCCTTCTGCTGACATGTGAACAGGATGGCTGTTCTGGGACTGTCCAGATGTTTCACAGCTCAAAGTAACCCATGCAGAGAGACCACAGGGAGAGACTCAGAACCACATAAAGGGGAAGCTGCCCTTGCAGCCTCCAGTTGCTTTACCTACCAGCTGTCTCCTCTCTAGCTCCCTCTTGACTGCAACCGTAGCAGAGACCTGGAGTGAGAAGCTGTAGTAAAATGACTGGTATTGTTTTAAGCCATCAGGTTTTGGAGTGATCTAATATGTACTAGAAATATATCCATTCCCAGGAATTTGGCTATCTCATACCTGTAGTTACATTCCTTGATCTGTACTAAGCAATCCTTTTTCAGTTTTCTTGGGAATAAACACAACCACTGCATCTACTTCTGGTTGCTGGATATGTAACATACTTAGGTTGCTGCTCTCACACAAAAAAATACAGACTTGTGGTCATATTTACTTTATTAATATAACCGTCTGCTTCATGAATATATTATATATGCCTCAGCTCTATTTCCATGCTTTTGTTATTAATTTTTCCAATGAGAAATCATATTTTAGGAGACATTTTAAATGGTGCTACAACAACTTGGTACCCACAATGAATATAGCCCAAATGAAATAAAGAACACCCAGGACCCAGGTCAAGAATGTGCATAGGATTGCAACTATGTCAAGATAGCCACTTGGCCATGGGTGAAAAGATACTGACAAAATACACAACCCAATTTCAAGGCATTAAAATCTGAGATTTTAGTTACAGTTAGGGAACTTCAACTCTCTCTGTTTATCTCTTATGGTACATATCGCATATAACTTTCTCTTGTATTCTAGGTATTATGTACATCAGCATCATAAGTGTTACTAGGACCATTATATTTAGCTGTATGTCTCTACAGCTTGAAGCTTCACACTTACACACGGCCTTGCATGGAGAATCAGTCAATCAGAGAGACTCCACTTGGATATTATGCTTTATGACCCCAAATCACCAGATCTGGTGCTTGGATTTGCTGGGCAATTCTCTGCTCACTTACATCTAGCTGTGAGTTTCATTCCTCACATTTTCTGTTCCAAATTGCCCGCTTTTTTTTTCTTTTTCTTTCTTTCTTTTTTTTTTTTTTTTTTTTTTTTTTTTTTGGTACTGTGGATTGAACTCAGGGGCACTCAATCACTGAGCCACATCCCCAGCCCTATTTTGTATTTTATTTAGAGACAGGGTCTCAGGTGAGTTGCTTAGAGCCTTGCTGTTGCTGAGGCTGGCCTTGAACTCATGATCCTCCCATCTCAACCTTCCCAGCCGTTGAGATTACAGTTGTGTATCACCATGCCCAGCCCTACTTTTCTTAATTTCCCAAGTTTATTTCCATCAACTTGAGGATTAAGACGTAAAATGGCACAAAGGAGATATCTAAGATTTGGTGGCAAGCCATGTTGAATGTTTGGACTGTGTGACCTTTATTAAGCCACTTAAGGTCTTAAATAGTTAAGTGAGTGACTTTTAAAAAAATTTGTTATAGATGGACACAATATCTTTATTTAATTAATTTATTTTTATGTGGTGCTGAGGATCGAACCGAGTGCCTCACCTGTGCTAGGCAATCGCTCTACCACTGAGGTATAGCCCTAGCCCAAGGGTGTCTTTTTGTGTGTGAACTGGAATATATCCTTTCCGGAGGGTCTGTTGTAAGAATTAGGTAAGAGTTTTATGTGAAATGCATGATTCAAGTGACTAGCAAAAGTAACACTAGTTCTATTTTTAATTCCCTGTCACCAGCCTCTCTGCAGACTGCCTCTGTTTTGTTGAAGAAGATAAAAATAATTATTTTCAATTTTTCTTCATTCCATGTAAGAATTTACCGATATCTTTACCTAACTTAACTTCATTGTTTCTTATCTCATCAATAATGCCTCTATTCCTCCTGAGAGTGTGACCATGGCACTTAATTTCTTTTTTTTACATATATATTTTGTTTTAGTTGTAGTTGGACACAATACCTTTATTTTATTTTTATGTGGTGCTGAGGATCAAACCCGCCATCCCACATGTGCTAGGCGAGCTCTCTACCACTGAGCCACAACCCCAGCCCCAGATCTTAGTTTCTTTATAGATAGATGAGAGACAACAAAAGTACATAGAGGATTGTTTATGACCATTTTATGAGTAAATATATTCTTAAAAACTGAGGCAATTTGCTGGTACATAGTAAGTGTTAAGCAAATGTTAACAAGTAGTCTTAAATCTCGAATTTCTCAGACCTGACCAGTGGAAGTCCACAGGGCCTGTTTCTGGATAAGTCAAAGATGGAGAATGAGAGGAAGATGATGTGCCAAGGGTTTGAGTATGTTTAAGGCATTGGAAAGGAGAGAGAAAAATGGCTGGGAAAAAGGCTAAAGTGATTCCTCTGTCACCAAGGGCAAATGTTTTTCTCAGGTTACAAGGGTGATCTCCCATCTCTAAAGCCTAATGAAAACTCTATCTTGAATACAACCAAGTTGATGTTGGCACCATACCCTTTAGCCTCAAGAATCATGAGTTAAATAAACTTCTTTTTAAAAATAATGTTAGTTTGAATGCTTATTTCATTATGATAACAAAACTAGACTGGCACACTTTATAAAAAAATAAAAATTTTTCATCATTATTTAAATTTTGCAACTGATTTATTTTCCTCCTATACTTTTGAGCTTGACTCATATGGGTTTAAAGCCATAGTTGCTACCTTGTGAAAATTATTCTACCTTACTATATAATTGTTTACTTCATATACAAGTTAATATTTAGAAGTAGACTGAAGATTTAGTGAGATAAGGTTTAAAACAGGTAAAAACTACATGGAATATAAAAGGTGATTTAACAAAGCTTAATTTCATGGCAAAATTCCCTAATTCCTCTTGATAATTTTTTTTTCTTTTAGTATGGGGACTGGAATACTAAGAGAATTTTAGACTACTGTTATCTGGGCATTATATCTTTTTGGTCTCTGGGTTTTGAAGCATTAAAAGGAAAAAAAATGGACACTTCTAGAATTTCATTTCAAGTTCATAAGTTCATATTGATTTAATCTTGGATACTCCAAGTGTAGGTAAATAATTTACTTTCTATCGTTTTAAAACAGAATTTCCCCAGGTTATCCTCCATTAAAAGATATGCTTTAGAATGATCTTTCCTTAGAGACAGGACAGAAACCATATCCAACCTCTTCAAACTAGATCAACAAACTCTCTGAGATGACAATGAAGTACTTGCTAAAGGTATATGCTAAAGCCCTGGAGTGTTTAAGGCATTGTTTATTTATTTCAAATAAAAATCCTTCTGGGCTTATGTAAGAAACATCTGTCAATTTTTTAAGAAAACATAAGCCAAGGCTGCCATGAAGACTGTGATGACAAAGGGTGGACTAGACCATGGTCTCAACTGTTATTCCCAGGTTCACCAGTGTCTTGTCCACCTTTCCCAAGTCACATGAATCATATTTTTGCTGGCTTCCAGGGATGAGACCCTGCATTTAAAATGCTATCTGAAATAGGCCAGGTGGTTTCTTTCTTAATTACTTATGGTTCAGCTTGAACATTTACGTAAGACCTTGTTAAAGAATAACAAAAGAATACACTACACACACACACACACACACACACACACGTACCCACATATGGACACACCCTAGGGTGAATATCTGTCCTTTTATGCCAGACATATCACTCAGGAACAAACTTAAGGCTCTTCAACATCCTGAATTTTATACCTCTACCAAGAGAACAATCAATGCCTTCATCTCGTCATACAAGGTCCATTTTCTCTATTGCAATTTTTCTAAGTGTATCTACATATTTTCCTCTATTGACACTGGAAACATCTCTTCCATATGCCCTGTGGACCTCACTATACTTCACCCAACAAGTTTTTCTTGAACACCTACTCTGTGCCCAGAATAAATGAAGGATACAGTCTATGCCCTTTATTTCCTTGAGTCACATATCTTTCTGTTTCAGTCCCTTCTGTGGCTCAAGAATTGACCAACCCCATGGTTTATATGTTTAAGAATCCTTGATTTACATTTATCATGTTCATCTTTAATAATTCAACCATTGAGACACAATTTTGTATAAACAAAGGCAATGATTTGTCTTTACATAGAGAAAACATAATATGAACAAATGACTGGAATCCAAAGTTGGGTACAGCACTAGTCAAGTAGCCTATGACACAAAAATGTATTGACTTTAAGCACTGTCCTTGCCATGAAGCTGTCTTGAGGGTTATAAAAAGTCCTATAATTATACTGGACCTCAGTTTCTTTACATAAAACATGACTGGTTTATCAGATGATCTCTCTGGACTTTATCTCTAAAATTAGATTCCACCATGCATCTTATTGAACATATGTTTTGGTATTGTATTGAAAATGCAAAATAGGAGACATATAAGGAGTCAATGTTTTTAGAAAAGGGGATTGGTCACTGGGCCGGTCAGTCACATCCATCAATCCCAGGCTTTACACAGAACTTGGCACCAGTGAGGATCACCATAGGCTTTAATTTGATGATTTGCACTCAAGGCAGTTGTTGAGGAAGTGTTCCTCTCCTGCTTGTTCCTGTGTGTGCTTGTTCCTACGACAGACTAAAGCTAGTATTGGGCCAACTGAGTACGGTTACCCAATGGGAGAGAGGCAAAATGATTTGAGGAACAAGACCAAAGGACCACTGCCACTTTTTGCCATCCAATATCCGTACACATCCTACTTCTCCATACCAAGTTCTCCAAATACAAGCCTTGAAACGGAAGGCGTGGACCTCTAGGCTACATTCTGAAATCACCTGATGGCTCAGATCCAATCTTTCTTGGACGATCCTAAATAATATAAAGCACATCTTGTTCAGAGGAATTTCTAAAACTTTTTCTGGTCGTTCAGTTGTGTGATCACTGCTGAGAACCACCATCTCAAGGGAGATAACCAAGTCTCTTCTAGTTACCAAGAGATCAAGTGTGGAATTCTGGATGAAATCCTTTTTTAGTCAAATTCTTATATAACATCTAATGGCCAGTAACCAGTACATAAATGATAAATGACACATCACCTACTCTCCCAAACATATAGTGGTGAAGAGAGAATGGCGAGCTGCAACATGACTTTTTATGAAGAATGTGAAGCAACATGGAGTGGACATTCGTCCATACTTACATGAACATAAATGATTTAGTGAGCTGGTCTTGTAAACCTTAACTCCCACTGTCTGGGAGGATCTTCCCTATCCTTTCTTTTGTAGCATTACTTCAAAGATGGACATTTGAAAGTGTTCTCTCTTTAGGGGGCCTGAGTGTGTGATTAGACTTTGGAGATGTTCGTAGTGATCAACAATAGTTACACCACTGGCTTGAGGATTCTTTGGGAATTCAGTTCTTTTCACTTTGTCAGTCTCTAGATAAATAGATTTTATCTGTTGAGGAATAAAACTCATTTTCTAAGGGCTTCTCTTAGAAAAGTCACACTGTCTTCTTTCAGATTGGTTAGTATCAAGCTTGTCTTTCTTCTGAAGAATGTTAGTGAAAGCTATAACTTTCCCCTACCAAATGACTAAATGCTACCATCTTGGTTGGCACTTGAACTCTGCTATAAGGTACAACAGGCAATCATTTAGCCATTCATTGTGTGAGTGTATACTAAGATTTATCAACTCCCAATCATAAAAAAGAAAAAGAGGATCTTTCCTCATTCCTCCTGCTCACCTAGGTGCCGTTCATTCAAAACTTTAGGATTGGTTAGGTGCGAAATACTATCACTCTTAGTACCTCATTCTGTATCTGGTAGGATGCTTTGAGTTACAAACAACAGAAGGACATTAACACAAGGCTTCAGTCATGAAAGAAATTAATTGGCTCATGAAATGGAGAGTGAAGAGCTGGGGAGGTTGGTGTAATCCAGTTAGAGGTCTGAGTCCAATCCCTGCTCTTCTCTCTTTTGCTTTAGTCCCAGGATGGCTTCACCTGGCATCATTAGATGTCTGCAGCTGGAATCCAAGAAATGTACTTCCTTCTCCAAAGCATGTATGATGGGATTACATGGGTAGGTGAAGACCTCTTCTTTTATCATTAAACACAAATCTAGAGTCTCACTTAAAGGAATAAAACCAGATCACACAGTCATGTCTGGGCAAGAACTACATCAAGAAGGTTGGGGCTGCCATCCCGCATTAACACAGTGGAGTAGGGTCAACACCAATGAATAACTGTCAATTCCTGGAGGGACCCGGTGAAGAATATATGAAAGGAACAGAAAAAGCCATTTTGAGAAGACAGAGAATGTCACTGAAGAACCCTCCTATTTTTAAGAGTTTTCAAGTGAAAAGATATATGAAAACTCTGAGAGAGTCATTTTGGGGTCTCAGTGAACTTTTTGTTTGTTTGCATTAATCAGGTATTAGGTAGAAATCTGATTTGTTTTTTATTTCTGATCCCCAGTAGGTGGACAAATAATACTTTAAACTTCTACATGTTGCCATTTGGCAGGTTTTATACTTTTCTACATTTCCACATTAATAAATATATGCAATTGTTGAGCTCCTAAGTGCTGAACTCCTTGTTATCATATTATTGTATTCATGCAAAGGCTATAAAAATGGCATGTGGTTAAATTCTGGGAACCAAAAGGTTAATTTGGGGAACACCAGTGTGTTGACAACTTTTATTCACAAGAGCAAAACTGTATTATTATTTCCAACATTTCCCATCTGCCTGTTTCTTCTTATTCCTAAATGATATGGCCTCACCATGGTAATCTACATAAAGTACCCCATAATCATATTAGGATTAAGGAAAATATGTATGAGACGTTTTATTTATGCTTAGTGACAGTAAGCAGGGGGGAAATAGGCAGAAGAATTTTTGTGACAGTTTATATTCCAACAAATAATCACATTTTATCCTCTTAATAGGTTTAAAGTGCACTCTCAAAGCAGATTATACATTTTACGCATTTAATTATAATCATACTTTCCTCTTATCTGACGTGAATATCTTCAATTTAAATATAAGTTTAATTGATGTCTATCATTTAATAATCATACTATGATCCAGGCCAATTAGAACCATTCTTTCCTATAAAACTAGAGTTGTTAGCAGAATGTTGAGTCGGAAAATGTTTAAATCCTGACATAAAAATGTCTGTGATAAAACCAGGAGCTTTGAATTTCATGGTCCTTTAATATTGCCTTTGAAGTAATGAAAAAGCCATTTTCCACCACTTGCTTCAAGGACTTCACTAATAACATCTCCCACAAAGGACCGATCTTTTTTTAAGCAGGATATTGTGACGTTATTCTAAAGCATTTAAAATTATATAACAAACTTTTACTGGAATTTCTCAGTGTACCTTTTTTATTCTCCCTAATGAAATACTTGTTAAACAGGTTACCTCATCTTAACCTTATGGAAATGCCTGACAGAGTAGCCGTTATTTAATTCAGTTCCAGAAATTAAGGAGAACAAGTTGGGGGCAGTGAGGAGGAAGGATATCATAAATAATATAAAGAACTAGGAAAAAGCCTTTTCTTTGGTTTGGTCTTTGGGTTCACCTTCGGTTGCAGAAAAATAGTGATTTGATAGCCTTATATGAGTCTCTGGTGGACAGTTGCCCTCCATTCAAACATCCCCTTCCGTGTGACTGGCTGTCCACTTAGAAAAGACCTACGTGGCCAGGAAACCATTGGGTCCTGAACGGGTCAATGGAATCAGCAGGAATCTGTGCAGAAGACCGTGTGGTAAGCTCTCCAGCCATCTCTGTGTACCCTGAAAAAAACCCAGCCACTCAAAAAGTGGGGTTTCAGAAACCCCTGGAATAAGGCAGTCTAATTAAAAAGTGGTTTAAGATGAAGTTCCCCAGGAGCACAGAAATCCAAGGAGGTAATTCAACTTTCCCTTCCTATGGGGCCTTTGACTAGGAAACAGCAAAGGGTAATTATGCAAAATGCCCATGAGGATGCCACAGACTGTCTGGATGGAGAAAAAGGTGACTTGGGATAAGATTCCCATGCATTGGCTTTGTGCTGATCAACTTTCCTGGAAGGATCAGAGAGTACTAGCATGGGGAGTGATTCCAGGAAGTAACCAGTGAGGAATTAGAGGAGCTCTACCCATCTGTGCTTAAAAGTAGATGCTTGCATGTATAAACGAATGAAATGTACTCATGATACAGATCAGTCTCTAAAGAAAGACCTTCCCTTCCTAATGGAGGGGGGCATAGCGGCCTCCTCCTTCATCACACTTCTCCACTTATTCCTTTTCTTTTTACAGGAAATGACACTAGTTCTGGTTTAGAACCATGGTTAAGACTTCAGGATAGTGCCCAGCACATTCTTACTTGGTGAGTGCCCAAATGGATTGGCACTGTATTCATATCAACAGAAGAATCAGAGATCAGGTGCCTTATTGGTTTAATGACATCATTTCATTGGGATCTTAATACTCCACAAGGCTACTGGTGTCACATCATGGGATATGGCATAGCATAAACTAGGTCATTCTAAAGAGAAGGCGACTTAAACATTTTCAAGTTAGTAATATCTTCTAAATGTCACTCTGTTTCACTGTAATCTGAGTTGATTTAGTCTTCATGTCTTCATTTTATTAAATTATAAAATATTCTACCCATAAAATATTTTGGATGCTTCCTATCGAGAATCGGGGAAAGGCTATATGTGAGTTAGCAATGGGGTTGTATAGAGGACAAGATGGCCAGTTTATCTCATAGAACACAAATCATAAGGTTTTAAGGCTGAAATGCACCTCAGCATCTTAACCAACTATTTCCTTTAAAAGTGTGAAGAAAGAAGCCATCTAGATTAGTGAATTAGAAATGTGGTTATCATACAGTAGTATTACTGAAATAGTAAACACTGTTTCTGTAACTTTAATGCAGAAAAGGCATTGAATTAGTGATCAATCTTGGGTGATGACTTCCTGTTAAATTATTGCCAGGATCAGTATTATCAAATTCCTCATATGTATAGGGAGTCTATGCACAAAAACATAAAGGATCTAATCTTAGTAACAATTCCCATATTGAACTTTAGAAGGAAGAGTCTTAAAATAATTTGTTTTGTAAGTTAGAGAATGTTTTAGCTTTCTTTAATGCTGTGACTAAGTGACCTGCTCAGCACAACTGTAGAGGAGAAAAAGTTTATTCAGGGGCTCGTGGTTTTAGAGGTCTTAGTCCACAGAAAGCTGGCTCCATTCCTCAGAGCTCAAGTGAGGCAGAACATCATGGTGGAAGAGTGTGGCAGAGGGAAGCAGCTCACATGGTGATCAACAAGCAGAGAGAGAATCAACTCTCCAGATACAAAATATATACCCCATAGCCACGCCCCCAACAAACCACTTCCTCCTGCCACACCCCACCTGTCTCCAGCTACCACTAAATTAATCCCATCAGGGATTAATTTACTGATTAGATAGAGGCAATAACCTAATTATTTCTCCTTCAAACCTTCTTGCGGTATCTCATATGTGAGCTTTTGGGAGACACCACATCTACACCGTAACAGATAGTTTATCTGACTTAAGTTTAATCAAGATATAACTTTAAAAAACAAGACTCTACATAGCCTAAGGCAAATAATTATATATTCCACTATTTTCCACATTGGAGCTCAAAAATGTATTTGGCTATTTTACTTTTCCTAAGAACAAGGAGGACATAAATGGTAGAGGAAGTTCAACTTTACCTCTGTAACATTCGAGGCTGCAAGTAAGAATGCTGTGTTTGCCTGACCAGCCTGTAAGGCAGTGTTCAGAGAGGTCACAGGGATGCCCATAAATAATTTAATCAAGACACGACGTACAGCTTACAAAACACGGTTTACTTTCTTTATATCAAGTCAGGACCTTCTTCTACACTTTGAAAGAGAAAAGATAGACAGTCTACCTCCTTTCAAATGCATTTGGACACAGAGTTTTGGATGAAGGCAACAACATTAAAGCAATTTGGCAATAAATGTAACTGAGGGTAATAAGAATATGAATGTGTAGAAAAAGATACCAACATAAGGTATGTGGAAAACAATCATAGTTTCCATTGGGTTCTGTTTAGTCAATGCAGCACTTGACACTGTCTAACTCTGAGTTTTCCACACTAACAAAGTTATATTCATTAATGTGAATAGGAGCTATCTGGAAAATCCTTAAAAAACAATGAAAAATTTAGAGGTACTGCCCTGATGGAAGCTGTAGTTGATTTATAGCTCTTGCTTTCATAAATTTCCAACTTTTTTTTCCCTAGCACATGCTGCAGAGAATAAATTACCAGGAGAAAAATCTACATATGGACTAAATAATAATAATAAAACCAACTAATGGTTTATATATAACTTCAAACCTAAAATTCTCACTGCATACCTCTTCCTGAAACAAGAAACTTTGCATTTACCACATATTGAGATCTTGCTAGAATATGTGTTGTTGGGTTTCAGTAAAATAGGCAGCCAGGCTTGAAAATATTGAGCATATGGACATAAATCCCACCCTTCAACTGCAAACCAGAGTGGCATGAGATTTTAGGAAATAAGAAAAATGCTAGTAAGAATAGAAAGGATATGCTTTTTAACCCATAATTTGCTGTGAAACTTCCTTTTCTATCTACTAGGAGGATCTTTCTGGCTTCTAATATGAGTTGTAGAGGGATAATACGGGTCTCTCCATACCTATGTGGGTTCTAATTTGTTTTCCTTAATTGTATGGCTCCAGTAAGTCCTCAGGGATTAAGGTGAAATCACCAATGCCTGACTCTCTCAAAAAAAGATGCTTGGGATGTGGCTACAGTGGGGTCAGGTCACACTAGCAGGACCATGTTCCTTGGTGAGAAGCAGAGGCCCAATGCTGGACCACTTCTTCTTGAGACCTGCTGTCAAGATTTCTCACTACTCAAGGCAGACAAGAGGAATTGTCAGACCAATGAAATTCTAGTTGATTTGATATCAAAGTGTAAGTGTTCCTTCAGAATCAGCTCCTTCAGTGTCCTGAAGTTAGAGTGCAGAGCACCAGAGTGACCTCTCTAGCACAAGCAGGGAGCAATATTTGTTCAGATCCATGCCATCCTCAGCTCTCCTGCCATCTCTGGCAAGGGCACCTACTGTCCTGTGAAGGACAGAGACAAGAGGTTACTTCTTTGTATTCTGTGAGAGTGAATGTGTAACCAGAGAGTCACTTTGAATCCACAGGAACAAGAAAGAAGTTTCAGTTTAAGGTTCTTAAAGGCTACATGGGGAACTCTGCGCTCAAGGTGGTCCTGCAGTATGGCCTTTGATAAGGCCCCCAGTGAGCAAGATGAAAGGGCGGTGAAGGAAAAAATACCTGAGCAGGCTATTAATTCTGTGTGTGAAATTTAAATCCATAAATAAAAGTGGATGCTAGGGAAAGGAGAATTGAAAGAAAGGCCATAAAATATTGAGTCTTAGGAGACAGTAGGGCAGTGTGTGAGGTCCCACACCATGAGGGGCTTGGTAAACTTTGGTCCATGCACTTAGGCAGAGGATTCTCGGGCACCACAGACAAGCTTGGTTGAGTTTTAACTGCATCCATGGCATCTATTACGGGTTGCTCTGGTTCCTACATTATCTCCTTCTTTCCATTCCTTCCCTCTCTGTTTCTCTTTTCATTCCTCTCTCTTCTACTTTCCTTCCTCCTTTCTCTCACTCACTCTCTTTCTATCTCTCCTTCTTCCAGAGACCAAGAGACCACCTTCATCACCATCAGATGTTTTCTTAGAAAAATAATGTTATATTCAAAAGCAAAAAAAAAAAAAAAAAGGTGGGGGGTAAGAAATCAACAATGCTCCATTAAAAAAAAAAAAAAACAGTTCTTATTTCCTCTAATCACTCTGCGCTAATCTCATCCAATACTGCAAAATTTTGGGACAAAACCAGGAGCTTCTAGTTCAAGTCCGTCCATTGAGGGAAACCAAGGAGGGGAGATGAAATTGACTTGCAACCCTCATGCTATTTGACTGATGAAGAAATGTCCTGATGAACCCAGTAGGTTTTTTAAAAAGGTCATTGAGGAAATTCACTCAACCATAGTAACAAAGCTCAGGGACAGATTCCCCATGTAAGAGCCAGTCCTTGTCATCATCAATTACTCTTTAGTTCCTGGAATGAAAAGAAGCAAAGGTCAAAATATAGATGGAATATTTTTTGTGGCCTTAAGTGAAAAGGCCAAAGGAACTGGCAGTATGTTCTGCGTGAAAGCAACACGAACAACACTAAGGAGACTTTCCACTTGTCAGTCTAGGCTTCCCTTTCTCCCAAGCACAAGCTAGAAGGAGGCTTAACCGTGTAGACATGCAGGAGGAGTTTGGAGTGAGGCTGCAGGGGGAGTTCTGTTGAGAGATTTTAAGCCCTATAACACACAACTGTCAGGCTTCACTGTGAAATTTGCTGTGAAATTTCTTTTTCTATCAGTTTTTAAGATCTTGTCTTTCGGGGTTAGTTTACATGAGATTTGACCGTGACCTTGCATTACCCTTCAAAGCTTCAGTTACCTAGTTTAGGGTCAGACTTTAGTGCGTATACATTTGTGATTGTGGAACATTAAATTAAACAAATTGGAAGGAATTAAGCATTCACCAAGTGTTGAATATATTGATACCAGTTTGGATTTACAAAGCAACCACAGGGCTGTTTTGCTTTGTATTCAGGGTCTGTAGGTAGTTGAAAGATTTTGCTCTCCACACCCATTTCCACAGAGGGGAGGGCAAAGAGGCACAAAGCAGCATGAGGACAGAGAAGCAGTGGTTCTCAGGCAGGAGTGGTCTTCAAAGGGTCTCTGGCACTGGAGCCTACAAACTTGCAGACTAACCACAGTAAATCTGCCTTGATGCTTAAGGAATCAGGACTCTAAATAAAAAATTATAAACATATATTTATTTACAAAAATAAATTATCCAGGAAACAAGATTCACTATTTATAGTTTCTACAAAGCTAATTCTTATTCTCTTAATTTTTATCTTTTTTAAAAAATTGTATTTTAACACTGTTTTCCTGTTGTGGGGATCAACCAAATTAGAATTTTGGGGGTGCTTGTTGGTAAGGCATCCCTAGGCTCCATTCATGGCATGCAGGAGTAGAATTTTAAGTGATAGCACTCCAAATCTGCTATTTAAATAAATCTCCCAGATAATCTTTGTGCATTGTTCTCATTCTTAAAGGTAAAATCTACTCTGTAAGCTTGACCTGAGAATTACAATGATTCAATGGCATCCAAAAAATAAGAACAACACCAAAAAAATCTATAGGCATCAAGTATATGATAAAGTCATGCCCTTATACAAGTAACCTGGTAAATGTCCATAGAAATATATGCATACACAAATTTTCTAAAATTTTGTTCTCAGTGCATAAGTTCTCTTCTTGCTTCATTTTTACAGATCATATAGTTGTTTGTGAGTCTGTGTCTGATTTTACACCAAATTAGGAGTAATCATTGTCCTTCTCTCTCTGACTCAGTTTTTATGAGGTTACTCTGCCCAAACTCAATATCCGCTATATTGTGAGCCTCAAACTGAACAGAAAAACCAACATAAAATCTTTGTAAAAGGTCGTCATTATAACTAAATGTGCAAACACAAACAACCAGGAAAATCTACCCAGTGTTTGAGAAGAGTTAAGCTTTGATGAGTAATGACTCAAGCCAGCTGCACATCCAATTTTTCTCACCTTCACTCAGAAAAGCGGCTTTTGTGTAGTAGCCATGCCCCTTCCATGTTTAAATGTAACTTAAACTTGAGGCTGTCTTGAGAACACTGGCCCCCATCTTCTCTTTGCAATAGAACTTACAATCTGAACAGTCTCGATGACAGAAGTCTGAAAACAGGCATTTTATGAATAGGTTCCAATTCTGAGCTGATAAATTTGTACATGGCATAACTGACAGAGGTTAGTTGGTAAAAGAGTTATAGATGCTTAAATCTTTCCATCATGGGAAGAAAGAAATAGACATTTCAGATACATCCTAGCTGGTCTGGTGCCTGCTGCCCCAAAGCTTTAATGTAGAAATGCCATTTTATACAGCATCATCACAAGAACAAGAGAGGCGAGACAGTGGACTTTGACTTTTAGGCAGCAAGAGGTCTAAAATCCTGTCTCCTATGAAGGGAAACAAATTTAAAACCATGCTGAGTAGCCAGACCCTAGTTTACTTTATATGATCAATATTTCAATGTTATCTGCTAGAAACGATATCGCTGGACTCTTATGTGATCAAATCCAAGCAGAATTCATATAAAAAAAAACATTCCCATTCGTAATGCACATCAGTGACAAGGGACTCACTGGGAATTACCACCACCAGATCTGTGGACAAACAATAAGTGAAGGAGATAACTATAGGAAAGTAGTCTGCTCATTTACTGTGACATTGCTATTTAGTTCAAGCGAATTGTGAAAATACCACCAGCCTTAAAAATATGAATGCCCTATGACTTGAAAATTTAACTTCTGGGAATTTAGCTTAAGCAGGTAATTAAATATGTTAAGTAAAGAAAGATGAACTATAGGGGCATTCGCAGTGGATCACTTTGTAAGATCAAGGAGTTAGAAGCAACTTGAATGTGCTCACAATGAAAAAATGTTCACATATGGCTCACCCACACACCTGTGAAGGACAGTGCTGCCCTGAAGTCCTTAGGATGCTTAATGCTCAGGAGATATTATTTAATAAAAAAGGGAAATCCCAGTGTTAGAACTGATAGAATTCAGCATCTGAATACATATGAAAACTGATTTTTGGTGAATTTCCAGGATTGCTAGTTTTGAGAATGCACCTCCAATGAAGGCTGAGTCTAACAGTTTCAAGAGAGCAGAGATTGCGTGTGGATAGAAGGTGATCTACATGCCCAAAAAGGTTATAGTCACAAACTCTGCTATGTCAACAATATTAAATCTTAGCCCCCAGACTAACGTCTCCCTGCTCCTACTACCTGTGCCTTAGTCACAGAAAGACACTAGAGAGGGCATCAGAGGATGGGAGCCACACTTTGGTACTGCTATTCCTTTTTCTTTGTAGGTGACTGGATTATATCAGTGACTCCCATCTTTTCATTTTTAAGTTTTTACAAATTAAATAATATATGAAGTATAAATTATATGAAGTTGACTAAAATAAATACAGGAGATTTCTAGAAGTTTCTAGCAGCATGATGGACCAGACACTTTGACTAACACCCCCCACTTCAGGGAAATGGCCAAAAAGTCAAAATAAAATAATAAAAATAACCTATGACAAAAAAAAAATAACCTATGACAGAAAGGCCAAAATCAAATGAAGGAAAGTACTAAACAGGTAAGGTAAGTACTACAGATGACTCTCGCTCTGAGGGCATTTACCATCAGAATGAACCAAAGCATCACTTTTCACAATCTAAGGAAACACATGGCATTATACAAAGACAAGATCTCTAATTTGGGGTCCAATAAAAGGGGGTGCCTGAATGGCCTGCATGCAAAGAGAAAGGGGCATCAAAGATCACATTCCCTTCATGATAAGGAAGAGAAAAAGCCCCCAAACTGAGAGCTTTAAGAACACAAGAGCTCAGAAAGAAGAAAGTGTAAAATTAGACTTGCAACTTTTTGGATATTAGAATTGTCAAGCATGGAATATAAAATAATTATTTTTCATCTGCAAAAAATCCAACAAATTTGAAAACATAACTAAAAATATAAGAGACTTAATAAAAGATGAACTGTTTGTAAGATAATAGGACTTCTAGAAATGTCATTGGTTATTTTTATTATTTTATTTTGAATTTTTGGCCATTTCCTGTAGTGGAGGGTATTAGTCAAAGTGTCTGGTCCATTGTGCTGCTAGAAACTTATAGAAGTCTCCTGTAATGATTTTAGTCAACTACACATAATTTATACTTCATATGTTACTTAATTTGTAAAAACTTAAAATGAAAAGATGGAGGTCACTGATATAATGAGATTATAATTCCAAAGACTGTCTTTGGAATTATAATCTCATTTGCTCAGAGTTTTTACATATATAGCTTATAGATAATCAATGAATTTGGAACTAGATCTATAGAAATTATCAGAACAAAATGCAGAGACAGAGATGAGAAATACAAAAAAACTAGTCTGGTAATATAGACAATAGGGTGGGAAGGTAAAGAATATATATTTCAGGAAATTCGGAAGGAAATAAGAATATGAGAAATAAGATTTGAAGAATTAATGAATAAAAATTTCCTCAGTTGCATACTATTTACACTATTCATGTACTGAATAGCATTAATAAATATTTTTAATAGTCACAGAATAGCAAATTCCAGAACACTAAAGGCAAGGAAACCATCTTAGAAACAGAGGAGTAAGTGGTGGATCAAATTACCTGCAAGAAATAACAACTCCATTGAGAGTTGTTAGATTAAACCTGCAGGAGGTCATTGGCCTGAGGCTGTCTCCTACATAACTAGTTGCAACCTAAGTTAGTACATAAAAGAATCAAAACCCAACTCAGGAATCTAATTTTGGTAAAAAATAGTCAATAGCCATGTCTCGGTCAATCACAAACAGCCAGCTGATTTGAAGACCAGGTCCAAAATGAGACAAAGGCCCATCTGGGAACAGCCCAGCTGTTCTGTGCTTTGCTTTTTATTCTGTTCTTAAGTGCTCACTGTCGGGTTGCAGCGGACAGCTGTCGAACCTCTTCTGATTCTGAGTGCTGTCCAGTTCATAAATTGTTCTTTGCTCAAATAAATTCTGTTAAGTTGAATTTGGCAAAGGTTTTTCATTTAAGAGATTACTTCTCAAAAGTAACAATGTAAAAATGACAACATGGGATATTTTTTCTGTGGATGGAGAAAGACTAATGCATCAACCAAAGTGTGTAGGTTCAGTGACACTATCTTTCAAAAACAAAGGCACAGTAAAGACATCTTAAGAAAAAGAAAACCAGTCATTGCTTAGCAGAACCATGGCATAATCCTCTTAGGTTGGCATGGTATTCAAATCTAAGGTCAGGATACTAGGTGCTCTTCTCATAGTTACTGATGAGACTTTGTTTCAAGGCCCTTTCAATAAGATATAAAGTACCTGTATGTATGTATACACACATATATGCACACACATACATAGGCAAATATATATGTATGTGCACACATATTTTCACGCACATGCTCCTATCACAGGAATTACCCATCAAACAAATACACATATTGTAGAAATTATAAATGTACATTGATTGCTCCAATTCAAATTCATCCCTGCCTTGCCTCATTCAATATATGTATGTCCCTTCTTTCATACTGACAAACTCAGCTCCCAGTGTTGACATGTTTACTCACTTGTTTGAGCCTATAATACATCTTAATGTTTCCAAATTTCTTTTCGTATCCCACTATAGAAACCAAAATCCACTCTAAAGAACTCCAGGTTTAACAGAGGGATAAAGGAGAGAGGGCAGGAAGAGGGTGAGAGACCGTACACCATGCTGTGCTTCAGGAGAAGAACCAAACAGGCTGAGAACAATGACGGAAATCAAAAGCTGGAAAAGAAAGAAACAAACTAGAAGGCAAAGCTTGAAAGGGCAGAAGGAGGGAGAAGATCCCACCAACCGACTTTGACCCCACTGTCAGAGTGGCCCCTGGCCACTGGGCTCAAGTCTGATCAGCCAGGCAAAGCAGCCCCCCTTTGGAGAAGGTGACAGATCCCACCCCCTCGGAGGAAAAGGCCAGCTCTGCTGAGACAGTGCACTAAAGCTTCTACTGACAACTCCTTGTCCTTGTCCTGCAAGGCCCAAGAGGAGGAGCCTGCCAAGGACGAGCCTAAATAAGCCCAGGTGCCTGCTGCTGTCACTCTGCTGAGCCAAGGCCACAGTCCTGCCCCTATCCCAGACTGCCCAGAGCAGCCAGGTCCAAGAGAAGACAGAAGCCCAGATGAGGCCAACCTAAGGAAAGTGTCCCCAAGATGAGGGTAGAGAGGAAGAATGTGAGCTCACCTGGAACATGCTTTCCCTCTCCCGAGCCCTGTCTCTCCTGTCTACTCTGAACTCCACTCTGAAGTCTCCTTCCCTGTCCTGCTTGCCTCTGTCAATCTGTCCTCTCCCACCCAATAGCCTTCTTTCTCTCAGTGAGGCAAACATTTTTTTTTTTTTAAAGGAAAGGTCCCAAATCTCAAAAGTCTGGAGCACTTTCTCTGTTTCCTGGTGTTATTATGGTGAGTTTTTGGTAATGATGGTCCAATTATTCAGAGAAACTCTTGCACTGTATCCCAGTGTTTTGATCTGGTGCTTGTGGGCCTTGGGAGTCTGCTTTCCTCTCTCTCTCTGATCCAAGTGTATGTGCAATGTTCCCTTCATCTGAGGACTCCAAAATATTGAGTGCATTCGAAGTCACTTTTGTTTTCTTCGGTTTCAATATGATGAAATGACCAACAGGGAAAAAAATTTTAAAACTCATTTTGTTTTTAAAGTAAATAAATAAAGCAAATGTGCCAATTAAAGTAGACAGTATACAGTAAAATACTGTTTTCATAAGGTACTTGGATTAGTGTATAAAAATTTCTGTCCATGTGGTTATGGAATTCATTGGAAATAAAATTGGGGTTAATTTGTTTAGTTTGCATTCAATTTTAGTTTTTCTTTTCATTCCAACCTAGTTGAATTTATTATTCTGAATATGTACACATTAACATTCTTCTAAAAACAAAACCTATGCAAAAAAAAAAAAAAAAAAAGGTATGAGACATGGCATCCTGTCCAGTTTCTTCTCCTGTAATAGCCACTGCCACTTGTAGGCAGCAAAACCTTGTGGAATTAAAACATAGTTAAATTACTCTTCCTGTCTGTCTGTTTTTGCAATTAGTTGCAGGTATATGAATATTTTTTTCATTTCTTGTTCTTATACAAGAGGTAGTATACGATACATACAGTTTTAATTTTGCTTCTTAGGGAAACATTTTTAGTCTAAAAATTGCAAACCTTAAAAAAGAAATAATGATAAAAATTAGAAAATATATAGAACTAAATTCTAATGATTATTCTGAATATGAAAACATAGGAACACTGAAGCATGTGTCTGAAGAAGTTCCAAGACCATGAGAATAGAAACAAAGAGAACAAAAAGAAGCAGGAAATGAGAACACAGTGACTGGAATAAAAACCAAACATACAACAGAGGGGGTTAAGGCAGACCAAAGTCATTCTTGAACAGAAGAATAAAATTTATAAAAATGTTTTGAGAAAAAAAATTGGGAAAGAGAGAAGAATAAAGGGAAAAAATTATTAAATTATATTCAGAATGAAAGGATGAAATAAATGCAAGTGCTTTTGCAAAAGTCTAAAAATGTAGCAAAAGAATTTTTTAATAACTTGATGGTAATAGACAAATTACTTCAAAAACTACACCAAAGACGACTTGTAGACAAATGGAAAGGCTTAATAGTATCCTGATTGTTGAACATTTAAAATCATTAAATAAAAATATTTCTTAATAGGAAAATCAGGGTGGTATTTACTTACCCATAAATTCCACAAATATTTTTAGTCACAACATTGCTCACATTATATCAAAGGACAGTAAAAGAGATTATTTGCCAAACTAATTTTGTGATGGGACAGACAACATGATCTTGATGTCAAAAGTTGAGACAAGGACATGACAAAAAAATTATAGTATATACTTATAGCTATATGTTTTGGAGAATGTTAACTGTCTCCCAGTTTGAACTTTTCCTTTGTTTCTTTAGTACTAGAAATTTGCACAAAAGTTTGTATAACCCAGGCTTATAGCCACCTGGACAAGAAAATAATTTTCTGCCTCTCTTGTAACTAATATTAGGCATGGAATTAACTGGATGAATGACACATTAATGGATAAGAGGAGGGAAATTTTCTGGTTATCTTTTCAAGAAGAATGTTCAGGACTCTCTGTTTCAATTGATTGAGAAACAGTGATGATTTGGGAGCCAAATACATAATACACAAAGCTGCCGGGCTTTGGAGGTTAATATTGAGTTGCACAGGGCATACCTTCCTATCAATATGAACAGATGTTGTACATTAGCACCTGAATGCTATACTTAACACTTTCATCTGCAAATCAGAAAGAAGGGATTCCTGTAGCATGTAAAAATGATACACAGACAGAGACATCTGCCATGAACTACTCCCAAAATTACTCCCACAGACCACTTCCTATTCCAGACAGGTAAGTACAGTCTATTTTATGTATTCTATATATGTTGGGTCGTTTTGTTACTGCACCTTGGTTCCTAGACTAATTAATACAAAACAGATGAAAAAAATCTTGAGTATATTAAGAAAGTAATGGAACTCAGCAAAAACATAAAAGATGAATAAGTTGGGTTTAACTCAGGGTGTGTAAAGTAGTTTAATAAAAGACACTTTATTGATACATTTCACACATTAGCAGATCCAAAAATAAAAATAGCATAAAACAGTCTCAATATTTTCATAAAAAAGTACTGGGTAACATTCAAATTTTTAGCAAAGTAAGACCGATAAAACTCAAAAAAGGACAGGTATAAAAAATTATACACAGTACTCAGTGTGTCACATTAAAATATTGCCTCTAAGATTAAAAGCTGGGTGTGGTGGTGCATACCTGTAATCTCAATGACTTGGGAGGCTGAGACAGGAGGATCACAAGTGCTAGGCCCTTAGCAATAAAAAAAAAAAAAAAGAACTAGTGATGTAGCTCAGCAACCCTGGGTTAAATCTCCAATACTAAAAAACAAACAAACAAATCACAAAGTACCTACATTAACCTCTTTTAAATGCTTTATTGAAAGTGGAAATAGCAATAAAAGAAATAGAAAGAAAGCTATCATTTACCGAAGATAAGTCTATATAAAAAGACTAGAGAATTTACAGATAAAGTATTATATGATGCCTTAACAAAAAGTTTTATGAACTTTCTGGGTAATTTGCATCCTTAGAGTTATCCAGATACAAATTGCAGTTCTTCTACACATCAGAAAATTAAATTTGAAAAGATACTATTTATAATAGCATCAAAATGTAAATTTACCAAGGATAAATACTTGATTGAAAAACTTTAAGGACTCTCCTTCCTCCCACAAAAGATATCTCATGTTCAGAGATAGGATGACTAAAACTATCATGAGACAAATTCTTAATGAACTGATCTTTCAATTCAATTCCAATCAAAATTCCAATCCCAAACCCCAGCATATTCTCTCTGCCTGTGTTGTTGTCTTGTAGGTAAAATGAACTGATTCTAAAATGGAAATGGAGGAACAAAGAGCCACAAATACTCATTATATATTTTTTTAAATATTTTGATTATTTTAGTTGTAGTTAGACACAATACCTTTATATTATTTATTTATTTGTATGTGGTGCTGAGGATTGAACCCACGGTCTTGCACATGCTAAGCGAGCACTCTACTGCTGAGCTACAACCTCAGCCCCTCAATATATTTCTTAGAGAGAGAAAACAAATGGGGAAATCAATTTTCCAGAAATGAGGGATTATTATGGAACATAAGGATTAGGAGTGTGTGGTATGGGAATATCGAAGAGATGCAATTTATTTCAGAATTGTGCTACCCATCAGTGTGGAGAGCAAGAACCTTCAACATAGGTCTGAGACCAAATTTTAAGTTAGTTGTTTGGAAAAGAGAATCAGATCCTTACCTCACACCATAAACAATGATCAATGAGACTTCAAGTAGAGTATAAAATTATCAAAGTTCTAGAAGATAGCCTAAGAAATGATATTTCTGACCTGGTTTGGGGGGGAAGACTTTTAATCTAATCCACAGAACACTTCTAAAGTTGCATCGGGAGGCATTGAAATGGTGTTTACAGTTCTGTGCTACCAAGTAATGAAAGAAAAGAGACACTCACAGGGAGCAGAAAGGGTGCTCAAAATCTAACTTGGGCAAATTATGGTGTTTGTGGACAGTGTCGGAGAAGAACACACAACCCAGGCCTCCTATACAAGGTCTTATGGCACTCCAGTGGGCCTGGCCACCTTCTCTGGCATGGATTGTTTGCAGTAGGTGACATTAGGAAAAATGCAATTGATACTCATCAGCAGGAAATATAATTCACTGAATTATCTTACCTATGCATAAATAAAAAAAGAAATATTGGAGGATAATATTGAGTTGCACAGGGCATATCCTTTTATCAATATGAACAGATGTCGTATATTAGCACCTGAATGCTACACTTAAGACTTTCATCTGCAAAACAGAAAGAAGGGATTCCTGTAGCATGTAAAAACGATACACAGAGAGAGACATCTGCCATGAACTACTCCCCAAATTATTTGGTGATCAGACAATGAATCATGGAGACACCATTACAAGCTGAGGCTAGAGGACATAAGACTTTTCCCTCCAGGCCAGGACACATTAGCTGGTGACCTCACAATCACTGACATAAATATTTTAACCCTATCCTTCCTCATAGGCACTACCTGCTCAAAGAGGGACTATAAAAATCCAGAGCACTGTACAGACTCTGTCTCTTCTTTCTGTTCTTTGCCTTTCCCACTTTCCTTTTTCCTCTCTTTTACCCTCCTCCTCCTCTTTCTGCCTTTCCTTTTTCCTAATCTTCCCCTTCCCTTTTTCTCTTCTTATTTTGTGAAAACAAAACTACTGACAAGTGAAAGTAGAAAAATTATTTTCTTAATGGGAAGATAGAAAAAACTTTGAATATGGAGCGTATTTTAAATGAGTCTTAATAAATAAAAAATGTGAGTCCAATGTGTTTCCAATATCAGATGCTTATTTTATTCTCAGGCGCCTAGGACAATTTTTCTCTGCATGCTGGAAAGAGAAGAAAGTCTTATTTTCCCTATCTAAATAATTTCAGGCATTCCACAGATCAATAAACTCTGGCTGACATAAAGCAATGATTATTTCATAAGGACAAGTCCTTGTGAAATAATCATAAAGTCTAGACTTATAGCTGTGACTTCTTTTATAATGACAGCAGACAAGAAACACGAATTGCTTTCTTTCCTACAAAAACAATTTTGCAGTACTACATAGGAGAACGCTGAAAACTCAATTTTAATAACTGTCCTGAGACCACATTGACCTCCACTTTTGAGTTTCTAATTTATAAGTTGAAGAATGTGGATCTTGATCCAGGTTACTTATCAGCCCCTCTTCTCTTTCAGTTTCAGTGTTTCCTGCTAATTTGACTCAGCGTGATCACACAATTGAGGGTACCTGTCCAGCCAAGTTAGTGATTTTGGAAGATGCTGGGTGAGATCATCAGCTAGCATTAGGGCAAAAGCAGGTTCTCAAGGTTAGAAAGTCACCAAGGTTGGGGCTGGAGTTGTGGCTCAGTGGTAGAGCACTAGCGAGGCACTGGGTTCAAGCTTCAGCACTGCATAAAAATTAAAAAATAAATAAATATACTCTATCCAACTACAACTAAAAAAAATTTTTAAAAAGAAAGTCACCAGGGCTGGGGATGTGGCTCAAGTGGTAGCGCGCTCGCCTGGCATCCGTGCGGCCCGGGTTCGAACCTCAGCACCACATACAAACAAAGATGTTGTGTCCACCGAAAACTGAAAAATAAATATTAAGAAATTCTCTCTCTCTCTCTCTCTCTTAAAAAAAAGAAAGTCACCAAGTTAAATGGGATATCATATCTGCTTGTATTCACTCTTTGTGCATTTAAATCTATACAGTGCTTCTTAAAAAAAAAAAGAAAGAAAACTATTCTAAAGATTTTTTTTTAAACATCATTTCCATTTTGGTAGCCTTTTCTCCTATATTTTGCTGGCTTCTAGGCTGGCCCTTTATAGATGAAGACAAAAGAAGATACACAAATGGCTGACAAGTGAATGAAAAATGCTCAGCATCTCAAATCACTAGGGCATTGCAAATCAGAACCCCAAAGAGATATCATCTCACCCCAGATAGAATGGCTATTATCAGAAACACACACACACACACACAAATAAATAAAAATAAAAATAAATAAATAAAAATAAATGCTGGCAAAGACACAGAGAATGGGGACTCTCATGCATTGATGGGAGAATTTAGATGGCACAGCATGGAGACTCCCCAAAAAACTAGACGTAGGATTACCGTTTGACCCAGCAGTCCTATTACGGGGTATATATCCAGAGGAACTGAAATCAGTATGTGGAAGACACATCTGTATTCACATGTTCTTTGCAGCACTATTCACAAAAGCCAAGATAGCAGTTTAGGTATCCATTGATGGATAAAAAGATAAAGAAAATATGGTACATTTACATAATAGGATACTACACAGCCATAAAAGGAATAGAATTCTGCTATTTGGTGGAAACATAGATGAGCCTGGAGAACATTATTAGGTCAAGTAAAATAATCAGGCACAGAAGGAGAAATATGGCATGATCTCACCTATGTTTGGAAATTTTTTAAAAAAACTTGCTCTCAGAGAAGTAGAGGGTACAATCTTGGTTACCAGAGGCTGAGAAGGGTAGGGCATAAGGGAATGGAGAGAGGATGGTTGGCAGGTCCCGGGGTCAGATAGGAGGGACATCTCATAATATTCTGTAGCACAGTAGGGTATTGTGGTTGACAACAATTAATTATATATTTCAGAACAGTTTGTGGAGAGGATCTCTGAATGGCCCCAATGCACACAAATGACCTGAGGTGATGGAAATGCCAGTCACTCTGATGATGATGATACATTGTATAGAGGTATTAAAATATCACATTGCACCTCATAAATATATATATATATATATATATATATATATATATATAATTATCATGTTTCAATTAAAAATGAAAATATATATTAAGTAAGCTCACACTCCTGGTGTAGGCACCTGGCTTCTCTCTTCCGGGACTGCCTTGGGCTCCTGTGGGCTCCCTTGAGACCAGATTATGTAGGCATTGGACAAGGACTGTAAGGAATGGTTTATGTCATTTCTTTGGCCTGGAAGTAACAATACTCTCCATGGAAAGCTTTCACAGTCCTCATGTGATCTCCACCTCTGAGTGGGCTTTGGGAGCTTCCCACTTTCTATCTCTTCTCTTGTTTCTTGAGCAGTTCCCTCTCACACTGTGGCTACCTTGAACTTCACAGGGTGCCAGCAGCAACACAGGCAATGGAACTCAGAAGACTGGGGTGGGGTCAAAGAGGGAGCTACAAGAAGAATAGTCAGGCTGGCCAATCTTTTGAGATACTAAGTTTTTGGGTAATCAGACTTACGGCTCTGGTGATCTCCACCCTCTGGTGGCTTGCCTTGGTCATATCAGGTCTTGACATGTGATGAAAGAGATTTTGCAGATGGAACTCAGATTATGGGACTAAAACAGGGAGGTTATTGGGAGAACCCAATATAATCACATGAGGTTTTAAAAGCAGAACTTTCTCTACTCATAGGCAGAAGAAAGACACATTAGAAGAGAAAGTGAAGTGGCTCAAACACATGAGAAAGACTCAGCCTTGAAGGGGTCTTCACTAGTTGGGACTCTCCAGGGCAACAGAATCAACAGGATGCATATTCATACCAAAAGAGATGGGGTGCAAGGAATTAGGCCACATCATTGTGGAGGCTGACAAGTCCCACGATCTGCAGAGTAAGTCTCCATGCTTGGGACCCATGAGAGCTGACAGTTTAGTTTTAGCCCAAGGTCCAGCAGGCTTAAGACCAAGAAAGAGTCAATATTTCAGTCTGTGTCCAAAGGCAAGGAAAAATCCCATGTGCTAGTTCAAACGGCGATCAGCCTTTTGCTCTATTAAGGTCTTCAACAGGCTGAATAAGGCTTACCCACAAGAGGGAGGGCAATCCACTTCACTAGTTCACACATTTAAATGTAAATCTCATACAAAGACATGCTCACAGATACAACCAGAAAAATATTTGGCCAAATGTCTAGTCACCCTTTGGCCTAGTCATATTGACACTTGAAATGAGTCATCATAGGTACCATGAGGTAGGGAATAGGGACAGCCTCTAGAAGCTGAGAACATCATCCATCTGACAGCCAGGAAGGAAAGGGGGAGTCTATAGACCCTCAGAGCTGGGGCAATAATCTGAATGAGTCTAGATGAGGATCTTCCCAGTCACCTCTAAAATCTTCCAGGTAAGAGCACAGATGACCAACACTTTGATTTTGGACCTTGTGAGACCACAAGGCAGCACCACCTCCTAGCTTCAGTATACATAGATACTATCAAAAGTAAGTGATCACACATTTTAATATCCAAATAGTCTTGTAGGACAACATATATGAAGCCAAGATTATTCCAGACAAATCAAGAAGTGTAGTCACCTGAGCAAAAAGGCTCTTTTCTCTGTTTTACCTTATTGACTACAATCTCTTCTCTGGTGTTCTATCTATGAGGGGTCCCAACATGCTTGGACTGGTGTGTGGGAAGGGGCTGAGGGATATGCACCATTAACCAACTACTATATTGTGTTCCGGGGACACAGAACTCATATTATCAAGTGTACACTTGCATGTGGCTGACTTGCAGCCATATAACTAGAAACTGATCAAGCCAGAACTAGAACCTCAGGCTTCTGAGCTCCATGCCTGTGTTGCTGCTGGCACACCGTGAAGTTCCAGATAGCCACAGTGTAGGCTCCCTGAGGCCAATATCTCCCATTGTTGGCTGCACTAGAGCTAGGTTCTCAAAACTTCCCCACTGGACACTTGACCTCTCTCCCATCCCCAGGAAATCTGATGATTAAACTCAAGCTCTTTCTAAAAGTCAGGCTTCATCTGGAACAACAAAAAAAAAATGACTGTGAACCAGAGCAAAAACAAAGAAAAAATAAAATGTAACCTCGGCTGAACTTTGTTAATGAGAAATAAATTCAACAACAGTCTAGCCATTGCATGTCAATTGAAAGGAAGGCCATGCTTGCTTTCGGGTGGGCAGGTGGGAGAGAGGAGTTTGGAGCTTAGTCCTGGACACCCCTTTGTCTTCACAGTGGCATCTCCCTGGATCCTTGTTTGGGTCCCAACTCAGAATCTGAGGCCACTGCTGTCTGTTTACTCTTCAGAAAGAGCCATACATGCAGATTTTATTGCCATAAATGATCAGGTATAATTTTATAAGGCAAGGTCAGAAAATATTGCAGCCTCTCCCCCACCGCACCCCCCTGAGAGTGGTTTATTAAGTTAAAAAAGGAAGAAATGTGCCTTCAAACAAACAGACTAAATTAGACCTTTCAAAACACTTGTCATTAAAAGATGGTTTGTTGAAACTTCAGACAGGTTAAACGTATGCCACTATTTGAGTGAAAAAATTAGCTTTCCAGGGTTGCAATTACAACTCTACTTAGTTGCCATGGTGATCACACAGCATATGGATTTTGTCAGATAAAGACATCAGGGGTGGTGAGAAGGGACAGTGTATTTTTTGAATCACCACATGCCAAGTGTCAATTCTTTGGCAGTTCTCTTGCAAAAAAAAAAAAAAAAAAAATTAAAGGAAAAAATGTATTTGGGTTGGGAAGAGGAGCTTTAGAATAATAAAAAAGGGATGATTACCAGAAATATTTAAAGAAAATCTGAATTTAAAATAACTTGAACATTAATGCCAAATTGTGTAATAAGAACTCCTTCGGGTTTTAATGTTAACATCCCCTAGCGCGAGGGGCCTTGAGAGAGGCTGTCGTATTTCCCCACCTCACTCTACAAACATATTCTGATAACGGTGGCCAATCCATCCGAATTCATCTTCTCCCGAAGTTTCTCTTATTTTCACATGTCATGTTGCTTGAATGTTTCTTTCCCTATTTTAACTGTATGTCTAGGGTTATTCTTGTTAACAATCTTGTCAATCTCCTCTGTCAGGATAATAACTACAAAATAGAATAAGAATGTCCTTGTGCTGAAGACACAAGACTGAAAGATGGGGAAATGGTCCTCAGTGAACTTCTCCCTGTAACAAGAAGGGGGGAAAAGCCCATAAAAGTGTCCCATAAATTCTAATAAAACTTAGAATTCTCAACTTACAGTTATCTTCATTCGTCATTCAGAATGTACACACTCCTAACGATTACATCTGCTCTGTCAGCATGACAATGACATTGAAAGATGGAGCCACATCTCTGTCCCCAGCAGTGCGACAGGAAGACTCGGAGCTGGCTAGCCTGGGTCCACTGTTCTCAGACACTGGCTGCATGCTCTGAGTAGCAATCACCAGCTCTGACCTCAGGGACTCTATACTTCAGTAGGGAAGAGCAATAAGATAGATATAAGAGCAAAAAATATGTCACATATTTGCAGAGTATTTTAAGGAGTTGGAAGGAAAGAAATGTGGCCTTTAGTGGAACAACCCCTGGAGGGGTGTGGGGTGGGGAGTTGGGGACCTACTCCATGGAGTATCTCAGAAGATGGCACTGGAGGTGAGCTGTGAGCTGGCATCTGAGGGACAAGCCATGGACAGCCAGGTAGATCTTCCTGGGGAAATATCAGACAGAAGAGCACAGACACAGTGAGCAATGAAGACTTTGGCTGAAGCAGAAAGGGGATCAGAAGAGGGTACAAAGAGAGGCTGTGACAGGACCTTGTGTCCAAGATTCAGAGTTTTGCTTGTATTCATACTTTCTTTTTAGAAGTTACAAAATTACGTCAAACTGTACAAGAATTTGTGATAGTCTTAAGTATTAGACACCCTGGAAAATGACTGGTGGAAAGGAACACATGGATTTGGATGTTCTGAGGATCTTATACAGAAGTCCCAACCATGTGGGGGCAATTTCACTGATGAACAAAAGAAATTCCCTCTTCCTGGCCCTCCACTCCCCTCAAGGTGAGAGGGTTCAGCAGTGGTTTCCAGCTCTCGATCAGAATAACTCGGAGAGCCTATTAAAATGCAGGTTCTATGTTCTAGGGCAGAGTAGATATCTATGATTGACAGCAATTAATTTTATATTTCAAAATAGCTAGTGCAGATATTTTGAATGTTCCCCACACAAAGACATGATAAATGTTTGAGGTGATAGATGGGCCAATTACCCTGATTTGATCATTATGGTATTGCATAATATGAACTGAAATGTCACATTGTACCCCATAAACAGATACAATTATTATGTGTCAATTAAAAATAAAATACATTTTAAAATGCAAATTCCTAATTTCCATCCAAGACTTGCTGAACCAAAATCACAGTGTTGGAGGTCAGAGAACCCTCTTTCTGTTGTACCTTGGAGGATCAGAGGGTCAGTTATGTTGGGACCCCCATGCAGGTTATAGGAGCAGGCTGGGTCTACTGTTGCCAGGGAGGTGGGGGTTCTGCTTCCTCCACTCACAACAGGGGGCCGAGAACCAATGCATTCCTGGGGGCAAGGAGCCTGAGGCTCCAAATCTGACTCTCTTCCTCTGCCTCCCTCTGGTGTACAATTGCACCCCTCTGGCAAGGGCTTTATGAGCCTTGGTTCCCCCTACAGTCCCAAAGCACCCCTCTCCATTCACTTAGTGCCTCTCACTCCCAACATGGAGATGATTTCTAGGAATTACAGACGTGTCTGTGTCTGTAAATAGTGTGTCTCTTTAAATAGAAAGTCGTGAGGGAATATTAGCCAAGGCTAATTATACAGATCGGTTATAGCTAATAATTAAAATGTGCCTTAGGCTTTGTGGGAGGTTCGCTCTTAGGGACTAAGGGTTGGTTTGCCTTCCCTTGTTGTTTTACATATTTACAAATTAATTTAAATGTGATAATCTGCAACATTGATAATTATAAATGCTTACTAAATTGATACACGTCAATCTTGAGATGAGCTCCTTATAAGATACAGCCAGCAATCCAAGAAATCTCCCCGCCATATACCCCATCAGTGATAGAGGGGACATTTACAGAAGGGGAAAAAACAAAACCCAAACAAAAAAAATCCTCTTGTCTCATGCAGCCTTTCACCCCTTTCTTGAAACCAGTGGGGGGGATCAGAAAATGTCCACCTTACGGAGGTCTGTTTGAAGCTAGACCCAGATCAACATCCAATTTAACACAGGTCAGTGAACAAGTGTTAAAAAGCAAGGTCTCTCGCCTGCTTCCAATCTATACTGGATTAAAAACAATGATTTAGAGGTGAAAGGCTCTCTGCCCGGGCCACAAGCTCAGCGCCACTCGGCACTTTGGCTATTCTTCAGGGCTGAAATCCTTGCCACCATATTTTCCCGAGGTCATCTTCATCAGACAGGACGTTGCTCAGTCTCATCCTGCCAGAGAATTTATTACATCGATTTGGGGAAGAAGGTTAATTGAAATGAACTTTTGGTTTTAAAGGTAGGTTCAGTGCAAGCCTCAACAATTAAAATGGAATTCTTCTCCTTTAAATGACTTGGGCTCATTTGACTGCCTGGACAGAGCTGTTTAGAGCAGAGACAGGGGTAATTTTACAACATGAAATGCTCATTTACTTTTCTCCTGTTGCTATAACAACTCACTTTTGAACCAGACGTGGTGATAGAAAGCCTTGGCTTCACAATGAATTTCACATTGGTTTTGTTTAGATTTTTCAATCAGTTCCTTTGGAACTGCAAGCTGGAAGAGCAGGAATAGATTTTACTCTTTCCTTTTTCAGAAACCTTGCTTAGGACTGAAGCTTTGTGTCTCCATCTTGTCTCAGGGGTTGAAAACATACACACACACCCACACTTGCATGCACACACACACAAGTTACACCCCTCATGAAGTTGGTTATTTTCCAGACATAAATCATGTTTCAAACTCAGAATGTGCTTTTCCTTCCCTTAAAGGTAACATCAGGGCTTATGATACTCTGGATGCAGAAATACAACTGTCCATTCATTCTGTTTCTGAATCTTCTTGTGTTTTAATGTTACCTGCAGGAAGGCCCATGCCTGCAGGAGTTGGGGATCTGCAAACCTCAAAATCTTGTTAAACCTCACATTGCTCACGCTTTGTTCTGCAACATGCTTTGTTTCTTAATGACACCAAGGGGAAGGCAAATAGATTTGGCAAACATGGAATAGACACATATTTTCAGAGCAACACAAAAGAGTAATCACACCCCACAAGACTCCAATTCTGCTTCCATGCCCTTCTTAACACCCCCCACCAACAACAGAAGCTAATGGGGGCTTAAAATTATACCCTCGCTTTTGGGAACACTGGGGTATGAAAGGTTGATTTGGACTCAGGTAGAATTAAGAACTGAATTTAAAAAGAGATTCAAATATTTGAGATGGAAAAAATGCTTCCCAGTCAATATCTACACCTTCCCTTACCGGAATATATAAACCACAGAATGGTTTTCATGGCTTGATTTTTTTTTTAATCACAGACTTCTGGAAGCTAAGAAATAAGATACATGAAAAACACTCCAGGAAATATAACCTTCTCTCCTCCACCCCCATCTCCAGTGAGAGACAAAGTGCCAGTTCTGTCTCTTTTGATCTTGTTCCCTCCTCTTGTCCACAGGTCATCAGAAGGAAGAGTCAAATTGTCAACAGCCTCTGTTCCTTAAATATTAAGATTAAATATGTAGACATTGACATGGTAAGTGCATCTATAAACCACTTGAAAGGTATCATAAGTGGCAATGTCATGGCACCACATGCATGTACAGAGCACCACTAGTCATCTTCTGATACTCTGTTTTGCTCTTTCTCCTCCAAGCCATTCATGACTCATAAGCACACACATGTTTGGACACTATGCTCTGTGGCAGGAATATAGGCAACACAATATCAGTAATGGCAATACAAAAAAAATAGACATATTTGGGAACATAATTATGATGACCCATAAGTAGAGATATTTGTTTTTCATCCTGTTGGAGCCATTAAAATTAACCTCCAAGCACAGAACCAAAAGAAAAACCTAGTCATGAATATCACCCAGGGGCATCAAGCTACTGTGAGAATCTGAATTTCCATTGGAAGTAGAGCAGAACCAGGGTGCGACTCAGCCCCTCCACCAGGGAGGCTGTCCCTCTCAATTTCTGCTCAGCAATGAGCTCTTCAGAAGTGTGAATTTGGAGTCTTCCAGACTCACGGTTTCTAGTTAGCTTTGCAAATGAAGTACAGAAGAAGGAAAATCAATATTTGAGCACCTTTAAATGTTAGGTGCTGGTTTTGTTTAAAGTAAATCACAGCCTAAGCAGTTTTACAATCATATGTGTGAAAAGGGGTCAGATCAACTTAGGAATGCCTACAAACTTATTATTTGGCTAAGTCTGGAAGCTCATTCCAGTTCATATATTCACTAGTTCTAACTTTCATATTGGCTTGATAAACAAGTGATAAAAATATACTTATATTTTAAAGTTATAAGGGGAGGATATTCTAAATAACATTGGTAAGAATTTTCTTTCTCAATAACTTCTTTATAATTTATGACATATCTCGCCTGCTTCCTAAAAGAACTGGGAAAGTCATTTTTCCTCTTTCTGACATACTCGTTGCTTTCTCATAGCTTAAAATTCATCTGGACATGCTCCCACTTAAGGGTGACACAGTTCACAAGAGAATTCCATTCCAGAATCTGGTCACAATTTCATTAGCAACCAAGAGAACACAGAGGAGGCAGTGGCTCCTCAAGACCTTCATTTGTGGCTGGGATGAAGGAGACAAGTGCAGGTTCCTCCTCCTGCATGTGACTTGGGTGGGACTCCATGTCCCCTGGACAGCTGCAGAAGTGGCCATCAGCAACTGGTTGCATCACAAGAGTAGTGGCCCCAGATCACAAGCACAGGCCCATGCACTTAACTGATATGAAACATTGCTTCATGAATATCTTTGTTCAGAGAAGAGCAAGTAAAACATGAACATTTTTGTAAGAATAAGCAAGAACACATACAGCCTTAAATTAATGACCTGGTTAGGGGCAGGGAACCTGAAAAGTAGCCTGTATTAAAGTGCAAAGTCCAAGTATTGCAAAATACTACATGCAACTAACTGCAAGGAAAGTTCTAGGTAGAAGTGACTCAACAACAGGGTGAAGAAATTTATCCACTCACTTAACATTAAACAAGCACAATAGAGTTGTTGGCAAGTACAATGTTGTTACATGCCAATCACAGTGCTAATCATTTGAGAAACAAAGATAAGGACACTACAGACTTTGCTGCCAGGTAGCTGAAAGTCCAGTGATGGGGATCACATATTAGCAAAGTCAGTATAATATCATAAAGGCTAAAATAAAATACATTTGTAGAGGAGCTGGGGTAGGCACCTCAAAAGAGTGGCATGTGAACCAGGACTTGAATAAAAAAGAGGAATATTCCTCAGAAGGAGAGGGGATGGAAACAGAGAAGATTCCGAGTTGGAATGGTCTGATTTCTGTATGGTTGTTTGGTAGATAAAGTTTGCATTTAAAGTCATGCTCAAGATTAGAAAGTATGTTGTTTCACTGTAGGAATTTTTTGCAGGATAGTGACACTCAGGTCTGTATTTTAGGAGATTTTCCCCTGGTAGTGGAGAGAATGGATGGGGGAGGGGGAGAGGCAGAGGTGGCCTCGCTTTTCCAGAGACAATGGTGTCATCCAGGGAGCAGCTGTTAGGGCCTAAATTAAGGCAGGTGCCATAGTCCTGAAAGCTTTTGCAAGCATTCTAGTCTGCATCATAATCATTGAGTACAATCCAACATGGCTGTGTGGCAGAAAGAAAAGGTTGCCAAAGCAACAGATTGAAGCTGCATGCTTGGGGGGGTTTGAGATTATATGCAGAGTTTAAGTGCAGACCAGAGAACCATGCATTTCTTCTCTCCTTTCTTCTGTATTCTCCAAGCCCAATTCCTTATCTGTAAAATGACAGTAATCACAGCACTTCTCTTATGGAGCAAGTGTGAAAAAAACAAAAAAGCAGAATAATATATGTTGAATGGAGCAGAAGGCGCACCTTACTCCTTGAAGACAGGAGCTCTGATTATGGTATCTGTACATTTACCTCATTAGCTTGTGTGTGGCTGGTGTGGGTGTGCCTATGTGTCTGTGCAAATGTGCTTGGTGGCTGTGCACATGCATGTTATGTGTCTTGTTTAGTGGTGTGAGTGTGTGTAATGTGCCCATATGCGTGGCATATGTATGTGCCGGGTCCCCAGAATGCCCCTTTCTAAGCACCCCTTATTTCAAAAATTTTCTATAGGATTATTTCCAGTAGCTGAACCATTTAAAGCATGATCTCTTTACTCACTGCAAGACCAAATGGTGCAGGGAGCGGTGGGGGGTGGGGGGGTAGAAAGCAACTAGAAAAAGGGAAGAATATCATATCCAAAGCCAGTGAAGAATCGTTTAGTCTTAAACTTGTATCCTCTTTCTTCTCAATAGTCTTGATTGCTAAAATTAGATGTACATTCTTGCCATCATCCTTGAGAAAAGCTGCTGTGGGCTTAAATACTATATATATATATATATATAGTATTTATACTATATATATATAGCTTAAATACTAAATATATATATATATATATATGAGAAATAATCTCAATCAACCATCTATAAAGAAGAAGAATTTAACACTCAAAAGGCCTGCAAAAGAAAACACAATTTCAATTCTTTATGGGGAAGTTTTGTGATAACACTAAACTTTTTCTCACTACATTTGACAGGTATTTCTGGAAGCAATAGTGAAATTGCCTAGTTGTTCAATTCATTTATCAAAACAACTCTTGCTTTTGTTTGAAATGTGGGGGAATGAATGCTAAGCACCTTCTCTGTTAATCCTATCTCCCCAGAGCATCTTCTTCCATTAAAAGGATTTATTTAACTCGGAACAAGCCAGCAGTTATTTGACACATTGTGTAGGAGAAAACCCCTCTCTACAGTAGTGTTTCTGCAGACATGTGGCCGGCCACTTCCTGTCACTTGCTAATTTTCCATAAAGATTGCAATGAATGATGAACAGAATGGGAATTCTGGTGTCAGAGATCCAGGTTCAAATGCAGCTCTACCACTTACTCAGAAGGTATTAATTCTGGACAAATGACTTTACCTTGATTCACATTATAAAATGTAAAAATACTGCCTAGTTCTTGAACTACTTTTAGAGGTTCAAAAAAATGAAATATGTAAAACATCTATCATGTCACCTGGTGCAGAAAAGGCTCAGTAGTAGTAACTATTATTAACCCACTGTCCTGTCAATCATTCACCTGGTAGAAAGTGTAGTCTATTCACTTCACTGAGCTCATATATTGCATAGATGGTGATAGGAAATCCATGACCAATTCTTTATTTTATTGCTAATGCAATTTACCAGATGCCATCCAATAATCTCAATTTACAGAAATTTGAACAAGACACTGTACATATTCCTTCCCAATGTATCACATAGGTAGGACAAATAATAGCAACCTCAGATATACTACTCAAATACTGTAGGGAGTTATGCAGGGATGAGAAATAGAGATTCAGTAGTCCACACTTATCTGCAGTTTTGTTTTTCCATGTTTCAGTTTTCCTAGGTCAACCACAGTCCAAAAATTTTAAGTGGAAAGTTCCAGGAATAAATAATTCATATGTTCTAATTGTACCCCCATTCTGAGAAGCATGATGAAATTTCACGCCATCCCACTCTGTCCTGTCTGGTTCATGAATCATCCCATTTTCCAGTATATCCATACTGGATATGTCACCTGCCCACTAGTCACTTGGAAGCTATCTTAGTTATCAGATTATCTGTTGCCATATTGTCATATTTGTGTTTAGGTAACACTTGTTTTATTTAATTATGGCTCTAAAGCATGAGAGTAGTGATGTAAAGGAGGGACCAAGGCATAAAATTTGGACAGATTAATTTTGGTACTGGGTACTAGGTGGCAATGTCACAGGAAAACACAATGTCAAGGGTTCGGTGCTAGTCATGTTGTGTGCATCCACTGGGGGTCTTCGAACATATTCTCCTCAGGTTAAGGGGCATAACTGCACAAAAAGAAATATATTCAACAGAAAAGTTAATAGAGTTGGAAAATGATAGCCATCTTCAGAGTCCAAACAACAGAAAAAGAAGCAACTCAATCCACTGCAACCAACATGCAAATATAGCCACACTCAGAGGGAAAAACTCCAATCCCTACGGTCTGACATTTGGGAAGGCGCTAGGAACTTTTGGTCACTGTGCTGATGTATCTTGACTGAAGGGCACTCGACTTTAGAAATAATTCTACCAGGTAGGAAGGATGATTGGTATTTGATTGGGACTGGCATGCAGAAAGGCCAGTGTCACACCACTTAGCCAGCACTGGTTTTGGTTTATGCTAGGACCTAACAGCTGCTGAATTCGGCCAATACCTTCCAAGCAGCACCTGGTATGGTATTGTTTATAGTCAGCATGCTCCCTAGGAATCAAATCAAATAAAAAAGGCACAGAGACCAAAGAAAAAAATAAATACAACTAACCATAAGTCTAGGCCAGGGCAGAAAACAAGAAAATTTTAACCAAAACCTTTAGTTCAAGGCAAGGATCCATACTTCTCCTTAACTTGCCCCGCAGCTGCAGGATGCTGAGGGCCCTGGGTTTTCTGAATGTGTATTCTAAAACAAACAAGAAAGGTCTAATCTTCCTGTGGAGCGAGCATGCACAGCAAGCAACAAAAGCAAACTGAGATGAAGACATTCTTCAAGCTACCTCTCTTAGGCCCGTAATCCTCAAATCAAACACTTTCATATGTGAGCTTCCCCAGAGAGCTGTAGACTGCAGGCAGAAAGAGGCCCCGATTTCTTCCAAGGTCACTGTAGGATACTGGGTGAAGTTAGCCTCACAGAGAATCTGAACCACCCCTTATCAATGTACTTTACCCAGAATGCATCACAAAAAATTACCCCGACCCACATCAAAATGTCTAATATAAAGTCCATCAGCAGCTTCCCTTAAACCGATATACACAATTCCCACTTGCTGTGAGTTTGCCACACAAAGGAAAAGCCTCCCCCTCTCATCCATGACTGAAGATATTCCCAGGTTGGGCACAAGACAAAACATTCTCATCATTGGAATCTGTCTTTGCCTAAAGCCTCAAACACTATTCTCTCTTTGCAGCTTCTGCCCTTCGAGCAGGAAGGTCAGGTCCACCCCCAGACTCCTCTCTGCTGATTTCCAGGCAGTCATTTGAAAACAACCTCACCTTCATGAAGTCAAAACCCCTTCCTCAATGCAGCTGTCCTTGACTTTGCCCTGCCAAAAGTACATGGTGAGCTCAGCTTGGCTCTCACTACAAACTGTGCCTTAAAATGAAGGACACTCAGTTTCAGAGGACAGTTTTCTTAGTCTTTACCACTGGCTAATTGTTTTAGTACTGAGTAGAAAGAGAACACAAAGCCACAGGAACCATACAATGCACCATTTGGAAACAGCTGGACCGCCTTCAAAAGTGTTGATTTGAAGAAGAAAACATATTGGGTGGAAATATTTAAACATAATCACTTTGTTTTCAAAGTGACATACTTCTTAGGCATCCTTTGAATTATATAATGAAGAGCTCAAAGAGGCCAACTAAACTTTCTTCTACATCATCACTACATGCCCACTGCCCCTAAGGGGAAGGTGGTAGCTGCACCTCAACCTGGTGGCAGGCTCAGGGAGACGCAGCTTGGGGCCTCCAGTTCTACCTGATGACTGAGTCAGTCTTCCTTGCTCATTCTGTCATTAGCCTTCCCTTTCCACAGCACAGGCTTCCAGGAAAATCTGATACCTAGTCCACAGAAGCATTCCTACAGAATAGACTTTGGATGCCAAAATTTGAGCACTGGATTATATCAACTCACATTTCCCATGAGACTTGTCAGCTATTTGACATCAGCTTGGTAGGTTAAAAGGGGTCACCCAGAAAGGATTTATACTCCAGAAATCTGCAAATGCTATATATTAGAGCCCCTCACCTATCTCCAAACCCAGTTGTTCAACATCACTGGTCAGAAATAGAGTAAATGAGTTAGGAAAGACCAAAGTTGGAGATTCTCTAGGATCTTGAGAAGCTCAGCATCAGCTCCACCTGAGGGAAAACCAGAGAGTTCCTTGACAAGACAACAAACAAAAAAAGGCAGACCTGGCCAGGCTGGCTGACTTTCATTCTTAGTATCATCGTGCATTTTAGGCATATCTATTATTTATTTTTACATAAGTAATAGATGAGCATATTCTCATTGTTAAAAAAACCAAAATAACATAGAAATATATGGAGTGAAAAATAAAAGGCCTTTTTCATTCACCACCTTCCCATTTGTGCCGCTCTCCCAAGAAAATTACTTGCCAGTTTTATAAACCCTTCCAGGCATTTCCTACATACTTACATACTACATTAACAGCAAAATTTATACCTATGTGCACACATTCTCACATATGTATTTTTATATGCTTTTCTGAATTTTGTATTTTTATAAAATCTAGTCTGGGGAAAGCACTCAAAGACCCTGTTCAATCTGAGATCACCAAATCATTCCTTATTCAATTCAGCTCTGTATCATTTGAGCTGAGAAAATCTGATTTCTTCTTGCTGGGCATTTACTCTATTACTATTAATGCTTTAGGACATGCCTAAAAAATTCCATAATTTTTGTTAAGTATAAATTGGCATAATTTGGGTTGAATCATAAAATGTCCACTATAATGCAGTTTATAAACCTCCTTATATTTCCAAACATAAATTAGCAACAAATAACTTGAAGAGAATATAATGGTAGAGATTATAGACTTAATATGAAAAATCAATTATTCTGAAATATTTGGGGCCTACTTTATCTAAATAGCTCATAAAATTGGTTTTATTGATGTTTCAGGAAAACAACTGCATGTTTAAAATGCCGATTATATTGTTGAAAAATATAATTAATTACCTGGAATAAAATGGGATCATTATCTCACATAATATAATTCATGGAAAGTATTTTAAAAACTATAATATGCTATACAAACAGTACCAATTGATGTCATGAATTAAAAGTGAAATTTGTTCTCTCTTCTTTGCATAAATATATTATTAAATGGGCTGTATATCAAGTATGCATTCTTTATGGTTTGACACATGTTTCACATGATTTTCTCCATGTAAATGTTTATGCCTAACTCACCGAGCAATTGCTATGCATTATGCATAAGCCTTCAACTTTCAATATTCAGATAATTTAGAATTTCTACATATAATTTAAATTCCCTACATATAAATTACTACCAATGCATTTTAGCTAAGTACTGCTAATTCTCAGGTTATTTGATATGGAAAGGATTCACCTTGGCAAGACTAAATCCAAAATAACTGATAATGCCCAGCACAGAGACATCCTGCAGGATGTGCCACATCTGTCCATTATGGATCTGAATAATCAAGCATTGTGTCAAGACTGATTATTTCCCTGGTGACCACGTGAAGTCCCCAGCAGGCAGACATCTTCCATTTCCTCTTAGCCTCCTCTGTGTTTGGCATGGTGCAATCCACTAATCACTATTAAATGCAAAGCTGCAAAGGCAGTGAAAGCAGTAACCAAATCATTAACGTACTGAAGTTCATTCAGCACGGAGGGATGCTTGACATTTCTTTTATTCAGAGGCTACTTTCTGAATATCACAATGACCATTGAGTGTTTATTTCACATCAGCATGTCACTAGTGGCATCCACATTAAATGTCAAAATATCCACTTCCTGATCTTCCAACAGTTTGGCAGGTGTAGCACCCAATCTCCTAGCATTGGGAGACTGAGGCAAGCGTGGATTTGATAGACTGAAGTTTACACTGTTTTTTCCCCTGTAAATAAGCTTACACTTTGGTTGCAAGCACTTAGGGGATTCCCAAAATTTGCAAACACTTCTGTCAGATAGCATCACCGTCACCATATGATTTAAACAAGCACGTATTCATCACACTTAAACCAGATGTCATGTGTGTAGATGAGAAATGAATCATTTGCTCCTGACAGCTTGTTTATTTCTGGCAACACTTTCTAGCAGGGATCGTCTAAATGCACAACACACTTTCCTCACATCTATGCATGAGGATGAAATTCTAACTACAACAAGCAAAAGCCTTCCTTTCGAGTTGGGGCTTCCTCAAAACAGGCTCCAATTCCATTCAGACCAAGGGATGTGTGGACAGAGGAAGGCATGGAGTTTTGGGGAAGGAAGATGTTGTGGCTTTAGGATGGGAATTCCACTGATGCTGTCACCCTGTCCATATCTCACCAAAAGGGCCATTCCCATTGATTAAAGATTAGTGCCCACTGACTAAAACATGCCAGAAGTGGTGTGAAGCATGTTGTTACCTCATTTAATCCTCATGACAACTTTAGAGGTAGCTATCTTCTTTCCAGTCTACACAGGGACACCGAGGTACAGAGAGAAGCTGAGTAAATCACTCAAAGACTCCTGCAGAATGGGGATTCACACCAAAACTTTGGGCTCCGAAGCCCGTGCTGCACCTTTGGGTGTCTCAGGTTCTGGAACATTCCTCTTTTTTTTTTTTTTTCCTAAAACTTTAACAATATTTTATTTTTTATTTTATTTTTTTTTATTTATTTATTTTTTTTATTGATTATTTATCGCATTACATAGTTCATGATATATCATCTTTCATACATTAGACTCAAATTGTGCTTTGAACTCCCATTTTCACCCCAAATACAGATTGCAGAATCACATCTGTTACATATTCGCATTTTTACATAATGCCATATTAGTGACTGTTGTATTCTGCTACCTTTCCTATCCCCTACTATCCCCCCTCCCCTCCCCTCCCCTCCCATCTTCCCTCTCTACCTCCCCTGCTGTTGTTCAATTCTCTCCCTTTTTTTTTTTTCCCTCCCCCTTGCCCCTCATAACCTCTTATAATTTTATGTATCCTTGAAGGTCTCCTACCATTTCCATATGCTTTCCCTTCTCTCTCCGTTTCTCTCCCCCGATTCGTCTTTGTTTACTGTAGTCTTTTCCTCATGCTCTTTCTTCATGTTCTGTTCTTAGTTTTTCTCTTTATATCAAAGCAGACATTTGGCATTTGTTTTTTAGGGCTTGGCTGGCTTCGCTTAGCATAATCTGCTCTAATGCCATCCATTTCCCTGCAAATTCTATGATTTTGTCATTTCTTAGTGCTGCATAATACTCCATTGTGTATAGATGCCACATTTTTTTTATCCATTCATCAATTGAAGGGCATCTAGGTTGGTTCCACAGTCTAGCTATTGTGAATTGTGCCGCTATAATCATTGATGTGGCCGTATCCCTATAGTGCGCTCTTTTAAGGTCCTCAGGGAATAGTCCGAGAAGTGCGATAGCTGGGTCAAATGGTGGTTCCATTCCCAGCTTTCCCAGGAATCTCCATACTGCTTTCCAAATTGGCCTCACCATTTTGCAGTCCCACCAGCAGTGTACAAGTGTACCCTTTTCCCCACATCCTCGCCAACACTTGTTGTTGTTTGACTTCATAGTGGCTGCCAATCTTACTGGAGTGAGATGGTATCTTAGGGTGGTTTTGATTTGCATTTCTCTGATTGCTAGAGATGGTGAGCATTTTTTCATGTACTTGTTGATTGATTGTATGTCCTCCTCTGAGAAGTGTCTGTTGAGGTCCTTGGCCCATTTGTTAATTGGGTTATTTGTTATCTTATTGTTTAATTTTTTGAGTTCTTTGTACATTCTGGATATTAGGGCTCTATCGGAGGTGTGGGGGGTAAAGATTTGTTCCCAGGATGTAGGCTCTCTATTTACCTCTTTTATTGTTTCTCTTGCTGAGAAAAAACTTTTTAGTTTAATTAAGTCCCATTTGTTTATTCTTGTTGTTAACTCTTGGGCTATGGGTGTCCTATTGAGGAATTTGGAGCCTGACCCCACAATTTGTAGATCGTAGCCAACTTTTTCTTCTATCAGACGCAGTGTCTCTGATTTGATACCTAGCTCCCTGATCCATTTTGAGTTAATTTTTGTGGATGGCGAGAGAAAGGGATTCAATTTCATTTTGTTGCATATGGATTTCCAATTTTCCCAGCACCATTTGTTGAAAATGCTATCTTTCCTCCATTGCATGCTTTTAGCCCCTTTATCAAATATAAGATAGTTGTAACTTTGTGGATTAGTCTCTGTGTCTTCTATTCTGTACCATTGGTCTACCCACCTGTTTTGGTACCAGTACCATGCTGTTTTTGTTACTATTGCTTTGTAGTACAGTTTGACCTCTGGTATCGCTATGCCTCCAGATTCACACTTCCTGCTTAGAATTGCTTTTGCTATTCTGGGTCTTTTGTTTTTCCATATGAATTTCATGATTGCTTTGTCTGTTTCTACAAGAAATGCCATTGGGATTTTGATTGGCATCGCATTAAACCTGTAGAGAAGTTTGGGTAATATCGCCATTTTGACGATGTTAGTTCTGCCTATCCATGAACAGGGTACATTTTTCCATCTTCTGAGATCTTCTTCTATCTCTCTCTTTATGGTTCTGTAGTTTTCATTGTATAAATCTTTCACCTCTTTTGTTAGGTTGATTCCCAAGTATCTTATTTTCTTTGAGGATATTGTGAATGGAGTGGTTTTCCTTATTTCCATTTCCGAGGTTTTGTTGCTGATATACAGGAATGCCTTTGATTTATGCGTGTTGATTTTATACCCTGCCACTTTGCTGAATTCATTTATTAACTCTAGCAGCTTCTTTGTAGACTCTTTTGGGTCTGTTAAGTATATTATCATGTCATCCGCAAATAGCGATAGTTTAATTTCTTCTTTTCCTATTTTTATGCCTTTAATTTCTTTTGTCTGTCTAATTGCTCTGGCTAGTACTTCGAGAACTAAATTGAATAGAAGTGGTGATAGAGGGCATCCCTGTCTTGTTCCAGATTTTAGAGGAAATGCCTTCAGTTTTTCTCCGTTTAGGATGATGCTAGCCTGAGGTTTAGCATATACAGCTTTTACAATGTTGAGGTAAGTTCCTGTTATCCCTAGTTTTTCTAGTGTTTTGAACATAAAGGGATGCTGTACTTTGTCAAATGCTTTTTCTGCATCCATCGAGATGATCATGTGGTTCTTGTCTTTAAGTCTATTGATGTGGTGAATAGCATTTATTGATTTCCGTATATTGAACCATCCTTGCATCCCAGGAATGAATCCTACTTGATCATGGTGCACAAGTTTTCTGATATGTTTTTGTATTCGATTCGCCAGAATTTTATTGAGAATTTTTGCATCCAAGTTCATTAGAGATATTGGTCTGTAGTTTTCTTTCTTTGAAGTATCTTTGTCTGGTTTTGGGATCAAAGTGATGTTGGCCTCATAGAATGAATTTGGAAGAGCTCCTTCTTTTTCTATTTCTTGAAATAGCTTGAAAAGTATTGGTATTAATTCTTCTTTGAAGGTTTTGTAGAACTCCGCTGTATAGCCATCTGGTCCAGGGCTTTTCTTAGTTGGTAGTCTTTTGATGGCTTCTTCTATTTCTTCTTTTGTTATTGGTCTGTTTAAATTGTGTGTGTCTTCCTGTCTCAATCTGGGCAAATCATATGCCTTAAGAAATTTATCGATATCTTCATTATCTTCTATTTTATTGGAATATAGGGTTTCAAAATACTTTCTAATTATCTTCTGTATTTCTGTAGTGTCTGTTGTGATATTGCCTTTTTCATCCCGTATGTTAGTAATTTGAGTTCTCTCTCTTCTTCTTTTCGTTAGCATGGCTAAGGGCTTGTCTATCTTATTTATTTTTTCAAAGAACCAACTTTTAGTTTTATCTATCTTTTCAATGGTTTCTTTTGTTTCAATTTCGTTGATTTCTGCTCTAATTTTAATTATTTCTTGTCTTCTACTATATTTGCTGTTGTTTTGCTCTTCCTTTTCTAGGTTTTTGAGGTGTTGTGTGAGTTCATTTATCTGTTGGTTTTTTCTTTTTTTGAGGTAAGAACTCCAAGAAATGAATTTCCCTCTTAAAACTGCTTTCATTGTGTCCCATAGATTCTGGTATGTTGTGTCTGTGTTGTCATTTGACTCTAAGAATTTTTTCATCTCCTCCTTTATGTCTTCTACAACCCATTGATCATTCAATAATATATTGTTCATTTTCCATGTGATGTATGATTTTTCCTTCCTTCTTTTATCATTGATTTCCAATTTCATTCCATTATGGTCAGATATGGTGCATGGTATTATCTCCACAGCCTTATAATTACTAAGAGTTGCCTTATGGCATAATATATGGTCTATCTTTGAGTAGGATCCATGTGCTGCTGAGAAGAACGTGTATCCACTTGATGATGGTTGATATATTCTATATATGTCGGTTAAGTCTAGGTTATTGATTGTGCTGTTGAGTTCTATAGTTTCTTTATTCAGCTTTTGTCTAGAGGATCTGTCTAATGGCGAGAGCGGTGTGTTGAAGTCACCCATAATTATTGTGTTGTGGTCTATTTGACTCTTGAACTTGAGGAGAGTTTGTTTTATGAACGTTGCAGCTCCATTGTTTGGTGCATACAAATTGATGATTGTTATGTCTTGTTGGTGGATGGTTCCTTTTAACAGTATATAGTGACCTTCTTTATCCTTCTTGATTAACTTAGGTTTGAAGTTGATTTTATTCGATATGAGTATGGCCACTCCTGCTTGCTTCCGAGGGCCATATGAGTGGTATGATTTTTCCCAACCTTTTACCTTCAGCCTGTGTATATCTTTTCCTATCATATGAGTCTCCTGAAGGCAGCATATTGTTGGATTTGTTTTTTTGATCCAGGTTACTAGCCTATGTCTCTTGATTGGTGAATTTAGGCCATTAACATTTAAGGTTACAATTGAGATATGATTTGTATTTCCAGTCATGCTTCTTTATTTATTTATTTTAGTTTGGCTAGTTTTGCTTTTTGGTTGTTTTCCTCCCCCTTTACTGAGATACCTCCTGCTGTTAGTTTTGGGCACTATTTATCAAATCCTCTTCTTGTAGTGTTTTGTTCAAAATGCTTTGCAGAGCTGGTTTTCTTGCTGCAAATTCTTTTAGCTTTTGTTTATCATGAAAGATTTTAATTTCATTGTCAAATTTGAAGCTCAATTTTGCTGGATATAGTATTCTTGGTTGGAATCCATTATTTTTCAGCGTTTGAAATACATTATTCCAGGATCTTCTCGCTTTCAAAGTTTGTGATGAGAAATCGGTCGTTAACCTAATTGGTTTACCCCTGAAAGTAATCTGCCTCTTTTCTCTCGTAGCTTTTAATATTCTCTCCTTGTTCTGTATGTTGGCTATCTTCATAATTATATGTCTTGGGGTTGGTCTATTATGGTTTTGAATGTTTGGGGTCCTGTAGGCTTCCTGGATTTGGCAATCCATTCCATCTTTCATCTCTGGGAAGTTTTCTAGAATTATTTCATTTAATATGTTGTCCATTCCTTTGGTTTGAAACTCTGTGCCTTCTTCTATCCCTATGACTCTCAGATTTGGTTTTTTTATGACATCCCATAACTCTTGAATAGATTGTTCGTGGGATTTAAGCATCTTTTCTGTGTTGACCATATTCTTTTCAAGTTGATAAACCTTGTCTTCATTATCTGATGTTCTGACTTCTACTTGATCAAGTCTATTTGTAATATTCTCGTTTGAGTTTTTAATTTGGCTTATAGTTTCCTGCAATTCTAGGATTATTGTTTGATTTTTTTTTAAGATCTCTATCTCCTGGTAGATCTCGTTCTTTGCCATTTGAATTTGTTTGTTTAATTCATTTTCAAAATATACTTTTATTTCTTGGACTTGCTGTCTCATGTCTTCTCTAATATTCCTTTCCATTCGAGTTAGGTATCCCCTGAGTTCTTTCCATATCCCTGTTTCTGAAGTTTCTATGTCCTCTTGTAGAATTGAGTTGTCTTGCATTGTTTGAAATCCTTTTTTCCCTTGTTTTCTCATGTTGTCCACGTTACTTTCCAGTTCTTTTTGATTGTCGTGTTTCTGCTCTCTTCTATAGATTTGTTTTGTTTCTGTATTACTCTGATGTCTCTCCTTTGTGTTGTTGAACTATGCCTGCTAACGTGGGTTCTGCTGGGAAGGAATTCCAACGTCCGAGCTCCAGTGACGACACTACTCTGCTATGCCGTGCCCCAGTCTCCTTGCCGGGGTGCCCTAATGGGGGAGTGTGAGTGGACTGTCTCTGTTTGGTTTCAGCACCCGGTCGTGGCAGGCAGGCAGACTCCCGCCGCCCAGTATCTCAGGCCGTGGGCAGGTGATCCATCGCCAGCGGGAGGGCGTTCTCCTACCGCCCAGTTACCCTGGCAGTGGATGAACTGTCGCCGGCGGGCCTGCAGTTTACAGCTGCCCAGTCACGAGAGCCTTGCCTCTAGTCTCCTGTTCTCTCCTGCTAGGCTTGGGTTCTCCTGCTAGACCAGATTTCCCCTCAGTGATGGTTCTCGGCAGTTCAAGCTATACTCTGGGCCTGTTTTGTTGCAATCTGTTTTGTTGCTGCAATCTGTCGGAGAGTGGCGGTGGGTACTTCAGCCCTCTAAGATGGTGGCCGCTGTTTGCCTTAGCGGAGTGTCCCTTGTGGGGAGCGGGGCCTTACCGGCTTCCTTCCCCGACTGCAATCCCGAACTCAGCCCGGGGGTCAGTGCGGGCTTGGGTTTGGCTGGTGGGATACCACCGTGTCGCAGCCACTTAATTCCCTGCTGACTGGTTAACCCCTTCTCTGCGGCGCCACGCCTTCTGTAGCCTCGGGGCAGGCCGCGCGTATCAGACAGCCTCTGGAACATTCCTCTTAACTTTAGAGAACCTCCTTTTCCTTATGTGTGGAATTAAGAGAGTCCCGCAATGAAATAACTGGAATCCTTTCCAGTCTTAGGTCTCTACTTGCTAATGCTTATAAAACAGATTACGCATTTTTGGGGGTCCACTTTCAAACATGTGTATCCTATATATTGTAAATGGACAAAAGGTTAGCTTCTCAATAAATAAAATATATCCCATTGGTTTTCTAGTTTATTCAAATTTCTTATGGAAGAAAATGGGTTTCAAAATTCCTTTCTGTGTGAAGTGTTAAGGATAAAAAAAACCTTTGTGAATTTCATTTTGAGGGCAGGTTAGGCCAAATGATCAGAGAAACATTATATACATATAAGTGCCGGAGGGAATTATAACTAGGGCCATTTTACATCTCCCAAGACAACTGGCTTAAAATAATGACTCTTCTAATAATGAGAATAAAGCAGAAAGAGGGAGTTGGTGAGCCAGTGGTTGGCGAGCTCTGCTGTTCTGCAATATTAAGGTCCTTTCTGTAAATCCCATGGATTCAGGCCAGCTCCCAGGTCAGAAGGTCACAATTCAGTGGCCAGAGGAACTACTGGATTAAGTTATAAATCTCTCTCCCTGCTCCAGGCCTAGGAAGTGATGGCATTTAAAGAAAAAAATATAAAATATCACTGATTCCCTATGTGCGAAAATTACCCGCTTCTGTCCTTTGAGGTAAGGATGTAAAGATGAAGGATCCTAATCCATACAGTTAGCTAGCAACCAAAAAACCTTCTGAGAGCCCCAGCAGAGATAAGGAAAATGAGTATCCCTTTCAGGGGCTTTTTCAATCTAATTCATTTCCATACCATGGTGGGTCCCAGGTTTCCGAACACTCTTCTTTATTCACATTCAACCCAAAATATAACCCCCTCTCCAGCCTTCGGGGATATAGGCTTATGGGAATAAATTGCTGTTAAACAGAATCATTTTTCAAAGAGTAAAAGTTAATATTATAGCATGTGTCTGGATGAGGGAAAGCTGGGGAGGTAGTGATCACATTGCAGTGATAAGATTATGTTTCCTGTTAATTGATATGACTGTAATATTGTTTTGACCACACATGCCGAAATCAAGAGGGACAAGCTCATTTGGTGTAATGTGTATTGGCAAGGGTATAACTCCCACCCGTGGCTCACCGCAAACAAAAGTGGATCCCTATTCTATGTGCTTTCTGGGCTCACCCATGGGAAGGATTTGAATTTCTGACACTCTTAAATGTGACAGCAGCCTTTTAGCATGTAGACGAGTCCAGTCATTTGGCAGCAAACTCTAGACTCATGCTCACCAGACTGGTAGATCGGAAATAAATCACAGATGTCACACACATGTTCTCTTGAAGGCAGAGAATTGATAAGGTGCCAAACCCCATCACACCCACGCCGTTCTTGTTCCAATTGATAGAACCTCTCACCCTTGAAATTCTGACAAGTACTATTAGGGAAAGAGGCTCTAACTCATCTCTCTTCCTGACTCTTTATCCATCTTCCCTCTATCTGAGCTCCGTCTCCAGCTCATTTAATTAGGACATCTGAATCGATACTAGACCAGCCTGCTCCAGCTTGCTCTGCAGTTTCCAATATCCGTGATGGCCTTTCTAAAGAGTTCACCTTCTCATTTTGAAAAGAAGGTGCCCTATTTCCCATTAGGTCTTTTTATTTTTAATTTTTGAAATGAGTCATTACTTACAGGCCTTGCAAGATTCAACATATATTTTAAAAACATGTTGCATTTTCTGAACTCACTCTCTGCCTCGGAAATGTTAAGCTAGAGACTACAAAATGGAAATGAAGCCAAGAGCAATTTAAATAAATTAGAAGCTGACAACAATCTGCCTGGGTGATGTTTTAAATGAAACTTATTAGCTGCAAAAATATCAGAATGCTTTAGAGGATCTTATAAGACTCCATTTTGACACTGTGGTGGATTTTTAGATAATCTGCATATAAAGGAACATAGCATGAGAGAAGTAAAGAAGGAAAAAAAACTGCGTAAAAAGGATGTGACTTAGTCTATTCTATGTGCTATGACAAAACACCATAGACCAGGTAGGTTATGATAAACAGAAATTAATTTCTCACAGTTCTGGAGGCTGAGAATTCCAGAATTCATGTTCCAAATTTAGCACACCATGCCATGGACTGAATGTTTGTACAATCTTTGTTTAAAGAACAGATAAGTGGGTGACTTAGACCACAAATACTAGTGTTAAATCAGAGCACTCCATATCTTAACCCTAAATCATCAATTCTGCAATATTTATGCAGATGACCTAGAATCTCAGCTTCCTTGTCTACCAAATAGTCAAGGACCGAACCCCGAAGGTTGAACCTCTAAGTTTAAAAATCCTATGATGGTGAAGACATCTCAATGGTGTGAGCTTGGGCCTTTAAAATGTTCTCAAGGAACTTTTGGTTATTTCTATAAGGAGTAGGCTTCTATGTGCCTCTAAGCTCCAGGAGTACATGTGAATACACAGTAAAAGTCCTGCACATGCCTTCAGGGCACAGGCCTCTGTTATGGTTTGGAGCTTAAATGTTTCCCAAAAGTCATGTGCTAAAGGCATAGTTGCCAGACTGTGGTGCTATTGGGAGGAAACAGAAAATTTAGGAGGTGGGGCCTAGTGGAAGAAACTTAGCTCATTAGGGGCACATTCTGGAAGGAGATTCTGAGACCCCAGTCTCTTCTCTCTCTCTTTTTGTTTCTCAGCTGCCTGAGGTGAGCATCTTTGTTCCACCATGCACTCCCTGTCACAATGTTCTGCTTCACCTCCACAGGCTCAAACTGCTGGGGCCAAGCAACCATGAACTGAAACTATGAGCCACAATAAATCTTTCTTCCTTTACGTTATCTCAGGTATTTTGTAACCGTAATGGAAAGGTGACTCACACAGCCCCAATAAGTTTATATGGTTATAGGCCTATACATGTTTACACCATGTAGGCCTCTATCTGCAAACCAGTATGTGACCATAAAGTATGGGCCTATGTGTGTGTAATGTATGTGTCTATGGGGTAGGAGCCAATGTCTATAAGGCTTAGGCTTCTATGTAGCTATGCACAGAGGCCTCAGATATCTTGATAATGTCCTACATGGAGTGAAGGAATTCATTAAATTGCTTCATAGAGTAATGAAGGTACTTCAAAGATTCCTTATAGTTTTCTAAGACAAAAATCTACAATCACACCACAAAGAATACCAGACAGGTATACAGTCACTACAGACCACCCCTCACATAGGTAAAATTAGTTCTTGGAAGTTTGAGGGAGAAGTCTCAATAAAACATAGACTTAATCACAGGTAAGTTCTTTTAATTATAAGGAATTGTAAAAAATGATGATAGAAAAATCTTAACAAAGCTTTGGAAACTGTCAAATCAAAGTCAGTTGTTTTGTGACTGTTTCCAATGCTCCCAAGAAAAGAAGGAAAGAAGACCCTCTGTGTCCTTCCCCTGATAACACTTGGTTTGACTGCCACTAGCTGGACTTAAATTCTTTAAGTGCAGCTTTGTCCTCAAGGATAAATAGTTGCTATGATTTGTTGCCTCTGGGAATGATTTGTGATTGATGAGAACTCAAACGTGCTAATCAAGGAAATCTAAGGCTTAATACAACTTGACAGATGCCCTAAACAATAATACCAAGAGCTGACATTTATTATTGTCACTATCTTTTCAAACACCTTGATTAGACCATTATTGTACATTATGTACCAAAATATTGCTTCTTGTTCATATTACTATGGTCACCTCAGTGAAAACCAAAACATACTTGAAAAAAATCTTCAAAAATATCTTCTGAGTATTTTCATGGAGTGCTGCTATATATATATTTTTTTAAATTTAGCTTCTGGTTACTGAGCCCTAGCAGTTAGCATAGTCTATATACTAGGAAAGCATTTATGAAAGATGACAGAACAGCACTTCACCTTTCTTACCATGCATGCATGTGATAATCTTTATGATGCCTAAAAATAGCTTTCAAAATACCTCTTAAAAATCTCTAAACATTCTTCAGCTTATGGGAGGGATCTGAGAAAAAGATGGGAGAAGCACTCTATTTTTCTGCTTTTAAACTAATTTCCTGTCATTTGCAGATCATTCAATGTTCAAATTTTCACATGAAAAAAAGAACTAAAGTTATACAACTCTGGCTTCTTGAGCCCCTGGTTTAGTCTTTCCCTCCTTCAGACCCCATATATCCTCTAGGATCATTGGAAAGGATCGCAGGATCCTTCTTTCACAATTTGGTGGGTTAGAAATACTTTGGTGACTGGAGTTCTATGGAAAAGGACTCTTTGGGGCAGACCTGTCAGCAGCAGCAGCCACTGAAGACAAAAGGCTCCAGGCCAAGTGGGCTTTCCAAGGCCAGAGGTCATGAAGAAATGTGACCTCAACTCTCTGGCGAGTTCCTCATTGTCAGCACATGACAATCCACAAGGGAGCAGGAGAAAGAGACAGTGAGGGTCAGCTGAGATAATCATCTAAACTATCATCCAAACCTAGTGCATGTTCTCTCTCTTTTTCACCTGGGAAAAAATGGGTTGCTGATGAGGTGGCAAGAACAGTTTGCATGAAGTGAGACCTTTCCAGGCAAACTGGGATGTACAGTGACACAGTCATTACTGCTGAGCAACCTTATAGATCATCCAATGTCTCTGGGCCTCAGTTTCCTGATATGCAAAAGAGGAATAACAGTATCCACCTGACCTATCTCTGAGGAGAGAAGCCAATGTGGTAATATTTAGTGAAGTTTCTTGACAACCTAAATCTCTATATCCATTGAAGCTTTTAATATTATATATAATATCAAGAGAGGTATCATTGGTATTTATAATACTGTAATTAGACAAATCATACAAGGCTTATGGGATCCCAAGGAAGAGAAGAAATATGATCCCATCAGGCCTTCTAGAATATATTTATTTATGTATTACTATGAATGAATGCATTATGTAACATATATTTTATATATTTATTGTTTTTTTAAATTTTTTATTATTAGTTGTTCAAAACATTACAAAGCTCTTGACATAATATATTTCATACATTTGATTCAAGTGGATTATGAACTCCCATTTTTACCCCGTATACATATTGCAGATTCACATCGGTTACACATCCACATTTTTACATAATGCCATACTAGTGTCTGTTGTATTCTGCTACCTTTCCTATCCTCTACTATCATCCCTCCCCTCCCCTCCCATCTTCTCTCTCTACCCCATCTACTGTAATTCATTTATATATTTATTGTATTCAAAAATCTGTTACTTCTCAATTTTTTTTCTTTCTATAGTATGGCCAAATTATGGATAATCCTTAATAGTAGAAAACTGGGAAAATATTAATATTCTAAAAGCATTGCTATGTTAGGTAATTATTTTCTAGCTTAAATCTTCTACAGATTTATCTTGAACTATAACCTGGTGAAGGCTTAAGGTAACTGGTCACCATCCGTTCATGTACATAAGATTTGGCTTTTGTTGACCACAAGCTTAATTGTTGCTGAGGATGAACCTGGGATGACAATCAACAAGTTCCGGCCTCAGTTTCCTCAGGTGGAAGCCCAGTCTGGAGAACACTGGGGAGATGGGTCCCCTGGGGTGCAATGTGGGTCAGAGCACACTGAGAGTGGACGCCCAGGACAAAGTGGAGCCCTTCCAAAGGTGACAAAGATAGCAATGGTCTGAAGGTACATCATGTGTGCACAGGGGATCTCTGGGAGATATTTAAACTAGAAAAAGAAATAATCAACACCTGTCTTTCTAAACCTGAAATGCTGTCGTGTGGAGGAGAGATTTACAGTTCCACAAAGTAAGACAAGAACAGGTTGAAGTCACAGGGACAAAGGTTCACATCAATGTATCAGATTCATGTCTAATGTTCAGACTCATTCACAAGTGGAACAGGATGCCCTGAGGGAGTGAGCTCCTTGTCACTTATAAGGTTCAAACAGCAGCTGGAAACTTCCATGGCAGTCAGAGGACAACGGAGCAGACCAGGGATTTTCAAATTTCACTCTGCAATATTTGAGGGCATCTGTCAAGTTGTATTAAGCCTTAAAAATATTGCTGTGGGTTTGTTTGTTTACTAGAAGAGCTCTGCATAGTATTTAATTGGAAAAAGTGGGAGAAGGAAGATTCTATTAAAAAGAAGTGCTTTTAAATCACTGACACCAAAGCTTCCCTTCAAGTCCAAGTCCCTGTGAGCCCATGATTTACAGGAAGGAAAGTCAAGCAAGACAACTACTGTGTACCTCCTCATCTTCATGCTAACTTTCCTGCAGACTAGTTCTCAGATTCATTTCTAATGTGTATCCTCTCAATCAGAGACTGGACAAAACAGATGCAACTGGACCTTTCTGGTCTTCAAATATCTGTTCTACATGTAAGGATAGAAGTTAACACAGAGGTATAAGATATGCAAGTATTTGGTTTAAAATTAGTTAAGAAGAAGCACATTGCTCAGGATAAAATATAATTTGGATAATCAATATGTGGCTGTATTTATTTTTTACTCACTTCTCTACACCCACTTTTCAAATAGGTCCAAGGGTATAAAGACTAAAGAATGAAAATGAAATTTGCCTGTGAGTTTTCATGTTTGTTGTGCAAAACTTCGAAATTTTCTTAGAATTTTCTTCTAGGGATCCTTCTTTCCTGATACATCACTTGGGCATACTTTGTTTACATATGATGTCCTGGTTGCCTTAATAATTCTTAACAAATATTTAAAACAACCAGATTTGGAGACTTTGGAATTTAAATAGAAAACCAGCAGTTGAGTATATCTTGACCCTTAGGGCTATAGAGTGTCTTCTGAAAAATGGGGATGAAATTGGAACAAAAAATTTATCTCAGTTGCACTAGGATGTCTACAATTTTTAAAAAAGGAATATAGCAGGTATTCATAAAGATGTGGTGATATGGCAACCTTGTACTTTGCTGGTGGGAATGTAAAACAGTGCAGCTGTTGTGGAAAATAGCTTCACAGTTCTTCAAAGAGTTAAACCTAGGATAACTCCATGATCCAGAAACTTCACTCCTCACATTGGAAACAGGGATCCAAACACATCCCTCCTACAGACATGTTCACAGAACATTATTCACAATAACCAGATGTGGAAACAACTAATCATCTGTCAGAAAATGGAACAAATTGTGGGGTACCTACAATGCAATATTAGTCATAAAAGGAAAGAAGCAATGATACACACCATCATTTGGGGAATAAGTTAAAAAAACAGTATGCTAAATTAAAACTACACTGAGATTGCATTTCACTCCAGTCAGAAAAGCAATTATAAAGAGTACAAGTAACAATAAATTTTGGCAAGGATGTGGGGCAAAAGGCACAATCATAGATTGCTGGTGGGACTTCAGATTGGTGCAACCACTCTGGAAAGCAGTATGAGGATTCCTCAGAAAACTTGGAATGGAACCACCATTTGACCCAGTTATTCTACTTCTCAGTATATACCCAAAGTACTTAAAATCAGCGTACTATAATGACACAGCCACCTCAATGTTTATAGCAACTCAATTCACAATAGCTAAGCTATGGAACCAACATAGTGCCCTTCAACAGATGAATGAATAAAGAAAATGTGGCATATAAACACAACAAAATATCAGCCATAAAGAAGAATGAAATTTTGGCATTTGCTGGTAAATGGGTGGAACTGGAGACTCTGGTGCTAAGTGAAATAAGCTAGTCCCCAAAACCCAAACGTTGAATGTTCTCTTGTTTATGCAGATGCTGACTCACAATAAGGGAGGGCGGGAAGGGAAGAATAAAAGTTCACTGGGGATTAGACAAATTGAGAATGAAGGGAAGGGAGGGGAGATGGGATTAGGAAAGACAGTAGAATGAATTGGACATAACTTTCCTATGTTGACCTACGAACACATGACCAGAGAAACTCCACATCATGTACAATCACAAGAATGGGCAGTTATACCCCATGTGTGTGTGACATGTCAAAATATACTCTATGGTCATGTATGTCTAAGAAAAAAATAAAAAGCAGTATGCTACATGAAAGAAGTCAAAGGCAAATGATTGTGTATGGTTTGACTATTATCGGAGAATCCAGAAAAGGTGATTCCTAAACACAGAGGTCAGTTGGTGATTGCCAGAGGCTTGGTAAGGAGTAACTGCTTAGTGGACATGGCTTCCTCCTGCAGTCACGAAAATCATTTGGTACTAGATAGAGGTGGTGATTGCATAACATTATGAATGTATTAAGGACCACTAAATCGTTCATCTTATAATGACTCATTTTATGTTTTGTGAATTTCACCTCAATAAAGATCATATTGAACAAATTAATCTTGAGAATCCTCTTTTGGGATAAAATGCTAAATGTTCTTAACTGTCAAGAGCACACTAAAATGTAGATATATATATATATATTTTAAATTATTAACACATATTAGTTGTACAAATTATTGTGTTTCACTGTGATATTTTTATACATGCACACATCATGCTTTGATCATATCCTCCCTCCCTACTATCCTCATTTACCTTCCCATATCTCCCCATTCCTTCCAGTCTTCCTTCCCTTTACTGCTTTCAAGTCATCTTTTTAAAAAAAAAAAAAAACTATTCTAGGTTCCACATATAAGAAAATAACATATGATCCTTGTCTTTCTGTGTCTCGTTTATTTCACTGAATATAATGATCTCTACTTCCATCCATTTTCTTGTGAATGACATTTTATTCTTCTTTATGGCTGAGTAATACTCCATTGTGTGTGTGTGTGTGTGTGTGTGTGTGTGTGTCACATTTTCTTTATCCATTAATCTACCTTAACTTCCTTGCTCAGTGATGGCTTCTATTGAGGGCTTTTAAAAGACACTATTCAGGAAGATTGTTATGACATGTACCCACAATGGCTCAGTTATTCATTCAGTTACACAGTTCTTCTATTATGGTTTGATGAGGGGTATCCCCCAAAAGCTTATGTGTGAGACAATGCAAGAATGTGAGAGAATGCATTTAGCATTTAGAGGAGAAATGATAGAGTCGTGAGAGCCTGAATCCAATCAGTGAATTAGCCCCATGATGGGATTAACTGGGTGTGGATTGAAGGCAGGTGGGGTGTGGCTGGAGGAGGTGGGTCATTGGGGAGTGCCTCTGAGGGTTGTACTTTGTATCTGGTGAGTGCAGCCTCTCTGCTTCCTGATCATGTGAGCTGCTTCCCTCCACCACACTTTTCTGCCATGATGTTCAGCCTCACCTTGAGCCTAGAAGAATGGGGCCTGCTGTCTGTAGACTGAGACCTCCAAAACCAGGAGGCCCCAAATAAACTCTTCCTCCCCTTTAGTTGTTCTTTATGGTCAGGCCTTTTAGTCACAGCAGTGAAAAGGCTGCTAAAACCTCACCCTTTGGAGCCCGAGGTGATGGTCATACCACCTGCCTTCAAGGAGGCTGGAGGTGACTTGGGAAGATCAGGCTGACTGTTGAAGTCGGCACGTGTGACCGCAGCAGAGATCCAAAGTGCCGCATCTCCTCGGGGAGATCAGTGAGGGACAGAGAAGGACAGGAAGGCTTCATGGAGAAGACAGAACTGGAGTCCAGTCTCTGAAAACTGGTGGGACATCCTGTATGCTCCTCTGTCACAGGATTTCCTCACTGGGCTATAGCCATGAACACGTCTGTCTGCCCTAAAGACTGTGAGACACATGAGGCCAATAATCATATATTTTATTCCAAGTGCCTCATAAGAGAGATTTTTCTGAATTCTTGGAAAAAGAACTATCTCGGGAAAAAAAGCCTTTCTTGAAATCTTTATTTTCACATTAGAAACTAGGGGTAAACTGCTACAAGAAGATGTACTGAGACTTAGTCAAAGTCATGTGGGTTTAACTGGACTGTTGGGTTAGCTCACTGGCTGCAGAGTGGCTGCTTTGAAGGATGTCCTGCTCTGGGGCTGGAGGCCACAGGTGAGACAAAGGACAGGGGCATTTATCAAGAAACCACCTTGAGCCTTCAGGCCCACCTAATGCATTGCTCCTTCTCAGGCCTTATTGGTGATTTTATATTCCTGATTTTGTATTTATTTCTTAAAGAAGGTCTCCACATTTGTATAAAGTTTAGGCCTCAAAAATATTCAGACCCAGCCCTGGATGAAAGGAATCTAGTTAATTTGATTCGAAGAAAATCAAGGTTCTTAGAAAGCCTGTCTTGCTTGAGAAAATGTGTTCCAGAATCACACTGCCTCAGCTGAAAATCTATGTGACCCTGAGTATGTCACTTAACCTCTTCAATTCTAGGGAACAGCAGGCCCCATTTCATGACAGAGTACCCTTTCAATCAACTTCATTTATTAAGCACAAATGTGATGTCTGGCCCAGGACACTAACTCAATAAATGACATTTCCACGACAGCAGGAGAACCAGTGGTTGTATCTTAGTCCCTTATCTTTCACTATAACACAATGACTGAGACTGGGTCATTCATAAAGAACAGTAATTTATTTTGGCTCACAGTCATGGAGGCTGAGAAGCCCAAGAGCATAGCAGGACATTACAACATGGCACATGGTCAAAGCCATAGACATGTGCAAAAGAGAACCCACTTTTATTTCTGTAATTTTTTTTAAATTTTTCCTTGCACTGGGGATTGAACCCAGAGATGCTCTACCACTGAGCTTTTTTTATTTGGATACAGTTTTGCTAAATTGCTGAGGCTGGCCTTGAACTTGCAATCCTTCTGCCTTAGCCCCCTGAGTTGCTAGTATTATAGGCATGTGTGCCACCATGCCTGACTTTTATAACAACCCATTCTTAGGATAAGTAATCCAGTCCTGTAAGAATGAATCCAGTCCTGAGAAAGGCATTCATCTCTCTTAACAACCTAATCACCTCTTAGAAGTTGCCACCTTACAACACCACCATGATGGAATCACATTTCCACATGTGTTTCAGGAGGGACACCCGGTATTTGAAGCATGGCTGTTGGAAACAATACTTTTCACTCTCATTTTGAAATGAGAGAGTGAAAGGGGGAAACTCTTTGAATCGGGTAGATTTGTGAACTACTGAGGGGAAAAGAAAGAGGTTCACAAATCTGAATTCACTCTAGACGGGGTAGTAAACAGTAAGCAAGGCACAGCTTGACTTCTCAATATAAGACCCCAAACTGGAGATTTAAAGTCCTCACATATTTCTTAAGGCCTTCAGACCAGGAGCATATTTCAGGAGGAATTCCAGGAGGGGGTCTTGATACATGAAGCAGTAGTTGTTCAGCAACTAATTTATAGGAACACGTGCTTTCGGTCCCAGGTTTGTCGTTATGGCCAGGAACGTGTATCACTGCACTTCTCAGAGAGGGCTCAGTGCCTGTGGAATTCCCTTACTCTGGTGGCTCAGCAGAGCCAGACTTTGGCAGGTTGTGAGGCCCAGCGCATGGTGCATTTGTTTCCTTAACCTTTTAATTACGTTTCACCAGGAGTTTCTCGTTGAATTTTTATGGCAGAGAGGCAATGATGGCATGTGACAGCCTTGCTGCTGTGCTGCAGAAGCAGAGGGACCCGCGAGTGCCAATACCACCATCACTGAATGTGTATATTTTAAAACTGTGTAAGGAAGGAGCCAAGTTCAATGGCAAGAGGAATTCACTAGCTCTGCAGAATTAAAAGATTGGGCACATATACCCACCTGTTTGAATAGAAATGGTTTCCTCAATTCTGTTCAAAATGGTTGTTGAATACCTACTTTTTAAAAAATTTTTTGAACTAGGGGCACTCAACTACTGAGCCACATCCCCAGCCCTATTTTGTATTTTATTCAGAGACAGGGTCTCGATGAATTGCTTAGCACCTTGCTGTTGTTGAGGCTGGCTTTGAATTATTAATCCTCCTGCCTCAGCCTCCCAAGTCGCTGGGATTATAGGCATGTGCCACCACGCCCGGCTGTTGAACATCCGCATTTTCTTGTTTTCCCTTATGATTTTTTTTTTAAACCCAAGACTCATTCAAAACAATGAATGTCAATGGAAATATCAAATATTTCAGGCTAAAAATTTTACTTGTGGCATTGAGTTTGTATATTGATGGCTCACATTGAACAAAATAACTTGATGGCATAATCATTATTTCAATCCACTCAGCATGAAGGTACTCCACATTTCTTCTTCTTTTCTTTTTAATAATGTAACAAAAAGAAAGGTTTCTTTCTTTCTTTTTTTCTTTTTGCTTAATTCAAATTCAAAAATCCACTAATATTAAAAAAAATAAAAAAGAAAGAGAAAGTGAATCTTCCTCCTTCTCAAACCCAGGGTAACCTTGGCAGCACAGGAGCCCCCACAAAGGCAAACAAGTCTGTAAATAACAATCATTTCCCATTCATAAAAGCTGCCCTTGACAGTCCAAGAAATAACAAATTACAAGTGAATAGTCCCCAAGAGGTCCTGAAGCACTTTAATCACCCTGAACCTGTTTTGATGTTGTTTCTTTAGAGCAGAATTATTAACTCCTTTGAGGAACTGCAAGCCAAGTTTGTGATTTCTGTGGGTTTTACCTAAGCAGAGTTGGAGGCAGAGAAATTCACTGTCCATTACTTTAAAATTAAGACAGCCAAGGTATTTGAGTGCCTTATATTCAGGAATACATTCTACTTCCTCCGTACTATAAAAAGGTGCTAAACAAATATATTATTTATTCTTAGGGAAATTTCTAATGGGGACTCATAATGCTTTCATGTAGTTTACCATATATAATGAATCCTTGTAGGGTTGTATAGGAATAAGAATATAGTGGTGATGAATGTTTTCCTGTAGAGTTGGTAATGAAGAAGATCTCTACCTACATGCAATGTATTGACCCATGAGCATATGAGTAGAAAACGTTCTCGTCTGACAGGAAGTAGCTGTGTGCCTGGGTGAGACGCTGCAACTTCTGGAGCTGAATAGCCCTTCCCCATTACGAATTCTCTGTGTACTGTCCTATGAACAAACTGTCCATGCAACTGGAACTGCTGCAGTCATTTCCAGGCAGATACTGTTCAAGGATGCTAAAAGAGGACTAGGTGATAAGGATGAATCAAAGATTAGTCAGATGAGTGGTTCTCACAATGCATAATCAAAAAGCACCCAATTGTGAAGACTCTTGAACTATCTAACTAGATTTTTATTCTGTTTTGATATAATAACAGAGTCCCTAAATGGAATTATACTTAAGACTGAGAAGAGGCAGCTGGTGGTAATGTAGGTATAATTCCATCAAGAAATTCAGCTACAGCCATAATGCTTAAGTGAGATGCTCAGGTGATTTGATTTGTACACATATCTACTATTTCCCAGAAAACGATGATTTCTCCAATCACTGGAAAAATAATTTCTAGAGTTTCCTTTGTGAACATATTTCTTTATCCCAAATGGCTGTCTGACCCCAATTTTATTTTGTCATGCATACTTTTATCACAGAAATGGAAAGTAAGCTACCTGGTATATTCCAAAACTGTCTGCTTTTGAGTGCTGAGTCCAAATGATAGATTTACAAGCTAATGAGGCTCTGCTATATCACTGCATTCTGGCAGTAGCATGCGAGTGTTGTCTGCTCAATACTCAGAGCTGCCCCAGGCACTGAAGAAGAATTCAATGACTTCATAGGTACAGGAACTTCATCCTTATCTTTCAACAAAGGCAATTATTTCAGCTCTAAATAAATCTGACAATATATTCAAAGAGCTATTGGGAAAATACAAAGTTTTGCTGTTCTGGGGAGTGAACTCAAGGCCTTGTCAATGGTATATGTTCTACCACTGAACTACACCCCAGCCCTGAAAATACAAAGGTTTTGAAGGTTTTTAGTTTTTGATGTGATTTTTTCCCAAAATGGTAACCTAACACTTTAGATCTAGGAATATGGGTCTAAAGTATAAATTGGAAAGGAGCCTGGAATTAAAAACAATAACCTGATGCCAATTTTTTTTTCAAGTAGAAAATATAAAGAATGTGCTCTGTTATTATTAATCAAATCACACTTATTGTTGAACTCATCGGGTTCTTTTCCTCCTTCCTTCCTCCCCCCCTCCCTCCCTTCCTTCCTTCCTTCCTGAGTTGTTGAGGCTGGCTTTAAACTTGTGATCCTCCTGTCTCAGCCTCCTGAGAGACTGGAATTACACACATGTGTCACAGCACCCAGCCTGTCAGACTCATTGCTTTTTAAGTTTTAAATAATAGTTACCCAAGTAAGTTAAAATTCAACTGGATAATAGTGCTCATTACAACTACTGGGTATTGAGTTGAACTATACAATTCCTTCATTTTTTTTCAGATTAAAAAACAGTTGAATTTTCCTATAATTCAACTAATTAGCTGGATTTAGATAAATGATTTCACATTTAATATGAGTTACATAATTTTGTAAGTCATAACTGAAGGCATTCTAGTTTGATTCCTAATTGAATGATTAATGTATCCTTGTATGTGATACACATTTTTTCTCAAATGGTGAGCACCAAAATCTTGAATAATTTTTTGCATGATTGTGCATTAATAATTATGGTTTTGTTTTTGTTTTTGTTTGTTTTGTCTTAGGGATAGAGGAAAGATCATAAGTTTTATCAATACCCGGGGTGTTTTTGAAATTTCTACAGATACTGAGGCAGCCATAGATAAAGAAAAAGCCCACTTATGGGGTTTTATTATTTGATGAACAAACTTTCTCAAATGTAGCATATTAATTCTGGGACTCTTAATAGTTAATTTACTTAGATTACTGCATAATGATTATTGAACTTCTACTGCACACATGTTCTTTTTTTTTTGATGGACCTTTATTTTATTCATTTATTTATATGTGGTGCTGAGAATCGAACCCAGTGTTTCACACATGCTAGGTGAGTGCTCTACCTCTGAGCCACAACCCCAGACCTGGCTCAGAGGTAGATTCTTAAAATTTGTGTCCCTATCAGAATTTTATCACATAGAGCACTGTTCAGAGCCTGCGCTGAGCACCGATCTGAAGCAATGAAATACTCCTTGGGCAAAACTGAAAGAAGGAACTGCAGTGGAATTCAATTAGACTAAACCTGCTATTCCGTGGTTCTGCAGCAGAGGAGGGGCAATGCCTGAAAGCACAATCCCATCACACCACCCTGTCTTGGCACAAGTTCACCAGACGCTGCCCATGGAAACTCAGAAAGACTAGGACAGGCTTTCTGAGCGTGTTTGCCTTATAGCAGAAAGAAGAAAAGTAAAACTTGGCATCCTTCCCTCAGGACTTCCACATAGACACCAACTATGCTTCAAAAGTTATGAACAGGGGAAATCTCTTCAGTTTAGGCTCCAGGGAAAGGTCTGCGCTTTTTCTTCTTTGGAAACTCCCTAAGATGCGGGTGTTTAGTAATGGTCAAATCTCCTTTCAATCTGGAACATGCCAAGTGACTCAGACTCTCCTAGAAACTCATGGGTCACAGAAAAAGAAAAGCTGAGGCAGAGAGTCCATGAAAAGGACCTGGGCATATTCCCACCTGCAAGACAGCCAAGAGTGATTCTGATCAACTGAGCAGCAGGTGGAGGCAGAGGGAGAGAAGAGAAGGATGGGCTACAAGTCCCCTAGCATTCAAGTGGGTTTCAGCTTTTCTCTTAACACCCTTAACAAAAAGAACCTCACCTCTGAGTGCTATGTTGCAAAAGGCCAAACTTATTGACATTGTATTAAAATCAAGCAAGCAAAAATTAAAACACAAAAGAGGTCAGTCTGGTTCTCTTAGTTTTATTTGATGTGTGTCCACATTCACTTTTCACTAAAAGTTTTTTTCTTTGTGATAGAGGAGAGCATGTATTTTTCTTTTTCAATTCAAAAATGCATACCAAGATCATTGTAATGTTTTGAGCAACTAATAAAAATTTTTTAAAAAATTCATACCAACACAATAGTGTCTAAAAGGGCTTGCCAGTGGAACTGTAGAATTGGTAAAATGACAAATGATGATGATACTTTTAATTCAACTTGGTCATTAAAGTTCTCTGCTCATTGTGAATCCTGCTGTAATATGGGTTAAGAAAGGGGGCTCAGGTGAGTAAAAAACAAACAGCCGGTCCACCCACAGTGATATTGGACAAGGGGAAAACTGGATTATAGCTGTTGTGTTTGGTTACAAGGTGAAATAAGTAAGACTGTAGAAGTGAAATGGTGCTTCCTCATTTGTGACGTCAATTTATTGAGGAGAATCTGTGTCAAGAACATTTTTATTGGTGCAGAAGCATCCAGAATAGAGTCCTCAGAGATAACAGTACAAATGCTACATCACTGGTTATAAAATTAAAATATTATACATAATTTTTAACATCTCCTTAGAGGGATATAATAAGAAAAATACATTTGTTTTCTAAGAAAATATATCAAATAAGGTGAATGATTCAGTGTATAAGAAAAAAATTTCCATGAATATTTTTTCATAAAGCATTGCACAAAAACCTTGCATATGAAAATAATTTTTTTCATTTAAATAGATTTACTCTTTGGTGTTAATAGACTTAGCTATCCCAATTAATTTTATGTTTTGCAAAAAATAAAGCATAAGCTTTGTTATGATCTATAACATTATTTTTAATACTTCTTTGACCTCTTGAGCATTAAATTTTAAATAATCTGAGTAGAAATACATTCTTCTGTAGGAAACACTCTCCATGGTGATTCCAAACTTTAATTTTGGGGGAGCGGGTATTGGGGATTGAATTCAGGGGCACTTGACAACTGAGCCACATCCTCAGCCCTATTTTTTGTTTTATTTAGAGACAGGGTCTCACTGAGTTGCTTAGCACCTTACTTTTTTTTCTGAGGCTGACTTTGAACTTGCGATCCACTTGAGTTAGTCTCCCTGAGTCATTGGGATTACAGGCATGCACCACTGTGCCTGGCTGACTTTAATTTTTATAAAAACAAAAACAGTAAGCTTTAGAGCTTATCAAGACAACAAAATAAGACATACACTTGTCTTAAAATATTATCAGCAAGTATTAAAATGAGATGATTTAACTTTTAATTTTTAAAAAGCAGATCTTCAATCCATTACAGCTGAGGTGTGAATAGTGCCAATTAATGCAGGTAAATACTTCAGCCAAGTGCTCTTGGGTGAATTGCAATCAAAATTAAGACCTATAATTTAACAAGATAAAGTCACATCTACCTTACTCTTTGTTCATTTCAAACAAGGGGAATTAAATGTCATTACTAAAGCAAATCATTATGGAATTACCAATATCTCTGCAATATTTTTCAGTCCCTATCAGTTTACTTAGTGTTGCACAAAATTATAGAATTTACCACTAAAGAGTCCCATTAGTTCTACTATACCCAGCTATAATCCCAGTGACTCAGGAGGCTGAGACAGGAGGATTGTGAGTTCAAAGCCAGCCTCAGCAATTTAGCAAGGCCCTAAGCAACTCAGTGAGACTCTGTCTTTATTAAAAAAAAAAAAAAAAAGCTGGAGATGTGGCTCAGTGGTTAAGCACTCCTAGATTCAATTCTCAGTACCAAAACAAAACAAAAAGAGTTCTATTAAATAATTCCAGAATTACATAAAATCTTCTCCCTATGTGGAAGAACTCATAGCTAACTAACTCATCAAATGGCAAACATATCTGAAATGAAACAGCATCAAGTATCTCATCACTAAAGTGCTGTTTTTCTATCTGATACCCTACAATAGACTTTGATCACTTTCATGCTTCCCTTTCTGAGCTTAATTTATAGGAGCACAGACCATTTCAGGCTTCATAACAATTTGGTATATATGACAATCAAACAATGACTTTATTTACTGAGTAAAAATACTTCAGTGAAAGTAAAAACTTTTAAAAAATTGACCACATGTATACTTTCAGTTTACAGCATCAATTACATTGATGCACATGTCATGCCCAATCTGTGTCTTTGGTAGCTTAACCCTGTCAGCAACCCAGTGTCTTTCCAAAATGGTTTATACATTAAAATGTACTGAGGGTTTCTCTTAGTTTTTTGTGTGAAAAAGATTTGGATAGCTTTAACTTTTTCCAGTAAATGATAATAATTTATTAATTTATTATAACATGAAGTTTGAACTTGATCATGATTATAGTTCATTTACTGGCATAGCAACTAGCAAAAAGTACTGCATTTAACACAAGTGCTCAAAGACACATGTTAGCATGGACAAATAAACCATGGGGTATATTATGACCCATTTTTAGGGAATTTTATGCAATATGTGTGTGTGTGTATACACACACACACACACACACACACACACACACACATATATATATATGTATATATTTACACATACACATACACACACATGTATTTTGAATGATAATGAGTAGTTTACCTACAAAGTATAATTAAGCTAACTAACTGAAGGGAGATTATGATGTTGGGCATAACTACAACACTATGTATATTTCATATTTTAACTGGTTTTAGCATAATTAAAAATAAGCAGACTTATTGCCACAGATAATCACCAAATCACATTCAAACACATTGTGTAAAATGTCTTTAAATTTGGTTTTGTGCAATATAAAGAGAACTGAGTTAAGAGACAAAGGACAGGGTTGACGTCAGCAGAACACCAGGCCGTGCGTTCTCTAAGGTCCTATGGGTCCTCCCTGACACTCTGTGATCCTTCTAGTCTTTCTCTACAAACCTTTATCTTCAATTTCATGTTCACTTATTTTTCCTGACTGAACTTCTGAGAGTAGAATGGCTGAGATGGCCAAAGGAAAAGAGGGAAAAGACCAAACAACTAGAGAAGTTGCAGCTGAATAAACAAAAAGTTGTAGGTTAGATTTATATAGGACTCTTATGTTCTACAAAGATCTAAAAATATGTAATAATTTTCAAAATAAGTTCCATTTTGTAAAAGGGGGAAACTTCCCTTGAATGGGATGAATTTGGGAGCTCTTGACCCTTAGCATTTCTGACATTGACTGTAGGCTGTTTTGAGTATGCAGGATACTCGGTGAAGATAAAAGCCCATTAAAAAGAAGAATACTATATGAAGGCAGGAGAAAGAAATTAAAAATTAAAACATAAAATTGGTCAAGCCATAAAAAACATAATTAAAAAAGTCCTCTGAGGCATTCTATCATGATTAACATAAAATGTTGTAACATTTTCAATTTAAAAGGAGATAATTCATTACGAAATGAAATGTAGACCCTCCCGAGTTTTATATCATATAGATCCTTTCAAAGATCAACACAAGGCTTAGTTCAAACAATATTATCTTGAAAAAATATTCAGTTATATCTTGTTGTTTTGTTCAAAGCATTGACTATAATTGATATCCATCATCATTAATGCATCAGGCTGACTCAACAAAGAAAGCCATTTGCTATAAGCAATTATTTGGGGGAAATGCTGGTAATCTCTAATTATCTTGGCACTTTTAAGCAGATAATTTTGTTTGCACTATGTCATAAGAACAAATAGTAGTTTGTTCTTTGTTCTGTGTAATGGACTGTATATGGCTGACATTTTATACCTCTGAAAAAGAATGTCAGCAATCTTGAGAAATTCTGTATCCTTAAGGATACAGAATTGGTTTGACAGTCAGTGTTGGATTGATCAATCACAGTGTGCTTTGTGTATACTAAGTCCTCAATAAAAATGGCATAAAGTTCCCAAAGTTTGTCTTTACTTACATTAGCTTCCACCAAAAACTATCCCCACCCCAATCCCATCAAGACTTTAGTATCAGTCCTCTGGATGTTGCATGCATATGGCCCACATGGATTCAATGGTGTTTCATTCTCATATATCAGGAATTATCTGAAACATTAACATGCTAGCATATATTATGCAACTTGACACACGGTATGTAACAACCCCAAATAGGTTTATTTCATATGTCTTAGAATATCTTCTTGACCTACTACTTTGCCAAAGCACTTTGGAATGTGGTTCTGTATGATGGAACCTCTTTAATCATCCAACTTCCCCTTCATTCCAGCCCCAGTCCTTCTCTATATCCCCCATATACCCCATCAAATATAAACAGAGTGGAATATCTCTTTTGCTGACCAAACACATAATCCCTCTGAATTCATGCCAATCTCCTTCAAGGATCAAAACATGCTAGACACATTTTAGTATGGTTTTGCATCTCTGCGGATCTGAGCAGCTCACTTGTGATCCCAAGGCATCAGCCTACTCAGTATGGAGAGAGCTTTAGGACTGTGGTGTTAGAAATGAAAGAAAGCAGCAAAGAAGAGAGGGAGGGTGAAAAGAAAGTGTTAGGATTCAGTCTTTGACAAGCAAATAGAATATGTGATTTGAGTTAATAGGCCTGAAGGTCAGGACTGAGGAGGATAGAATATTGTAAAATTCTGTTTGCTCTTCCTTAGCAGACTGAGGTTCAAGCCTGGATACTAGATCTTAGAATTAGAATTTATTACATGCCAGGACTAGAGAGGGCTCAGGATAGAATGTAAAGAAAATGGACTTCATTCCAGAAGGATGGTGAGAGGAGAATGATGCAGAGGCAACAGAAACAGAGAATGGTACTTTGGCTTCCTCTATTTCACAATCCCAATAGGCTGGAGAATTAGATTGGCTGAGGATAGACTTATCTTGTTTCCCATTGGGGTATTGGGAATAGACTGTTGAAGAGTGCATTTGCAACAACCTAGTAGGTTCAAATGATTGGATGTGGTGAGGAAGCATAAGGTCTCTAACCAACCTAAGCTAACTGTACCCCATCATGAAGGAGTAGGGGGCAGCTGAATGTTCCAAATGTGAGCTCTCCAGCAAAAACTCTCCCTGGAGCTGGACCACATACCAAAGGTTAAGGATGCCCATAGCAGCTGGAAGCCAAATGCGAGCTAGCTAGACCTCAGGAGGACACGCCAAGGCAGGAAAGTTAAAAAAAAAAAAAGTTCATAGCAGCAGTCTGAATGCCACAAACCCTAACATAGCTTAGTAGTGGGTGTCAGCCAGTGCCCCTGTGTAAACCAGCATGGTACTGGGAGGCAATGCCCCAAACTCCCTCCTATAGCTGGTACACCTGTGGTGAGGCTGCTGGTGAACAGAGCAGTGATACCTTAACTAGAATCTGCAGGAAGTTGAATTTGACTGAATTTTTGTAATAGAGAAAGACTATTTAAATTAGGAAAGACTCTGATAAGTTAATTGAACAAATCTGCCTTTCCCACCTGATATGGTGAGAATTCAAGATGATCACATCAGTACTAAAAATAAACTATGTTTTTTTCTACACAACTAATCATGTGCAAATTTCAATGCCCATCATTCTCCTAAGACACTTGTTGTTTTCTAGACCTTGCTTCATATTTCATCTTGCTTTTTTTTTTTTTAGACTGGGATGTCTTCTACCTTTCCCCAATGTTGTATCTTCATGAAGACAAAGATATGTAACACTTCTTGTTATCAGCATGGTGCTAACATAAGGCTCTACAGCAAAGAAAATAATCATAATGCCTTTCATAATTCACCCAATTATTCAACACATTTAATCACATTTGGATTATGTGATAAATGCTATATAACAGAATGAACCTAATATAATTAAAATTTTATTGTGAAAAAGTATAATATCTCAGCACATGAGAATTTTCAAACAATACATAAATGAGTGTTATACAATTATCATTCATGTAATCATACAGTTACTTTTATCCAATTGTGGAAATCCAGTATGGGCATTATATGTTTTATATATATATAGTGAGATTGGCCTTTTTAGTATGGAAAGTAAGACTATTTTAGGCAAGTTCATTGGCAAAAACCCTAGTACATCTGATTGCAAAGTGGAAGATGTTGATAATAGAAGTATGATATAAATCATGAACTCTAAGTTAAAAATAGACTTTAATCTCACATAAAGTATTTTCTAGTTCTTTCTATAGTGAAAATAAAACACAGTCACTTCTGATTTGACCTTTCTGCATGACTTACCTGAGTAAGAGGAAAGAATTTTAAAATAACAAAAGAAGAATTCTTACACAAATGGGTTACAGATTGGAACCAAAGCGTCTTGATATTTCCGCTCCCGAGTTAAACACACCGAGTTAACACTCAGAGTTAAAATACACTGCATTTGTTCACTCCTGGTTTTTTTCCTGCCATAAGAGTGGTATAAATAAGTAGCCCCTGGCCTTTTCAAACCTACACCACCATATTTCATTTATGGCATCCAATAAGGTCAAAGGCAAAGAATAAAAACCTCCCAGCACAGGCTAACTTTGTCAATTTGAAATGTGGCTCACCATCCAGCCCGTTGTTAAGCAAGCTGTTCAAATAATGTCTTGGTTCACATGTCTGTGGGCCTCTGATAGGCTTCAAAGTCTGGGAGAAAGCCTATGCAAGTTTGAAATCTAACCTTCCTTGCCCTTCCATTTTTTTTTTTTGTCTCCTGTTTTCTGATCCTTTTAATCCAGAATCTTTAATAGAAAAATTCTGTTGCAAGACTGAAAACAGCATGGGGTCAAAATCCCATTATAGGTTATTTAAAGCAACATCTGTAGTCTTTTGAACATGTCAAGAGCAACTTAGGTGAACTCTGGGGACTCTTCTTGAAACATGTTATATTAAATACACATAAACACAAGTAAAACATGTTTTAAGGTCAGATTATTAAAAGAAAAAAAAACAGATAGATCTAAATGTTTAAATAAAAGTCTCTTCAAACCATACCAAAGGAAAAAAATCTCAGATAAATTATTAATGCAACAGAAAGATTTTTTTTTTGATGAGGAAAATGATGGAGAGGATAACAAAACAAACTGAACCAAAACCAATATCTCTAAGGAGAGACTGCATGCAGAACCAATAACCTGAACAAATAGCAACATAACCAGATCCGAGTGAGCAGGGAGACTTAACTCCCTGCCTTCTACACAAAACACAACATGCTCCGGTGTTTCTGCATCTGCTCAAAAAAGTAGAAAAGTTCAGAATCAAAAATAAATAAATAAATTAATTAATTAATTAAATGGAACCATCACGTCTCTATATTCTACTACAAAATTTGGTGTGTAAATCAAAAGACTCTAGGTTTGTTTCTTTTCTTTCTGGATTATTTCTCAGTCATTGTTTTAAAGGAGAAATCTTCATGTTAACAATATACCTAAAAATACAACAACTCTCAGTCACTAGTTTACAGAAAAAAATATCTAAAATAATGTAGCTGTGTCCATACAGCTGGAAAAATAGGGACATATCAGCTTTAGTAACTTCATAAAAATATTAGTGTGAAATAGGACTCATCACATTGTGCTCCGTACCACTGTGCCATCTAAAGCTTTATAGATGAAGTCAATCTCTATGGGGGGGGGGACCAGAAGATTAAAGGAGGTTTCTTGGCAACAATGTGGCAAAAATGCCACTAAAACACAACATGCCAGGGCAAAACTTTAAGCGAAATGCTTCTCTCTGGAGATTTATGGTTTGATCACAATCTGAAGAGCAGGCATTTAAAAAATTCCAATAAAGACAGGAAGAAGTTTAAAAAAAGAAAAAAGAAAGAAAGAAAAGAAATCCACTTAAGAATTTATGAAAGGCAAGTTTTCATCAACACATAATCAGCCCCTGGGCCCTTTCCCAGAATTAGGAACAAAGTGTGTTATAACTCCAAAGTAAGATCTCAGGGAAAAAAAAAAAAAAATCTCAACCGGACTTAATGCACACCAGAATTCTCAACATAAAGCATTTCCAAAGTCCTCCTGCACTTTCCGGTTTGCCCTGTGGTTCTCACAAGCAATTCTCACGAAGCCTTGAAATAACACCAGGTTGCAACAAAGCCACACTTACCAGACAATCCACACTCCCCAAAGCAACGAAGAGAAAACACCACTTACCTAGGAAAAGAAGAAAGTAATGCAGAGATTAAGATGCTATCATTTAAAGGCATTTGTCATAATTCTTACATTATCCAAGTCTCTGTACTGCCATATTTTCTTAATGAACATCATTAAGTTTTTAGAAGAAAACCATGTTTTAATTCATCTATGCAGAAAGGGAGTTTTCTGAAGAGTGAGTGACAGTCTTGTTGCACAAACCCCTGTAAGTTTATTGCCCCCTGAGTCACTGTGACATAATCCCAGGTAGGCAAAGGGGGAAATGTTAACAGAAATCTGAAAGGAAATGAAACACTTTTCTTGCACCAAGTGTAGTTTGCAGCCACCTCCATCAAGTCTTCAAAGTCTGTGCCTCCCTAGAACAGAAGCCTGACCATCCCCAGCCTGCATCAGATGAAGGCAGGTAGCTTGTGAAGCCACATTTAATGTTTTCTAGAATGAAGCAATAATGATAGTTTCTCGGCCCCCAAGTCCCAGATAAGTGATCACAAAATGATCACTGTAATTTTAGCTTCACTTTGAGCCAAAATATTTTTAATTGCCAAGTTATTCAAAGTGGAAACATTTACAACTGGCATGAACCTTCTAATTCCAGTTGTTAATCAGTTAGACAATGAAAAACCTTGGCTTTGTTACTTCAGCTATACATCATGAAACGGGGGGGCGGGGGGAACAGCACAGAGACTGCACACTAGAAATTAATCCACATCTAGAAGTATTTGCACTTATAGTCTCCAGTACATAAATAACAGCTTCAGTTTAGCAATTGTATTTTTAAAACACAGAATAATGTTTCTTCTAGTCTCAAGTCTCATGAAGAGCAAGTTGGACTTTTTAAAGAAGTAATGGAATATGAAGTATACCTGGAAAAAGTTGAGGAAATGGGTCACAGACACAAATCCCCTTTACCAGCCCATGAAAATATTCTCAGCTGCTCCATTCATTTATGTATTCAAAAGATATTTGTTGAGTGTCTTCTATATGTAAAAAAATGTCATAAGCATTGCATGGAAAACACTTACAAAAACAACACTGATGTTCCCAAGCAGCTTACGGTTGAAGAGAAAAAAGATGGCCACACAGGAGGTAGAACTGAACAAGGTCACAAGAGAGGTACAAGAAAAATGTTGTAGAGGGCATGCAGTTTGGGGGTAGTGAGGCTGTAGAAATTTCATGGAGAAACACTGAAGCCTACAAGGGGAGGTGGAGATTTTGGAGCAGGGGCTGTGAATCATTCCCAGGTCATATCCCATATGTGTATAGGTCAAGTCAGATCCACCAAGAATCTATCCAGGGTCCCATTGGCAGCCAATTTTAGTTCAGGAGTGTTTCTCACAAGGATGTGGTGGGAAAGAGAGATGCAAATCCCAGAAGACCATGGCTTCCTGGTACTTGACCTCTTTCAGAAGCAAGAGATCATGCAGAAACTAAAATGCCTTTGGTACATGTACTAGCGAGGACAGCTGCTGTGACCATGTGTAGCTCTATCCTGCTTGAAGAGCCTCACATAGGGCAGCACTCCAGAAACTGTGTTCCTTCCATCCGTGGGCACAGGAAGGATTGCAATGCATTCCTCACTCTCCACCACTCACAGGAGCTGGAGGGTTGAACCCACATCCCTGCTGATTCCGCTCTGCCAACACTGCTCAGTCACCACCTCTGCATGTCCACAGCATCCACCTCACACTGATTCCTCTCCAGTATTGTCACCTTCATCCATTGCTCTTTGGGATTATCCATGATTTTCTGAGTATATTTCTACTACATTCCTGGCATCAGCTCCAATGAATTCGTCATCTTTGATTTGAAAAAAAGTTCTACAACTTGGTCATATTTAATCAATTTAAACAAGTTTTAAATGAGTGTCAGATATGTATTTGTACACAGGCAAGTGATCTCTGGGGGTTCACAGTCTCAAAAGATACTGTTCTGGTCTTCAAGAAATGTACAATTTAGATATAAGACATATGTAAATAATAAAATACGAAGCAGAGAAGACAAAGCTTAGATCTGGCTGTAGATTATCTTGAAACCCGGGTACTTGGAAAGCCTGGGTTCTGAAAAGTGTGCCATGAAAAGAGAAGAGAGACCTAATGATGAAACAGTGGGGGATAGAGAGCAAGGAGGTGAGAGAGTCTGGGCCCATGCTGAAAATGTAGACATGTCGGATTCGACTGGACTAGAATGTGTCCATTGGGGCATTCAGACAGTAAAAGAAGTTGGAACTAAATCTCAGGGGCTCATCGACGGTCCATTAAGGAGTTTGGATGGGATTGGTAGGAGTTTGGATGGAATTGATGGGAAGAGTTGCTAAATATAGCTTAGTTTGGGTTTATAAGACCTGCCCAGGGAAAACTCCATGTGAAGATGGAGGAGAGACTGGAATGAAGGATCTGCACACTAAGGATGTCAACCACTGCTGATCGTTGCCAGAGGCTAAAACACTGCATGAAATGGGAACCGTTTCTCCTTAAAGCATGCAATGAGGACCATTCCTCCCAACACCTTGATTTTGTACTTCAATCCTGCAGAATTATGAGACCATTGAATTCTGTTGTTTGAGCAACCCAGGCTGTTGTACTCTAGGAAATGCACAGAGATCTGTGAAGAGAAAAGAAGGAAATGGCTCTAAAAATCATTGACAGAATAGTCAGTAGTTCTGTGGGTGGGAATTTGTGCAAGTTTAGGCCCTCTTAGAATCAGATGCTAAGATAAGATTAATCATGTTAAGATTTTCTTGGAGGAAATATCAGCTGAAAGGATGAAATGAGGATGGTTGGGGGAGAGAGAGCAAGAGAGGGCAAGTTGGACAGAAGTGGCCTAGTCTGCAGTCCAAGCAAGATATGGCAAAGCCATTGGGATTCATTTAGCCTCTCCCTTGAAGTGATGTTCTTAGTCTCCCCATTCCCCACACTCAGTCAAAGAGGAGCCAGACTCTGGCCTGGGCCATGACCTCAAAAAGCAGCCCTGGCATCTTCTGTCAATCAGGAGGTCAGTCAGGCACATTCTAATGACCTCCAAGCAATCAGAAAACCAAGGAAAGGAGACAAAAAGACTGGAAATGGAGCCAGTGTGACCAGGTGTGTGATGTGTACTGAGATGAGATCAATTTTGACATATGCAGAGTTTTAAGCACCACCTGTATCCTCAGAAGGCTGGAATGCAGTGCCATGAGTGCAGGTAAGAATTCTCAGATGGAGAGTTCTGAGTTCCCTGGAAAAGACCCTAGTCTGGGAGGGTGGATGAGATGATGAAGGGTCAGAGTTCAACTAGAGAATAGCCACAAACATGACATATTTGAGAAGAATAGAGAGGGAAATAGAAGGATCCTACAAACTAGAGAAATGTGCAGGGGCGAATATAAGGCCAGCTGAGGTGGGGTTTTGGCATTCCGGTGCCCAGGGACGAGGTTTGCTGGCAGCAGGAGCAGCTCTCCCAACCAAACATGCAGAGCAATCAAGGAAGGTGATTCTGGAGGGAAGCAGTGAATGCCTTCCATTGGGGGACTTTCCTGAAGGTGACTGATTGGAAGTCTGGTTTCAAGGGAAAAGAAACAAATCATGGGGGGTGAGGACACGGGCAAACAAGTGCAAACACTATATTTCCTACTTTCCTGGTAATGTCCAGGAGAGAGGATTTAAGAGAGGAAAAAAAACAACTGATCTGCTAAGTAACAGTATTTGGCATTCAAAATGATGCCTGAAAACTTATTAACAGATTAAATGATGTTATAGCTCCTAGGGTGTCTCTTGTCTCCAAAACTGTCTACAAAACATTAAAGGTATCTGTCCTTGGATTTGTATTCTCAAGCAAGATGAAGCAATAGAAAGAAATATATATATATATATATATATATATATATATATATATATATATATATATATGATTTTTAAAAAGTTGTGCTGTTTTCAATTACAATGTCTCTCTCTTTCAGCAGACAAAAGGATTCATCTCCAGCTCATTGTAATCAGAGAGAAAGAAAGATAAATACACTGTCTCTTCATTCTTTGGTCTAATTGGGGATTCTTTCAGCAAACCCCTTAACATGCCATGGTTACGATTCTATAGCTATAGCTGCAGATTTTCCATGGGGAGCTCTTAGTCAACATCTAACAGATCAATATCTGAGCTTTGTAGGAAGCATTGTGTTCCCATAGCCACAGCAATAATCTCTTCAGTTGCTTATAGCTTGAGGGGCTTCCCACCCTCCCAACCTTCCTCTCCACTTTTTGCTGATCATGAAGAGGTTACTGAGAAGTTAAGCAGAGCATTTAGTCACACAGACGTCCTGGTGCCTGAAGATCAAGACATACAGGACATTCAACCTTGTCTCATTCATATTTACTTTTATTTTGCATCTTTTCTGGGAAATGCAATAGAGCCAAACTGAGGCCCAAGAAATACTAAATGTTCCTCAAATCACAGAACTGGTGAATGCCAAAGTTGAAGGTGATTTTTTTTTCTTGGTTATTTCTCCCTAGACTTTCCCCTGCAGTACCTAATAGTGGAACTCGATACCATCTACTGATAAATATGCCTATTTAGAAAAAGTACATACATACATACACACACACACACACACACACACACACATACACACAATCAATTTTAGTCTGAAATATGTTCCACCGGATTCTAAGGTACCATATTTTTGTCACTGCATTTTAGAAACATTTTGTTTATGTACATATTTATTTGTTATTTTTATTGGTGCATTATAATTATGCATAATAGTGGTATTCATGTGGCACATCTGTACATGCACATAACATAATTTGGTCAATTTGTAGGTTTTTATATTTAAATGCCATTCTCATTAAGTTGCTTTGTAATACAAAGTAAAATAACAGAAAAAGAACTACTGAGAGGATTAAGCTCATCTGCAGGTTGTTTTGGTATTTTCATATTGCAGTGTTCCTACTTTTTTGTTGCTGTTCATAAATGTTAATTTGTGTGAAGTAATCAGATACAGCACGCCTAAACTGACTATATTCTATTTCAGTATGAGTTATTAAAGTGCTTGTGCTGTAAACTGAAATTGAAGCTGACAAAATCTTCTATGGTATTAAACCAATACTTATTAGTACAAATGTAGGCATGTTTGGAATTCCAATGCCAGTGAGATTCCCCAGCCACACAGAGCCAAGTCTTCCAGAGGGGAAATCTGCCAAAGCCCCTTTAACCACATGCCTGTAGGAATCTGTGCACTTAATTAAATGCACATACCAAGGAAACAGCAGAGTCACTGTGTGTTCATAGACATATCATTGAATCACCAGATGGCATTGCATCAGAGATCTGAGCTCTTAATAGTGTGCTACACATTGTACAAAACACAATATACATAGTCAGGTATTGCCTCTAATATTTTGTGTTCAGTAGAAACAATACAGATAAAGTGCATGAAGAGAAAAATAGCACACATAACAAGAAGTCAGAAGAAAAGTCCTTAAGGTGTTTCATTCACAAACAATTCAGGAAACAGGTTGCAGAATTTGACTGAACAACTTTTCAGAAGGCCTCTAAACATGTTTTGGAGTAACTTCATTAACCACACACTCTCCAAATTAGACTGTCATTTTTGACCACAAGTTGACAAAGCAGATACAATATTTGTGGTGAAGCAGAATATATGATACTTGCTGACCATTCAGAAATATTTCCTGGTTGGCTCTTCGATTCCTAGAGTTTTCTCAAGATCAAAGTTCCTCCAGAACAGCACAAGTATTGTGCCCAAGAAGATGCTGTGCAGCCCACTTGTGAACTTGCAGACGGACTAAGAGGGAAGACATGGTGGGGTGGCTGTGGTGATCTTGCTTCCCAGTGGCTTCAACTTCTGGCTTTCATGCCCTGGAGTGCAATTCTCTTCCAACCAACAGAACATGGCAAAGGCGATATCACATCCCTGATTACATTATGTTACGTAAGACTCCATCTTGCTAGTGTGTATGCTTGCTCTTTTCTCTCTGTCTCTCTTTGTGTCTGTCTTTCTTTGTGGCTTTGAAGAAATAAGCTGCCATGAAACGTACAGCTGCAAAGAAATGAAGTCTGACAACATATGGGAATGCCATCTTTTGATACTGATCTCCCACAAATATGCACGCTGTACCTACCCGGGTTTCGCCCAGAGAACCTTTTGTAGCTCCTAAAAATGAGTTATGCCATCTAACCCCTGGGCTTAGTATGTGCTGTAACCTTTGCCTAAAAAGCCTGCTCTCTGCCTGGCTGATTTCTATTCTCCTTTGGAACACAGCTGAGATGGTACTTTGCTTGGAACCTTTCCATATTCCCATATGAGATGGCACTTCATTTGGAATTTTTCCATGTTCCTGTATGACTGAGTTACTTCCTTCCCAGGTGATCCAATATTGTAACATTCACGACCCCACAGGAATATGTGTTAGAATTCAGCAGTTTGAGGTCATAACTAATACAGTCCCATTTTAAACAACTCAAGGCTAAAAGAATACAAGATACATGTATATGGAACCTGAGGCAAAGTTGAACAACAGTGCCTCAAGAAATGTGCGGACCAATTCCGTGGCTGGGAAGCCCTTACATAATGAGGCTCTGGACTGCATCATCTCCTTCTCTTCTCCACTTTGGTGGGTTACAGTCTCTTATTAGCATTTCTCTTCTTATAGCTCACATAACTCCTTTCTCTCTGAAGGCTTTATTTCTCTGTTAGGTGTCTCCATGCTAGATGTGAAAATAAATACTTTGTCTTTGTTCCCTAGCACACAGTTTGTAGCACATAGCTCCTTAACCCCCTAGAATTTCTTAAGTGATAGGAGTGACTTTTGTTCTAATGAGGACATTCTTGTTAGGCCTCCAAATAGGATGAGGATGGAGGCGGCTTGTCAGAAATATCAAGGTGTGATTAAAGGGTTGTAATTTTCACCCTCTCTTCTATCTCACCTCCAACCTCTAGGGAGGGAAGAGGAGCTGAAGACTGAATCAATCACCAATGCCCAGTGATTTAATCAATCATGCTTACATAATGGAACCTCCATAAAAACTCCCAGGCAGTGGGGTTTAGAGACTTTCTGAGTCAAGGAACATATCAATGTGATGATGGGGGACATGCTTAGAGAGCATGTGGAAGCTGCCTGACCTTTGCCCCATGTGCTGCTATAGGGTTTTAGATCTGGAAACCCCCGACTCCCTGCAAAGTTCACGTGTTACGCAATGTAGCAACCTTCAGAGATGAAATGAATAAATTGTGAGAGCTGTGACCTCATGGATGGATTAATCCATTTGAAGGATTATAATCTGAATGGACTACTGGGGAATGGCTGGAGGAAGTTGGTCACTGGAGGTGTGGCATTGAGTACTAACTGTATCTACTCCTGTCCCCTTCCACCTCTCTGTTTCTCTACTGACTGCCATGAACCAAGCAGCTTTCCTCTGTCATGCCCTCCCTCCATGATGCTCTGCCTCAACTCAGGCTCAAAAGAATGAAGTCATCTGACCATGGACTGAACCCTCTGAAACCGTGAGCTAAAAATAAACACTTCCTCCTCTAAGGTGTTCTTGTCAGGTATTTTGGTCACAAAAAGCCAACACACTTGCCTTCTGCATTTTTTCTATTTGTTCTTGGGTGTGCCCTTCATAATAAACTGATGATAGTTGTGTAAACGGCCTTCCTGAGTTCTGTGAGCCATTTTAGCCAGTTGTCAAAACCAAGGAGGGGGCTGTGGGACCCTGGATTTGTAACCAGGTTAGAAGTGTGGTTACCCTAGGCACCTAATTCTTATAATTAGCATCTGCAATGGGAATAGTGTTAGGGGATGAGTCCTTAATCTGAGGGGTTGGTGTCAGAATTAAGTTGGATTCATCCAGGTGGTGTCCAGAGATTTAGGGATTTTGTTGCTATGAGAAAACCCCCACTTATGTGATGTCTTAAGTACTGAGAGTAAAAATAATTCACACCAGGTCAACCATTTCTTCTCCAGTGGTCCCAGCAACTATTTAGTCAGTTCAAGTATCCCACTCTGACACATTAGCATTTCATCTCTACCAACATCCTAAAGGCAAAAAAGAGATTCTGATTCTCCAGTCGGAATTGAGTGCCCATCCCGGGGAAAATCATCATGACCTGGGGGCACTTGGCCCATAGTTTAATATGGGTGTCAAGTCCTAACCTTGTTTTTTCCCAGACAAGGGTAAAGAGGATGTCACCTTATCACCTTATACTGTGATTCCCTGTTTATTAATCAGTCTCTCCCACTAGTCTACTAACTCTGTGAGTATAGATTTTGTACTGTAATATCCACTGAGGGTCTATTATTTGACAGAGTAGTCAGCACAAAGGAGATGCTCAATAAATATCATTGGAAAAAAAAGAAAAGTATAATCTTTTTCCTTTGATTAATATACTTTTAATACCACCACTAATACAAGTTCCTTGATCTTTTAATGAAAGTCTGAATAAAAATGTTTTTTCATTGTCTTCAAAAGAACTGGCTGGATAACTGAAAGATTGAAGCTTTGCTTAAAATAGATTAGTAGCGCTCATCCACTCCTCCCCATCACACACTCTCTAATATAGATTAATCTCCTACTTTAAGCCAGTATTTCCTAGAAATGGAGCACAAGGCCTAGGTTCATTGACGACTCAATCACCTCTTGAATTACAAAGAATTTTCACTTCGCTTGAAGCTTTACTATTATTCATAAATGACTCAACTTAACCAGCCATGAATTTTCCCACTGAAAGATTCCCAACAGTTAAAGTGTCTTGGAGAGCTTGAAGTACTAGTCCCTGGAAGGGCTGTGTATCTTTGGGTATGAACACACACACACATTTTATATCTTGATTTTTAAACCAAGTGCTTGAGAAAAGTCCTAGGAAATTTCTAACTTTTTTTTTTAAAAAAAAGATATATGCCAATATCAAACCCCATGATGTGAATTAAAATTCACATAATCATTTATTCACAGTAATTTTGCCCTCTGGTTATTAATATCACTTGATGCTTTCCTAAGGAAATTTCTAAGGACATGCTGACTTCCTTTTGAATCATTCCACTAAAATACAATTCTTCCTCCTTGTGCAGTACTGCAAAATAATGATTAAGTCATTCTAAATCATCTCCCTAAACCATTTCCTAGCTGGTGAGGCAGGCCCTTGGGACATCTTCGATCCTGGACAACTCTACCTATGTAGAGTGCCTGAAAATCCTTGTTTGGTGACTTGCTGGTCCACCTAGCCCAATAAGCCTGGTTTAGGAAAACTGCAGAAAGCCCTGCTTTGAGGCTGGGTAGACCTGTATGGCTAAAGATCAGATAACTTGCCTCCCTGGAGGATCTGAATTTCTTTAGATGTGGATAATCTCTGGACTGTAGCATTCAGTCAACAAGACTTTTCTCTTAGAATGTGGTTGACTGAATTTCAAAATAAAAGGGGTGTGGAGGTGATTAGAAGAATTTAAATATATTTGCCTGCAACAACTCAATTGTGTATTTTGTCCTATAGGGTAAATGGGAGGGACAAGGGTGAGTTGGTGGCATTATGATTGTTGGTTGCTGAGTGTCAGCTGCTTACTGCCCAGGCTCGTTTAATATTCTGGTCTTTATTTATGTCCCTGGAAAGCAGAATCCCCTTTTGTTAACTCCATATCTCTCTTCCCACTCTCTTTCACCCCACAACACACATTCTTCTGCATGCACAGTCCCTGTCAATGCCCATGACATCTGATCCGACGACTTGAATACCAAGATTGGTGGTAAATCTAGTAAAGGTGAAGCATTTTCCTAAGACCCTAGGAATATATTTACCGAAGTGAAAAATTCCTTCTATACTTACTTTGGCATAGAACCTGGTAGCAATGAATGGAAAATGAAGGAAAACGAATTGGTTTTCTACCCTGAAGGACTTTGCTCTTTTTGCTGATGATTATCTGGCTAAAAAATAATCTCCCTCATTTTAAGGTTAAATATGGAGGTCATGGTCCACACTCGGGAGGTTATGGGACTCAAAAGACTGGGATGGCCCAAGAATATTTTCAACTCTGCCTTATATACCTCTGGGAAACATTCTTCTCCTCCACCTGTATAAGAAACTTCTGATATCTGTGGCTTTATTCTATCCTGTACCCTCTTCCGGTTTCAGTAGGGCTGCCTGGACAAGCTTTGCTGGCTAACAAATTTGTACAGTGAAAAGAAAATAGAAAAGGCCAATGAAGCTTTAATAACCCTCTACAACCCTTCTAAAGCCCCAGACCCTGTGAGAAGACCTTGAGCTTGACCCCTGGAATTGCTAATGTGGTCAGGCTCTGGAGCACAGAGTGGCTTAGGGTTTGACTCTGGCACACAGTCAGGTAGATAGGTTGGCAGTTTGCATTCCCCTGGTTTACAAAGGACAGCAAGTTGCAGAAGACCTGGGGAAGTCTTGCCAGCATCACCAAGTTGGCAGTGCAGTCCATTCTAGAACCATATCTTTTGGTTCCTAATCTGGTACCTCTGTCCCTTTAAAATACAGTTTCATAAAGGAGGATGACTTTCCACACATTAGATTTTTCCTTAAATAAACTTATTCATGAGGATAAAAATACTTAAAAATTCTGCTTCAGTAGACATAGTACCAAGAGGCCAATTCACAGGATATTAAGTATGAATTATCTTTTCTATGATATAACCTTAACTCTGAAATATGCTGGCTCACATTATTCGTTCTCTACTTCTGCTTCATATTACTAGGAATAGTCGTAACTTTAAAATTAAAGCTGCTTATTAGTCACTGTAGCACAGTCATCCATGAGGACAGGCCTGTAACTAAGGTAGCTGTGCAGCATCACTTCTATAAGAGGGTGAATCTGGCATGGATGTAATGCTTATTTTACAAAAGAATGGATCAGTTTCCCAGGATGTGCAAACCTGTTTGCATAGAAATGTATCTCAAGTCATTTGCTCACATAGAAGGAGAAGAGCTATTCTTTGGCTCATATTCTTTCTTATTCATTATAATTGGTGATTATCTTGTTAGATAATAACCTCAATGTAGTGGTTTGAGTCATGCCCTCCCCCTGAATATGTCCAAATCTTTAGCTCTGACATCTCAGACTGATCTCATTTGGAAATAGGAACTTCATAGATAATGTTAAGAATCTTGAGATGAAGCCATCCTAGATTCAGGATGGCTAAATCCAATGACTGATGCCTATAACAGAAAGAAAAGGAGGTCTGGGACACAGAGATGCAGGAGAAAAACCATGTGAAGACGTTGGCTGAGACTGAGGAAGTGGGCCCAACACCAAGGAACACCAAATACAGCTGGAGTCACAGGAAGTTGGGAGAGAGGCTGAAACAGATTCACCCTCAGTCCTTCCAGAGGAATCAACATTGCTGACACCTTGATTTTGGACTTCCAGCCTCCTGGACAGAGAATTAACTTATTTGAGTCACCAAGTTTGTGGTGGTTAGCTCAAGGGGACTAAGGCACTAACACTATTTGATATCTGGTTCCTGTTGATTGTTACCTCTACTTTTCTAGTCTTGGCCTGCCACTGCTCTTAAAGAAAGATCCTCCCTTTAACTTTCAACAACTTCTGACTGAGGTCATTTTTTGCATCTTCACTGTGACCTGACCACCACAGCTCCCATCTCTCCATGATTGGGGTTAAACCCATCTAAGGCCAAGGGACTCCCCCTCCTACCCAGGAACCTTGGGGGCTCTAACCCAGTAGTGTCACTTCACATGGGTTTTCCTGGGGGTCTGCTCAGGCCATCCTCCTCTTTTTACCCAACCCATTTCTGAGCCCTTTGTAGACATCTCTCACCTTACTGGGTGGTGCCAGCCTTGGAGGCCTAGTCTATTTTATCAGGGAATAAGAACTTGCCATGACTTAACCTGTCCAAGGCTAACAACTTGAACTGGAAAAGCTTGAAGAGGAAACCTAAGTATAGCTAGTGACATATCTTGCTAGTCCCTAAAAACCAAAGCTTATCTGTGCTTTTGCAGAAGCAGGAAATTGCTTTCCTGTAACACCTGCAGGAGAAGGCTGGCAGGTCTGATTTTTTAATCTTAGGCTCCTAACTATCTGGAGCCTGAGTTTTTGTACTTATCAGCATGAAAGCAACCCAAGGCCTTTCTGCACCTGCTGATACCCTGTCAAATGTCCAGGTCCTTACATTCTCTCTCCAGCACCCATCTGTGATTCAGGGACACCCCCTGGTCTCAAAGTCAAGCTGATCAGGTTGATGCCATTCAATATGCCTTGTCCAAAGCCACTAGAGATACAGGTCAGTCTCCTGCTTCAGTAACAATTTGGTTTTATGGAGCCCTGATTTCTGATACCAGAAATACCTGCACAAAACTTCCTTTGGAACCAGCACACAACTCCAGAGAGAATATATCCAGTTCAAGCTGAGACTTGCTGGGTTGGTTTACCAGAGAGAAAACGGTTTAAAATGATAATCCCCCACTCTCCTCTGAGTCGCGACACCAGGTTCCCCTTTCTGCTTTATCTCCTATTTCAACATTGGCATCACATAACAGACTAGAGTGTGATTATTTATTTGTTTTTTGTCTGTTCCCTCCAAGTCAAACATCAATGCCACGAAGGCAGAGAGTTGTGTTTGCTCTGTTAATTACCATTATTCTCAACGCTCAGAACAATCCCTGGTGCATAGACCACAACTAACAAATATCCATTAAGTGTATGATATGAAGGAAAGGGTCATAATATCTACCAAAGAATAATATCTATTCTTCCTTCCAGAGAAAAGCCTGAGAGGCACATGAGGATGTGTGAAGACCTACAGAGGAGCAGCAAGGGGCCTGGGGAGGAAGGAAATGGCAGCTGACTAGGATGAAGGGAGACGTGGTGTCCCAGGATAACAAGTGGAAAGGCAGCGGGGTTCTCTGATGTGGGATGGAGTACATTCACACCCCTGTACCTCCCTCGCTTTTAACCCCTTTGGGCTTAAGGCCATGTGATGCCACTATGAAGCAGAGCCTACTAGCAATGCCCTGAGTTATCTGGAGAGGATGGCAGGGCTGTGCCTAGGACCTAGTAGCACTGAGCCATTCTCTGCCATGTCTCGTTGTCATATCTGAAGGACACCACAAACCTATGCAAAGCAAGGTGATTGTCTGTTCTTACCATGGTACAGGACAAAATCACATTGGAGTCTCTCAGGATGTTTTTGTTAAAGCACAGGAAAAAGGCACACTCACACATTGCTTTCTGGACTATAATTGGTGCAACTACTCTGGAAAGCAGTATGGAGATTCCTCAGAAAACTTGAAATGGAACCAGCATTTGACCCAGCTATCCCACTCCTCCATTACCCAAAGCACTCAAAATCAGCATACTACAGTGATGCAGCCATATCAACATTTATATCAGCTCAATTCACAATAGCTAAACTATGGAACCTAGATGCCCTTCAACAGATAGGTGGTTGAAGAAAATGTGATACACACACACACACACACACACACACTCACACACACAATGGAGTATTACTTCATCATAAAACAGAATGAAATTATGACATTTGCCAGTAAATGGATGGAGCTGGAGAATATCATGCTAAATGAAATAAGCCAATCCCAAGGAACCAAAGGCCAGATGTTTTCTCTGATATGCAGATGCTAATTCACAATAATGGTGGGGGGAGAATAGAGGTACTTTGGATTAGACAGAGGAGAGTGAAGGGAGGGGAGGAGATATGGGGGTAGAAAGGACAGTAGAATGAATTGGACATTATGACCCTATGTGAATATATGATTACATGACCAATGTGATTCTACACCATGTACAACCAGAAGAATGAGAGGGTATATTTCATTTATGTGTGGTGTATCAAAATGAATTCTACTGTCATGTATAACTATTTAAAATAAATTTTAAAAAGTAATGTAAATAAAGATGAATACAAAGAATAAATGGAATCACTAAGAAGCAGTGTTGTAAGTGTGCATAACATAATTGCCACCCTCAGCATCCATTTTTAGGCCTGGCACAAGTTGTTTGAAATCCAGCAGTACCCTATCACTTTGCAATTTGGTTTTGCAATTTTGTGTATTTGTTCCTTAGGATAAAATCTAATGGTCAACACCAGAGTCATGTAAATAAGTTCTACCCTTTAGTCATTTGTTCCTTGAACCAGTCCATGCACACACTCCTGCAGGGAAGCTCAAGAGATAGCACCATGAACCTTAAGTCCTGTGGGTCTGTCTCTCCCCTCTGTGTCCACACTTCCCTCCCTCTCCTTTCTCCACTCACTGGTCAAGTTCTCTGTCACCTCTTGACTTTCCATTGGCATCCCTGTCAGCACCCCTAACCTCTCTGGGACTATAAGAAATGAATTTCTTTGGTTTTATACACTCGGGTTCCACCTCTTCACTGTGTCTTTCCTGACACACACACACACACACAAACTTGACCTTTCTTCCAGTCAGACTCCAAGAGAGTGCTGTCTTGGCTTACAGTCCCTCTCAAAAGAGATCTCAAGATCAATAATGTAAATAAAAATCACAGCATGCCGTCACACGTTGCCAGGTATCTGAGCTTGCCTGACCATATTTGCTATGTTCCATACAAATTTAAATTTTTTCTAAGGTGTAATGTTATATCACATTAAGAGTTACCATTCTAGCTATCTGGAAAATTCCTGAACTAGAATAACTTCTTCCCTTATCAGTGTGGGTAACAAAGGTTTGCAGGGAAACATCCTTCCTTTTCTCCACTCCACCCATATCTCTAAATGTGCTATGCTTAAAATACAAGATGAACACAACTGCCACCAGGCTGAGTAGGTGGTGGCACTGTGTCTCATGCTAGGGTATATTTTATGGGGGAGAAGTAAATCAGAGGCATATATTAGGAAGTACCCTGGGGCACACCCCTGGCAATGACCTTTAAAGGGCATATCGAGTTACGTGACAGCATAACCAGCCAGTGAATGATCTCTCTATGAAAGGTCACCTGCAACTAGAACAATATTTCCTATTTCAGCACATAACCTGGTACCTTTTGACACATTTCTCTTCTTCGGGATGATGTGATTTCTGTAAAACAGACCAGATAAATTTTCTCTGCTTTGTAATGAATATGCCCAATTTGGGCTCATGGTAAAACCAAAGCCAATAAGCAGCCCTAGCACTCTGGTTGCTTTTAATGGCAGATATTAAAAAATGGCATTTGCAGTCCTCTGGGTTATTTTGAGGTGTCACAGAATTTCAGATTGTTTATAATTTCAAGGGGCCACTAAAACACCTCCATCCAATTTAATCCTTTTGCAAATAAAGAAACTAAGCCTAGAAGGAAGAAGGATATTTGCCTAAGGTTTCACAGCAAGGAAAAGGTAGAACCTTAGCTCCCGGGTCCCAGCCTGATGAAATCGCCACCCTAGATCTGTGTTTGTGAGTCTGCAGAAGTCATTGGGTACCGTGGATTAGCTGTACTGTATGTTGAAATTCTTGTGAAATTCCTAATTTGACTGTTTTTCTTCAATCATTTCGTATTTTTCTCCTTCCCAGTAGATTCAGAAGATTCCAACTTTGCTTTCCCTGTATCCCACAAGTACCTCACATACACTCTCCACCTGCTGTGTCTGAAAGCCCACGACTTTTGTATTCTAATCTGATCTCATGACTTTATACTCACGTCCTTAACTTATTGTTCTGGTGTGTCAGACCATGACCACGACTTGTCAAATCTAGTGTCTATGGCAACCACTGATGCTTCTCCATCTTTTGTCTGGGATGGGACTTTAGCTCACTGTTGGCAAGGAGAAAGTTAACTGAAGCCTATGTAAGTTGTCACATGGCTCTGTGCTCTGTCAAAGACACCACATTTAACTGAAAGGCTCACTATCAGGCTGGTTTGTGTCCTACTTGTTTGTTCCCCTTTGGAAATGTAAAAATTGATGACTCCCATTCTTATAATGTGAAGATTAAAATGCTGATTTTATATTATCACTGTGATTTTGCTACTGAAATCAGTTCATCAAAGTTTAAGAGAAGTGCATCCGTCACTGGACAGTTATTCAGATGATATGTAATAGGCAAACCACCTGCCTTGCCCTCCATCAGCAGCCTCTGCCCAGGTGTGCATGTGAACACCCAGGTGAACAGGAAGTGTTCTCTGAGGCAACTCAGCTCCTCAGAAGTCCGACTGTGCAGGTGCCTCATACTTTCCTTCTTCTAAGATTTAGCAATACCTTAATTTCACTCCCTTTCCCCAGCACACTTGCACACACATACACCCCTCTATAAAACCTGCTAGAGCAGGTTTTTCAAGAAGAAAGAGGAAGAGTCATGGGAAAGGTAATAATTTTATTATTTACTCAAGTAAAAGTATGATCATCCTTCTGGTTGTCAGAAAAATAAAATATCCCTAAGTGATTTTTAATGACAAGTCCTTGCTATTCTGTGAAGTAGCTGAGTTCGTTTGAGTCAAACTGATGCCCCTAAGGCCCCCAAGACACAGTTGAGCCCATCTGAGTGGGGGTCAGGCTCCAGGTGGGTGGCTGGGACTCCCTGGCTTCTCCTCGAAGGTTTGCTATGAGCTCCCTGAAAATTCCCCTCCTGAAGTCTTCTTTTGCAGGCCTTTGCTTGTCTATGGGCACCTCTGCATTTCAGTGTGCTTACTTGTAAAATAGGAATAATGCTTGTCTTGTCCTGCTCCACAAATTTGCCATATATAATGATAAAAACAAGGCAATAGAAAAGTGCTCTTAGCATTCCAGAAGAAAGAGACTAATTTAATGTCATTATACAAAAAATATTACATCATCACATTTCTCTACCTCCTTATGTAACATTAAAATGGAGGATAGATGTTGAGGATTTCTTCGGAAAACATTTAGAGCTCAAACAAAGTATTCCTTTAAGGTTTCTTTTCATTCAAATATGCCAAGAAAAAATACTATGCTTATTGAACTGTATATTTCTGTGTGATATACCACTATATCATTGTATATTTCTGATATGCAAATTTATATGGAAATAAAGATACAAACATCTCTCTCATTGATTGCCATGGGCTTTTGTATAATAAAGATAAATATATAGAAAAAATGATATTCAAAGAAGAATATTCTTATCAGAAAGAACAGAATGGCAGCATGTTTCCTTGTTCTGCAGCACAACAAAAATTTTTATGGCATTGTGCAAGTTAAATATGAATTTATTGATTTTTGCCATATCTTGTTCAGAAACACATGGAATCAAAGAGAGAAGTGCATAGGTCAACGTGATCTGAACATCCCAAATATTAATTTCTAGAATGTTCCTTTTGGAACTAGCTGTTATACATTGTTACTGGAGAATTCCTCTGATGGACTGGATTGTCAGTCAAGCCTGCATTTGGATCTGTGTCCCACTGGGCTTAGGTTCCGCTGAGGAGGAAACAAAGATTATGTCTGTAGTAAATGATTTTGAAAAAAATAGGTCACATAAAGCATAAATCCAAAGTACACATTCTGAAATGTGTGTTTGAGGCAGGAGGGCTAAATAAGGAGGGGCTATTATTTTATCTGAGAAATAAGAGAAAATTATCAGATTCCATTTCATCATCATCAAGCTAGTGTATAAATCATCTGTATCATTTTCACAACCACATTCTGTGTTAAGAGATTATAAGAAAGAATAGAAGATGTATGATTATACTCACAAAGAACACTCCTTTGTTCCAGAAAGAACAGAAATTTCACCCAAAAGCCTCAATGTAGAATATTCTCCTGATCTTTTAGTAACAGGAGGTATCAAAGATTCTCTAGAATGCTGATACCTTGCAGGAGAATTTGTGGGGTTTTCTTTTTTTGCAATGTGTGAGGTCACTGTCTTGGTTTGTCAGAATGATGAGGGGGGGATGGTCAATTGCACTCTGTTGGGGATGCCAAGGAGGCTGCACATTCTGCAGCTTGCAGGAGAGCTCCCCACTGTAAAGAACTGTGTCCACATTGTGCTTTTCACACATTCGCTTTTGAATGTCCTACTGGCTATTTATGGAAATGAAAACAAGTTTGTAGTTACCTGAGTCCACACTCCAACTCTGTTTTAAACTCAAATATAAATCATTTTTACAAGGTTTTAGGTTGCTTTGAATTTTCTAGGAATTAAAATACTCTGTATATGAAAGGAATATGGTACTTTTTGCTTTCAATGTTTTACCATGATTTGTCCACCAATTCAGAAAATCATATCAACCTTGGTAATCCCAATAAATTAATTACTAATAACCTGAGTGTATCAGGTATGCTACGATCAAGTATTAAAGATTGAAGTGTGTCTCATTTTATGCTTTTTTGGTTTCTTTATTATATTAAATTTTTGGTTTATTTCAAAATATATGTATATAAGTTATATCATGTATGAATGGCATTTCAGACCAAAAAATGGAAAATGAGAAAACATTTGGAGTATCAGGGCTGGGGTTGTGGATCAGTGGTAGAGTGCTCGCCTAGCATGTGCAAAACCCTGGGTTCGATCCTCAGCACCACATAAAAATAAATAAATAAAATAAAGGTATTGTGTCCAACTGCAACTAAATAATAAATTAAAAAAAATAAAAGAGGAGTGTTAGGTGTGACAGGGTTGAGACGCACTGGCATGAAGGAAGCAGAGGGTTGGGGATCGGGTGTTCTGCTATCTTGGTCAACCATTGTGTGGTCTTGGAGAAGCCATTTTATCCTGAGTTCACTCAATGGAACACAATGGGTTGGACTAGATTTCTATAGCACCTTCTAGTTCAATCTCTTAAGTCTACTTATGTCTCGACTTAATAACTTTGACACTAGGTGTGAGAATAAACACTTTACAAAAGTGAAAATAGTTAAGCTTCATGGGCAAAGTAAGTGTTTTGGAACTGGTACAGGATAGTTCTTTAAAACACATAGGCTGAATGCATGGGAGCGTCTGCTCTAGATGAGGATGATGGGTAAGCTTGAGAACTCTTTGTTAGGACTTTATGGAGGAATCATTGAGCATATATACTCTTCATATATCCATTAAAATTATACAGTCCTTAAAATCTTTGACGAGAATTTTAAAACTACAGGCAATAATAATATATAGAACAAAAATTAGAAATCAAACTCTTTAATTCATTAGGAAAAATACAACTATAGAAAGTTAGAAGGCAATCCCTTTGTGTACTAAAACTTTTAAATTTTTAAAAAGTATCCTCAATTTTCCACATTTATCATTCAGGGGAAGCCAACTTAGTTCTGCTTGCCATAACTGAATACCACAGAGGAATTTGGTAGTCCAAGATCAAGATATCAGTCGACTTGGTTTGATCCTGACTTATGAATATTCTTGCTATATCCTCACACAATGGAAAGAGAGAGGAAGAAAACTCCTTTAGGTCTCTTCTAATAAAGGCACTAACTCCATTCCTGGAGGCTCCACCCTGGCAAGCTAGTTACCTTCCAAAGTACCACTCTCCTAATACTGTCACACTGGGATTTAGAGTTTCAACACTTGACTTTTGCAGGGACAAAGACACCCAGTCCATAACACTAACTTTGCTCCCTGCTTAATAATATTTAATCATAACATTTTACATCAAAATTTTTATTATGAAATATTTGCTTGAATACATTAAAGAAATTAAACTAAGCTTCTTTTAATTGTTAGTCAATCAGTGTCTCAAGGTCACAGTTTTAAATACTGTAAGTCATTCATAATTAAAGATCAGAGAGGTTGAGGAGATGGGGTTGAATCTGTATTTACCTATGTTCTAATTTTAGAAGTTTAATTTTGAAAACATCTACCTTCACTCAACTTAGGTTCTATGAATTTGTTTTTATTTTAATTTTGTTTATTTATATATATTGAACTTGTCTATTTCTCATTAAGAGTGAATGCTAGAAAAAAATCTGGTTCAAGTTAATAAAGCATTTAATTGACTGTTTCACAAGCCAATTTAAGATTCAACATTTTCAGATCAGACCTATGTTCTGAAAATCACATAGTGTACATATGATTATAGACCCTAAGTGTCAAATAATAGTAATCAGAAGACTCTTTGTAACTTGGTGAAATCATGTTACATTAAAATGTTAGCATCCGTGCATTCTATAAGACTGCTCGTTACTGATGAACTAAAATGAAGTAGTTATATTCAAACTGTGTTTTATTTTCTTAGGCAAAACTACAGAGAAAGAGGTGAGAGCATTCCTCTGCTAAACAACTGTCAGCGATAATAGGTCCTGGTGGGAATGCCCTGTGGTCTACCTCTCAGCCTTGACTTGAGAAACAAATGTTTTTGTTCTCCATCCCCAGCTATGGACCCAGGTTTCTTAATCTCTCTGAACCTGTTTTTCCCACCAATAGAACATGATTAACATCTGCCCTAATTTACCACCATGAAACCAATCTTCTGAACCACTCCATCCCCAGATACAGAAATTGACGTGAGGGCAGAAGTTACCAGATATGGCCACTGTATATGGAGAAGGGAAGCAGACAGTCTTTGAAACTCTGATAGTCCCTTCTGGTCAGGATTATGGCTGCCTTCTCCAGTCTCTGCTCTAGGAACCAGGCCAGTTCCCTAACTACAGAGTAGAGAAGATTGGGACAACCTGACAATCCCCTGAAGCTAGAGGAGAGGCTTTATTTGTGATGCTGCTCCTGCCTGGAATGGTGTCCTTGTGGGTTCTTCAGCCTCTGTGAGCAGATGGCCCCATATTGTGTAAACCCAGAACTTGATTTTCAGCTATCTGACATTCAAATACAATACTGGAACCACATTATGAATTAGAATAGAGCCACATTATGAATTAGAACCACCTTATGAATTATGAATTAGAATAGAGCACTGTTGTCTACTCTTCCTGGAGTAAGACTAAGTTCTGAGAAAGTGTCCTGACAAGTGGCCAGCTATTGACCCAGGTTTCTTAAGATCTCTGAACCCGTTTTTCTCACCAATAGAATGTGATTAACAACTACCCTAAAAACCAAGAGTCTAAACCAAACACACTTTGTAAATTGCACAGTACTGAATTAATATACTCTTACATCATTTCTTTTTGTATCCATACAAATGCAAAGATGTAGAAAGGCCTTGGCACACTATCATTGATTATTTCAATGCAATTATGATAATCATTGGCCTTTTTATTGACAAGCTCATAATTGCCTAAAATTGATTGGCAATGATGTGGCTGGCATACACATGAAAATAATGAATTTTATGCTAAAATTCATGAACACCCAAATACAATAGTAAAAATTATTTGTTAGCATGTCAAATTTATAATTATACTGTATTCAGATTTTTTTTTATTATAAACCCACATTCTAGAGCTCCCTATTAGATCCAATTTATTTAACTTCACATGTTGTTTTCCTTTAGTTAGAACACTGGTGTGCCCCATAAAAAATGTTTGAGACAGAAGGTAACCCCAGTTGTTTCTCTATTGGTTTGTTTGCATGTTGGATTTTTTTTTTTTATCATCGTTACTCTACGATTTAACAGTAGGTGGCTAATGGAAATGTTATTCGTGGCAGTGGCAGACTAAATCAGTGGGAAGTGAGGGGGTAGAGGAGGAGAGTTGGGGGAAAGAAAGAAATGTGTTTACACTTGAAGATGTCACATGAAACAGCTGGAGCCCCGAGCCCTCCATACTGGAACTGGCATGTGCTTTAAAGAACTCATCTACATTATTACACGCTCTTTCACACTTAGAAATCTATTAATTTACAATTAGTTGTATTGATTTTCTAGTAGATTTGTAATTTCTGTAATAATTTATAGAGTACCAATGAAATTAACTATGCCCCTTGGAAAGATAAGCATTACTGAAAAAATAGATCCCAGCACGAGTTATTGAACACATCATCGAACGTCTGGATTTTTAGCTTTAAATTCTAATTTAATTACAGCAGAACTGATTGGGGAATTCTATTTTACTATAGAAGAAATATCCTTCTTCCTTCTATTCCCACTCATTCCCATAATATTTGAATAAAATTCTAACTCTAGATTCAGGTTAGCATATATTCCTATTTTTTTTTTCTTTAGGAAATTTTTACCTAACCATCCACACATACCTGAAACTATTTTTTTCCACATTACGAGATATAACAGTAATATTGGATACAAAAAACACGCAGATGCTTGCATCTCTTCTAACTTATTTCAATTCCATTAAAAGCCATGGAGAGGGTTCTGTCCAGTGAATGAAGCAGGTACCATGTTGGCTCAGGGACCCGGGTACAGTGGCAGAGATAAGCACAGGGCGCAGAGGACTCAGGAAGAACCTTACCCAGTCAGAAGAATAAGTGTGCAGGGAAATGTCTAGGAGGAGGTGATTCTGTACTTAAAGAAAAGTAGAATCAAGTTGTCATAATTTTTTAAGATCAAATGCAATGGAGTTTTAAAATGTGTTTTCCTTTGTGGGGTCCATTATCACTTTAGGGTCATTTCTGACCATTTTGTGAAATATTTCAATATTGCATTCTTGTTGAATAGTTGTGCAATTTTACTTTATATTTGTTTCTCCCATAATGAAATATTTTTCAAAATGTTTTCTCCTTTGAAGAGTAAATGCTTATTATACGAATGTGTTGCTGTATGTACAGAGAGGAATAAATCTGAGGGCTCAGCTTCATTTTGGGGTCAAAATATGAGTGTCCCACTGGGGGACACTGGCCTCTTGGAGAAGTATCAGGATTGTCCTTGCCATGGAAAGACTTGTCTCCAGCACCTTCCCCACCCACTGTGTTTGAGATGAAGTAGAACTGGCATCTGTAGCTTGGACACAACATCCGGGTGGTCTTGGAGATGCCATCTTGTCCCTGACTCCACTCAATGGAAAATAATGGTCTGCACTAGATTTCTATAACCCCTTCTAATTCTCACCTCAACTCCATATTTCAACACTAGTTTAGGCTGGAGAACAGTTAACTTTTTTAAGAAGTGTAACCAGCTGAGCTAACTGTGAGGTGTGATTATAGTGGTGATGCTGAGATTCCGCCTGCAAAATAAACTTATTCTATTGATGACATGTCTCCTCAGTTCTCCTTTGCAGAGACTTCACTGCTTTATTGTTCAAATTTGAAGTGTGTGTGTGTGTGTGTGTGTGTGTGTGTGTGTGTGCGCATGCGCATGCACATGCATATATGTTTATGTACTCCCCTTTTGTTCTAAAAAGTGTTCTCAGCCATAGTGGTTGAATCAAGTTGATAAGGAGTCAAGGTGGTGGTTTTACCACTTGATCACAATTTCTTGCTTGCCTATTTTTGTGTCCCAACTCTATCTTTTCTTTCTTCTTTTTTAAAGATTTATTTTCATTATTTTTTTAGTTGTAGTTGGACACAATACCTTTATTTTATTTATTTATTTTTATGTGGTGCTGAGGATCGAACCCAGGGCCTTGCACATGCTAGATGAGCACTCTACTGCTGAGCCATAACCCCAGCCCCCCAACTCTGTCTTCCATGAGAGCTGTTGCTATTCAACAACTTCTTATCCTAGACTAGTGCCTGGCTCAATAAACTGTCATTAATAGCTACTCAATAGCTATTAATAGCTGCTTTATAAATTGTCATTAATATGTGAATTAAAGAATTATTGGAATTATTAACAAAGGTCTGAGTTAAAGCAACTCACATTTGAGATTTTTATGAATGTTTTTTGTTTTCTTCTATTTGTAATTTTTATATATGTAAATATATCTATAAATTATATATATATATATATATATATATATAAATTATACACACATGCACATATACACACATATCTCAGAGATAAAATCACAGTGGTACTAAAGTTTTGAGAAATCAAGCTGCATTTTCATTCTGGGTTTATCTAACATGTTACTGAGGCCCCATAATGTTTTGTTCCTGAGGAAGAATTCTCTTTAGAGACTTGAACCTCCATTGCCTGCACAGTGAAGTTCTCACTTTTGAATGCCATGTAGCTAAACACACTTTGGATTCAAGGGCTCTTCCTAAGTCTCCTCATTATTTCCTGCATCAGCTCTTTGGACTGCTGACTCCTGATGAGCCTAAAGTAAATTTGAAGAAACAAAGTTTGAGGTTGACAGTCTCTACAAATATTTAGTGCTAAATGATTGGTCTAGGATAATTCTTAAGTTCAGTCAAATAGATGTTGAAAATTAAACACCTTTGAATAAAAGGGATTCAGGAAAAAACTGTGTATAGTTCTTAAAAAAAAAAAAAAAAGCCATGAACAGGAGGCACCAGGTCCTTGGTGTTTATGACATTCACTACCCAGGAGTCCTACACGATCATGTCATCTCTTCAATCTCAGAGGACAGATGAGACAATGTCTCAAATTTCCTCTAGTTGTAGAGTATTATAATTTTACATCCCTCTAATGACATGAAGATGAGGAAGAGGAGAAAACAAAACATGGACCAATTTTGAAAGTCAGAACAAAATCAACTTTAAAAATGGATAGTTGTACTCCATATTCAGATAACTAGGCCTTTCCAAAGGAAAAGTGTCTTTTTTCCCCTCAAAGACCCCCAAACAGATATTTAGTATGAAAGAGCCACAACACATGAATATTCTGAATGCTAATGATAATGAATATTTGCTGTGTGCCAGGGTTATAAATCTCACCCTCCTTCCCCACCATAAATCAGTGGGGCACACAGACGCTAACTGCCTTTGGGATTGGTTTCTGTTAGGTCCTGGAGAATTTACCTCAAGGAGCAGGGCCCCTCGCTTGGAATTTAGAAAAGCTTGGCCCAGAAATTATAACTCACATTCTTAAAGAATGAGGGGACCTTGCCGTGACAAAGGAACCCTTTGATGAACAGAGCTCCCTGCTTTACTCTCCCACCTAAAGTCTCTAGAGTTCTGGTGCAGCAAAGATATGGCTCAGGCAACATTACTGATGATTAGTATCTTCTGACAGTGCTATTCTATTTTTAGGACTTCTCCATCATGGGGTGACAATCGAGCAACACCTGCCATTCTGCAAAAGGATCATCAGAGCCCCTGAACTACACTGACCCCACCTGAGGATGGGATTGCCTTTACTTAGCTCAGTGCTGGGCCTGCTGTGGGTTAACCCTCTGGAGCTATAAAGCACTTTCTTCCCTCCTAGAGCTTTTAAATTACTTTGAAATACAGAATGCTTGCCAATGAAGAAGTTAAGTAAAATACAACCTGGGTATGATTAACCGTGACTAGAAGAGCTGCCATTTGTGGAATGTATAGGACCAGACACTTTGCCAGCTGTGTGACATACACTGTCTTATCTCGGGGACAGACAGGAAGAGTGACATTCTTCTTTCACGAAGGCGGGCGGGCGGGGGGGGGGGGATGGCGAGGATCACAGAAGTGAAGAGTACTAGCTTAGAGTCAGTGGTGGACCAGAATCTAAATGTTTTAAGTTTTTCACTTTTTAACTAGAGATAATTTTAAATTTGCAGAAAAATTGCAAATAGAAGATTCAACTAACACTTGTCCCATTTGCCTTATCAATTACAGATTCTATCTTCCTATAAATATAGAAATCACATACCATGGTGGTTTTAGAATCACTTGAGAGGATAATATACACCAGAATCCTATCTCCTGAACACTTCAGAATATATTTTATGAGAATAGGTGGTTATATTATATAACCACAGAGAAGTTTTTTTTTTGCTTTAGTGTATTTAACATTAATATAATATTCTAATCTACAGTTTGTATGCCAATTTTGTCAATTGACCTAATAATGCCAATACCTATGTGGTCCTTCTCATGCAACACACCTAAAGACATAGGACTCATTGGTGACAAGATTTTTGATCACTTAGTCAAGACAGCATCTGATTATTCCACTATGAAATTATTATTTTTCCCCTTGCAGTTAAAAAGCACTCATCAAAGACACATTCTAAAGTGATTCAAATATCATGTTCCTCATTCAAATATTCCTCTAAATTAAGCAACTCTTGATATTTTTGCCTGATCCACCCTTTACTATGTTGACTGCAAAAGGCAGACATTAAGCTCCGCACTCTGCAATCAGCCTTCGCTATCAGTAAGAACCCTTAATATTCTGTTGTTGGTTTATAAATTGATTGACAGTATGGAGGCATGAATTCCTATTTTTTAATACTCTGCAAATAATTCCTATATTCAATTAGCTGGTTCCTCAAATTGTCTTAGATCCTTAATAGCTAGTTTCTAGGTCCTCATGGTCACTATTTTTGGGGGGAATGTTTTGTCTGTTTTATTTTAACATCTCTTCACTTTTCAGTATGACTAGATGTCCTTGCCTCCTCTTAGCCTGCCCCACTGCAGTCACTCATTTCTCCAAGGAGCTCTTGAGTAAGGAATGGTCTTAAAAACCAAGGTCCAGAGGCTCTGTGTGCTCATTGCTCATAGGTCTTTTATGGTGAAGGAGGAAGTATGTGAATGCTTACACACACATTCACATACTCATACATACACACAGATGAACATGAATGCTCATGTACACACATATATACATAACACACAAGTATATACATCTAAATACCTGTGCATATATGTATAGTATATATGTACATATATAGAGATATGTTCATATGTACCTATATAGATAATATTTTTTAGAGACACAGTGACTTCACATAATATGTCAACTTCTAGTCCATGCCTCACAGGGTTCTTTTTTTCTTTCTCCCCATTTTATATTTTCATAACACTTCTTCCTCATTTATTCATTTGATCATACTGTACTTAAAAATTATTTCAAAACTTGTTTCCCCCCATACCTCTACAAGAATATAAAAAGCAAACCTATTAACAACAGTGGAAGGTTTGCCTTCCACTCTGCCCCTACCCCCATCTGCCCAATACTAAGAAATAACCTGGATTAGTTCTTCCTTTCTTTTTTTCTCCCTTTAGTGCTGTTGAGTAATTAATCTAAAATATAATTAGGTTTATTTTATTCAGTTTATTGGAGCCATAAGCTTTTTTAAAAGTTGTTTTGTATTGTTTTGGTACTAGGGATTGACCCCAGGGATGCTTAACCATTAACTACTAAGCTCCATCCCCAGCCTTTTTTTACTTTTTATTTATAGACAGGATCTCCCTATGTTGCTCAGCACTTTGCTAAGTTGCAAGGGCTGGCTTTGAACTGCCTCAGCTCTTAAGTCACTGGGATTACAGGAATGTGCCATGGAGACCGGCTCAGCTGAGGTTTTTGATTTTTTAATTGTTTGTTTTGCTTTGTTTTTGTTTTATCCTTTCTATCCTTAATGCTTCATTTTTTATTTTCTGAATATGCACCACCTTGCTAACCTTGGGATGGAAAAGATGGAGTTTTGCTCGCAAATCAGAAAGCTTCATGAGAAGATTCACTGTGAAGCATTTCTGTACTGCAATCCTCTCACCACCAAGGATTGGTTACTTTCCTGAGTTTGTGTAAAGATGAGCAGAGATGCATATTTGTATAATTGCCCTCATTTCTTTCATTAAATGTTAATATGTTCTTTTGCATGTCACCATTTTCCCTTAAAAACATATTCTGAAAATCCTTTAGTACCAGTCTTTAGAGATCTTTCTCATTCTTTCTTTCTAGTTGCACAGTAATCCAGTGTGAATATATGCCTACTTTCAATCACTTTCTGGGCTTAGACGTATTGGTTTCCAATATTGTGTAAGTACAAATACTCTTATGATGAATTACCTGTACATATGTATTTTCTTACTGTTGGGTATCCTTTTGGTTGAAGGGCAAATGCAAAGATACTTAATGGATCTACAATCATACTCTACTTAATATCTGTTAAAGAATAAACAGATCACTCACCTGATTTGGTCTTGGCCCAAACAGGGAATTCAGAACTCAGTTCTGAGAAGAACTCAGTTTCTGCATTTATAAATTAAGAGGGCTAGGACTGGATAATACCTAAGAAATCTCCCAGTTTTAAATAACTCCTATATTAGGGACGCAGGCCTAGGTTATATACAGACATAGATATTTAGATAGATTATAATAAATGGCCCTAATTCTTCATTCCTTCCTGTAGCCACACTTTTTGCAATATAAATTATGTTTTTCTCATCAACAAGTAGAACTGTTTTCCCCTAATTCTGTATTTGGACTCATCTTTTGACTGGCTTTGGCCAACAGGACATAGGAGAAGTTAACAACGTTCCCATTCTAAGTCTAGGCCCCAGGAGCCCTGAGGTGTTCCCACTCACTCTTTTGAAACCCTATTCCTTCCAAAAAGCCTGCGCCAACATGATGAGGGACTAGAGACATGTGGCCCAGTCCTACCCATCACCTTTAGCCACTTACCAGGCAGCTCAGTGAAGCCTCTAGGCCAGCCAGTCCCCAAACGACCCACCTGCCAGCAGCTGATATATGCTAGCCCACCTGAGTTCAGCTGATGTGACCCAGATCAGTTCCTCACCTGACCCATGGGTGCATGAAAAATTCATGGTCACTTTAATAAGTTTCTATTAGAGTGATTTGTTAGACAGTAATGGAACTGGTACAAGAAAGGTCATGGCACTGTCTTGAAGACAACTCTGTCTATATCTAGAAGGTTGATCTTGGTCAAGGGAAAGATCTTGGTCAAGGGAAAGATGTTTCTAAGAAAGCTACTATTGGGTTCTCCAGGGAAGGGTTGGCTGGACATTGCTAAGGGATTGTACACCACAGATCACAGGAGCACGTGGCTTCTACATTTGGGTTCATGCGTGTGCTCACCAGTGATGTGCTACTGACACATCCCTGAACCTCTGTGTTCTTTTTTGTGATAGAAGAAAAGGGGCCAAATCTTAAAAATCCCATTCCACTCTGACTTGCCAGCTGGTGTGTTAACCTCATGTGGTTAAGGTCTTAAGTTCTGGTACATTGACCAGTGAATCCTGACTTTAAAAGGCAGGGGAGGCAGCAAGATAAGAATCCTCCAAGCAACAAACCCCTCTCCTAATCAACCACGCTGTTACAACATTGCTGTAGCCATGCGGTCGAGGTAACATCCGAAGGGATCTTCCTGCTCATTCTCTATAGCTATTTTTAAAGAAAGAGATCATAGAAAACCCTCTGCAATTTTGCCCTCCGTAAGCATTTCTGTTCAGTTACATGAAGGCCTTTAAAAAATAATTTTGCCCAGAGGTAACAGGCTAAGTCAAGGATGGATAACGTTCAGCTACCTCGAAGGAGCTCATGTAGTATTTGACAGAACATTCAGTTCTTGAGAAAACATCACAAAGAGATGAATTCTGTTTCTGAAAATGTGACCAGCATTGACAATTAGTACCGTCTGCCAAGAGGTTATAAAAAATACAGGTTTTATTTATATTCGCTAGTGTGTTTGAACACACTGATAATTGAAAATATCATTGCAAAATATATTTGTAAAACTGCTGACTATTTCTCCAAAGAAAATATAGCTGGGCATTAATTATGTGTGATTTGTTGTATCTGTGGGGAGGAAATTTCTTTCTTTCTCCAGCCCCCCATTTTTTCTGTACAAATAAACTGGCCAGCACAAATCATCTGGCTTCACACAACTCCATTTTATTCCGTATAAATCTGGACGATTCCAAATAATTAGCTCATCTGCTTAACATACCAAGTGCACACAAATTCAGTGATATTTTATTCATTTACAATAGATACCTCTAGGCCAAGCAGCAGCATGAGCCTTCCGGGTAACTCTCTGCTCACTGCAGGAACCCCCTTACACATTCCCTCCCTTCCCATGGCTCTCACCAATCCCTTTGAAAATGAGAGAAGGGTGACTTTGGGATGCTTCTCCTCCCCCTCAAACACACTTGCCAGGAGTCCTAAGAGCTAGCCAGCAGGAGCTTGGGACAGGTGATCCCAGAAGAAGCTACAAACATTGCAAGGAGAAATGGGTGCTGCTGGGATACTATTTATTTTGGTGAAAAGTGGTTCCTTCTATTTCAGGGAATATCTGTTACTTAAATGGGCCTAGTGTGGTCATTGTAAACTTAAAAAAATGCTATCGATCATAATCTTCTTCGCCAGATGGGAAAGGGTCTTTGGGGATTTGATAGCATCTTCCCAAAATTGTTTGAAAGAAAACAAAAATCCTCTTAAAGATTCTTCTTTGCTTTTCCACCAAATTTCTTCCAATGTTCAAATGAATGCATCTGTGGATTTACAGGTTCTTGGCTCATCCACCTCAAAGCCTAGCATAGATGGATGCCTAGTACAGGCCTGTGTCTGATACTGAAATTATACTCTTTCACATTTGCAGCTGTTCCAGACTTCTTGTGCAGTCATAACAGAGGTACCTCATTCATATTCCAGGGTTTGAATTGGGTAAACAAATCCCAATTTGTACAGGTTTTACTGGGAATAACCTTTTTCTTACCTTTTTGTTTTCTTTTTTCAAAGTCTGCTATGTTGGTTTCTCTGTAGATATACGCACATATGTGTATCTATATGAATATACAGGTGACACACAGTTTTTCTCCTTCCTTGTCGCCAAGTAGTGGAAGCCCACAAGGAGACCCAATGATCCAGTTCATGACAGATTAACTTAATGGGTGACGAGTCAGGAAAGGAAAACAAAATCATATATGGACACCATGTTAAGCTCATTAGTTTTGCTAGTTCAAGGAACAATAGTTAAAAAAATTCCTTTTGTGTCCCATGTCATAGAAACCATAGTTCAAACCCAGCATTTCATGTAACATGAGATTGATATAGTCCCTGTGAGTGTATGTGCATGCGAGCGCGCACCCACACACACACACACACAAAACACATATTTTCACATTTTTACTCCACAACTGGTACAGCCTGGCCTTTGCCAGTATTAACACAGGACACAGAGCCCACTCTAGGGAAAAATTTATTATCAGAAATTTTGAAACAAGTAGCTGCTAAATAGAGGTTCGATAATAGAGCCAAACTCAGCTGTCACCCGCTGCTCTGTTTTGCACTGCAAATGTAGGAATATCGAAACATTTTAAGCAGCTTAGGGGCAGAAATAATGGAAAACTAGTGATTTTGGTAATTTACATATTTATAGAGACTGTGGAGATTTTAGTCAGGAAACAATGAAGAAAACAGAGTTGTCAATGATCAAATGCTGCCTGCCATGAAGAGCTAAAACCAGCAATTTACAGCTAAGCTCAGTTACACCTTTGAAATTACTGCAAAAAAAAAAAAAAAAGAAGAAAGAAAATACCAAAAATGTGCATTTTGGTTCAGGTTATCAGCTTTAAAGCCCTATAAAATGGATGCATCTAAGCATGTGACATTTCATACAGGTAAAAAAATATATATATCATTACAGAGAAAAAGAGCAGAACTGAAAGACGAACTGTGCAAATGGATGATAAGGTTTCATGTGTTGCTCTCTTGGGAATGTCTGCATTTTCATAGGAACAAAGGCCTTCAGTCAAATGGATCACTCTCTAATAGTACAATCCAAGGCATCAATGGTAGCGGAAGGGGTCACTCTCATTGCATCCCATCCATGCTAGAGGAATAACTCTCCTCTAATACAATCCAAGGTATCAATGGGAGTGCAAAGACTCCTTCCCATGACATGCTACTCCCACTGCATCTCCGTATTGTCTTCACTGTGCCTCAACCATCTGCTATTTTCAGTGTCCGTTTTTCACATGTTGCCTGCCCCAAAAGATGAGTTAAACTTCCAAATCACATACCATCCACAGTGCCCCTGTGAACACAGAGATATTCCCCAGTTAGGTAAGATGGGAGACACTTTTCTCTCAGGTCCTGTAACCTATAGGCAGGACCCTCCAGAGCCACTGCCTAGCTTGGGAAAAGCAGAGAAAGGAGGAGATCATATTTACTGAGCCCTGACTATTTATTGCCTTCAGTCTCCACAATGGCTTCTGAGGTAGGCATTATCATGACCATCTTACAGGAAGGGAACCAGTCCCAGGAGTAGAGGAACTGCACCCTTGAAGCCATAGCTGGTATGTGGTGACTCCAGTCTCATTTTCAGTGTTACATTCTTGTTGCAACTCTGGGATCCCTAACTTCAACTCTCTGCAGACTGGGATGGACCTTTTTAGCCATGTGTAGGTGACCACCAAATTGTATCACAAATCTGTTTGCTAGTTACCCAAATTTGACTTCAATCTCCGTATATAAAGGCATGAACAGGTCGCTAGGAAGATAAACAGCAGTGAATATGAAGTGAAGAGACTCAGCCTTATGGTTCATGTGCTCTACTCTCTCAGGCCATTTGTTCCAGGTTCATATGGCTCCCAACACTTCCTCCTGGACTCTGTGCTGATCAGCTATAGCTCTGATTGTTGATGGGTTAGCACATGAATAAGGGAAGCCTGCAAGTAAATCTAACTGACTAACTGATTGGCCAACCAACCCTCTTGCTGCCACATGAAGGGTGGGAAGGAGAGCATCCAGAAAGGGTAAGAAGGAACTGGAAGTCAGTGAAAGACAAGGCCAAAAAAGAGGAGGAGGAAGAGGAAAAAGGAGGAAGGAGGGAGAGGTACATAGGGCAGGGTGTGTGGAGGGTAGGAGAGGGGCAGTGAGCCCCTCATTCAGACATGGAGGGGCTGCTCATTCACTTCTTTGACAAGCAGCAATGTGCATGGCTTGGGTGTGGGACAAGCCTAGGGCAGAGGGAGGGTGCCACGGGTGGGCTTCTCCAGGTTCCATGGCTCATTTCCAGCTAGATCACTTGAGTAGAACCTGCTTCATCATCTGTTCAGTTTCCTAGCTGTCCCTGCCTGTGAGGGAAGACAAGCCTGCTCCCCACAGCCCAGGTGGCATCCTGGGTGGGCTATCCCAACAAGGGCACATCCCTTGTAAGAGGTGTGGCTAACTGTGACGACTGAAAAACACGTGGAGAGATCCAAGCAGGATTTTTCAAATTCTTCTTAATCATTAAACATTCTCTCCCATTTTCTATCTACTTCTTATAAATTCCAGCAAAATTTGAAGATATTTTACAATGGAAAATTAAAAAGGTGCAGTGACACCCATGGGTATCAAGTTGGTGGATTTTATGAGGCTCCAGGGTTTCATTTGCTACAGGGTGGACTGAGGCCTTTGGTTGGATCTGGAGTATTAAATGGGAATCCTGCCCAGTTGCAAAGGACTTGGTTCTCCCAGATTAAAAGCAATTTTGGGACAAACCAAAAGGGAGGCTCTTTCACTTATCCTCTGGATTTCTGTGAAGTCATTGCCCATTGAGGTCAAAGGAAGATGAATCAGACACAGGCAAATCTAAAGCATCAAAATGTTCCACAAAGGCAGAGGGGGATAGTTAGAGGAAGATGTGCAGGTAACTTTGGAAAAAAAAAAAAAAAACTACCATTCAGGGCAAAGCCATCTTAGTACTGTAGTCTATCATCTACAGCTGATAGACTACAGTACTAAGCTTTCTACAATTATCTCAGCTGAAGTTAAGGCTATTCTCCCATGGAATGTGAACAGAAATCCATTGGAAAGATGTTAGGGAAAAGACTTAAAATGTTACCTGTAGCAAGATTTTTCTAGACATCTGCATGGCATGTTGTTTGATCCATTCCTAAGGCAGTTTAAAGGTTTTATGTAAGTACAAATACTTATTTCACCAGATGGAGAACAATGATATCCTACCAAAAATGACTTACAAATTATCCCACTGATGCCTATTTCAGCAACAGTCATTGCTAACTAAGCATCAACAGGGAAGGGTCTTCTTCCAGAATAATTCATTATGTCAGTGGCACTGGATTTACCTATTAGCCCTGGCCCTCTTCTTCCTGAGCATTGCTAAGGGATTTTCCATTGGCCAGGGAGAGAGTCTGCAGAATCCTGGTGTGGAAAGCCAGAAGGAAGGCAAGACAGAGGCTACTGAATCCTGAATCCAGTACCCTCATTTCACCAATGAAGAGTAGGAGGCCCAGATACGCCTGATACACAGTGTATCTTCAAAAGTGCATGTGAACATGAATTCTAAATGTAACTTTGTCTGTGGATGGGCTCCAGGCCCTGCCAATTCTGCCAATAGGCAGAAAAGAAGTTCAAGGGAATCAAATTAGAGAAAAATGTGTCAACAGAGAAGCAAGTATAATTATGGTGGAAAATCTCCAGAAATTATTTTTCCTTTCTTTCTCATTAAAAGCATTCTCAAATCTTAGCAAGTTAGTATAGGATGCTGAATTACTAGTTCTCTAGAAAACATACTTGGGCACAGGATTTACAAACTGTACATGGCCCTAATTTAAATATCTGTTTCCACAGTCAAAAAGCATTTTCTGGGCTCTTGTTGTGTGCCAGGGGATGGAATATAAATGAGAAAAGGCACCACACAGCCCTCACATTGCTCATAATCAGGGGAGTTTAAAAGAAGGGAGTTTTTCAAGAGAGCTTGAAGTAATTATGTGCTCCTTTGGTCTAATGAGAGGATGGAAAGTTCATGGTATGGTCAGGTCTATTGGAAACTTACAAGAAAATCATCTTGTGGGCCCACAGATTTTGGAACTCATCTAAAAGTTAATTTTTACTCTTCTTTAAAATTAATTAGTTATGTAGGGCATACTTATATAAAAATTAGACAACCTGTGACTTTCATTTTTAACACTGCTATTATATATTTGACCAATAAGTTATATACCAAATTGATTATCTCAGGTGACAAGATTAGGGCTTTTATTTTTTTATTTTTTCAGTTTTGCTTACCCATAGTTTCTAAAATTTCTAAAATGAACGTGTGTTCCATTTGAAATAAAAAGAATAATAAACTAGTTTAAAATAATTGTATTTATCTTAAGTTATGTGCTAATGAAGATATATACATATGGGCAATGTAAAAAGGTGGGCCAAAATTATAAAATTTCTTTCAAATCTACTCTATCTGATGGGGGAAGGGATGTCTAAGGCAAAGCTAGCAACTTAGAGTAGGGAAAGCCACTGGTCAAAGTCCTCAGCTCCTGAGTTTAACCTGCAGGGGCTACAAGATGATAGACAGAAACACATCTGTCCAGACAACACAGAAGAAGAAATAAAAATGGTCAACAAATATATGAAAAATGTTCAGCAACTCCAGAGGTTGGATAAATTCAAATTAAAACTACATTGAAATTTCATTTTACTCCAGTCAGAATGGCAATTATCAATAATACAAGTAACAATATATGTTGAGGAGGATATGGGGGGAAAAGGCACACTCATACACTGCTGGTGGGACTGCAAATTGGTGTAACCACTCTGGAAAACAGTATGGAGATTCCTTAGAAAACCTGGAATGAAACCACCATTTGACCCAGTTATCCCACTCCTAGGTTTATACCCAAAGGACATAAAATCTGCATGCTACTCTGATGCAGCCCACATCAATGTTCATAGCAGCTCAATTCACAATAGCCAAGCTACAGAACCAACTAAGGTGCCCTTCAACAAATGAATGGATTAAAAAAATGTGGTCTGTGTACAAAATGGAATATTATTCAGTCATAAAGAATAATGAATTGTTGCATTTGCTGGTAAATGGATGGAACTGGAGAATATCATGCTAAATGAAATTAGTCAGTCCCCCAAAATGAAAGGCTGTGTGTTCTTTCTGATATGTAAATGCTAAACCACAATGAGGGAGGATTGGGAGGGGAAGAATAGAAGTTCATTGGATTAGACAAAGGGGAATGAAGGGAAGGGTTGGGAGATGGGAATTGGAAGGACAGTAGAATGAATTGAATATAACTTTCATATTCTTATACGACTACACAACCAGGGTAACTCTACTTCATGTTCAACCACAAGAATAGGATCCTAATTAGAATAAGTTATACTCCTTGTATGTATAATATGTCAAAATACACTCTACTGTCATGTATATCTAAAAAGAACAAATTTAAAAAAAAGAATGAGACATTTAGTAGAAGTTAGAGGCTGGTCCTAGAGCAGAGTGATAACATGTACCGGGAACATATGGAACAACATTTTGTGCAATGTGCTTTATAGACAAAGAATCTGGAAAGATTCCATATTAAAGTACCATCCTGAAAATTCACAAGGATGAATATATTAAGTAGTCTTAGAATTTATTATCAAATAAATCTAATATTTCTAGAATATTGCTTAAAGTTCCCAGTGTTCTGCATATATGTGCCTGCAAATCAGATTCCATTTGTAGGTCAGTCCACCATTTTGAAATGACTAGTAGTAAAAAATAACATTGGCTATGCCTAACTTCAAAATCTGTTCTGAAAAAAGGGCATATTTAAATAAAATATACAGTTTAGTTTCCATTGTTATAGCCTGAAGTTCTGTTCAAAGTGTTAGACATTGACTAGCATGAGCTTTTATTTTGTTCTATCATTGCCATAAAGGATAACCTTGAGGTAATCAATCAGATCAACTTTTTATGTCTTCTTTCTCCATCCATATAATGAGGGCCAGAATATTGACCTATCTTGTAATGCATTTTACAAAATCAACATAAAGGTTTATATTAATGTTATTAATCAAATTAGCAATGAAATGACTAATAAGTAATTAGCCATGGAACAGTGACTCCATTATAATTGTATGCTCAAAGATTTGCTGCCCCTCTTTAAGGCCTGACCTCATAGAGAAAATAATTAACACTACTCCTTATCCTTTGATATTACAGACAGCAAATAGGTTGGAGTCTTAAAAAACAACTTCTGGCAAATGAATTCTTGGGAGGCTTACAAAAAACTGACTGCTTGTAATTTAGCCAAAATATTTTTAAGTACCTATTATAAACTAGGTTTATGGGGAGTCCAAAAAAATAATTTTGCACCATTTCTGACATCCCATAATATATAAGTATGCACCGAATTAAGGTAAAAATTAGGATGTGGTAGGAAGGTTACTGAAAATCACTTATTACTGGAGCATAAGGAAAGGATCAGAAAATACTTCAATGGACTTTAAGCTCTCCTTTCAAGTATGGTTAGAAATTCAGTGGACAAGATCAGGATAGTGAATAAGAAATACAAGATCTCAAAACATTTCTCACAATTAGAATCACATTGAGAAGAATTAAATATTTTATTAGTATTAATCTTACATAACAGCTATAAAGAAAGAGCCAGTGCATTAGCTCAGTCTTCTCAAAGAGTTTGCAGATCCTTTATTTGATGACAGGTTAATGTGGGTTCTAAGAAAAAACAAGGTTCCCATGGTCAAAAATAAGTTAGAGACACATGAGGTTAAGTAAGGTTACGGCTGTTTCATTATGGTATGCTAGACAGAGACAGGGCTATGCAAATGAGCCGAGGAAGATGCACAACAAAGGATTTTTCAAGCCTAAACCAAGACCCAACTTTCTTAGGGTATGTTCATTCACATAACACCTTAGGGGCAGTTTCAATCATGGCTGAATTTATAATGTGGTTTGGATACATTGGTATTTTTAAATGCAACAAATGTGACACATGTCAAATGTTAAGTTCTAAAAAGTGTTTGGGGACATCTCAGAGATGTGGAGGTATCTTTGGAATAACTAAAAGTGATTGATTTTTTTCTCATGATGGCTATATTATTTAAGGTTTACATTGAAAAGTCATAATGATGAAAGCAATGTAATGATGGAAAATATTCAAGCCCTATGCCACAGGCAACTATTGATTTCTGAACTAGAAATGATATTAAAACCAATGGAAATTGAGGAGACAGGACCTATTTTGATTATAAAGAATATCCTCAAATATCATGTAGGGGCTGAAAAACAGAGTCTTTGAGAACTGCGTTCCAGCCTCCTTTCCACTCCTGATACAGAAGCCAATCTTCCTACCCTTACTTCTGGCAAAAGACTCTCACTAGCCTGAGGCTGATAGAAATGGTCATATCAGAATGTGGAATTGTCTATTTGATCCAGCATGAGGGGACAGCTATGTTAGAAAAAGCACACATTCTCTTAACATATTACAACAAATGAAGGCAGGATGATCCTAAGAAGACAATTTATATTCTTATTTAGCCATGCCAGATGGTCGGTTTTGTGCTCTTGAAAATGACACCTGATAAGTTCTCTTTTTGGCACAGAATAGCTTTTCACTTACTCACTATTGAGATAAATGTGTTTTTTTTTAAATCTTACTATTTCAATAAACTATCATACTTCTCTACAAACTGAGCTGTGCATAGATGAATAAACCATAAATTAGCTCACATACACCAAAAATGTACTATGCACCAGACACTGTTCTAAGTTCTTTACATACATCAGCCTATTTGGTCTTCATAATCTTCATACCATCTCTATAATGTTAGTACTATCATTATTCCATTTTACAGATTAAGAAACTGAGGCACAGAGATGTTAAGGGACTTGCTTAGAGTGACGTAGCTAGTAGTTGGCGTAGCTGTGATTTGAACTCTGGCTATCACATGGATAAGCTATTAATCTTATTTATTCTGTGTACACACGAATCTCCTTCCTTCAGAAAAATCAGTTTCTGAGCCTTTCGGCACCCTACCCAGATATTTAAATAGATCCGTAGTTCTTTCTTTTTTATAATAGAGGAAACTGGATTAAGCAAAACATCTATAATAACTTCCCAAGGGACAGGCTAATAATTTTCTCCTTTTGAAAATGATAGTAATAATGACCTGATGGCATTTGCATCTAATCTGGGGAACCACCTGGACTCCTTCCTCCTTTGGATCTGTCAGCAATCGGTTGGCTTGCAGTGCGGGAGTAGGCGAGCTGCCTACATTCAAAGTGACATAAATAACTGGCACAATTAGTGAGAAAATAGAGTATTTCTATTTTTCCAGTATTTTCTAGGAAACTAGCGCGATTCTTCATTTCTCTTTGGCAGATACCCTGCCGACCAAGCACCCATTAGCCACCTTTCTCATATCTCACCTGCTTCAACGTCACATTCCAGGGCAACCCTGTTCATTACAAGGGCTGGTTTTACTACCACAGCACTGCTCATTATGAATGACCTGTGTGTACACGTTGGCATCTCCAGCAAAATGACAAAAGACAAAATCGTGTAGTTGGCTCATTTCCCAGTGAGCCCTTACAAATTCCTTGCATGTTCAGAGAACGCATCATGGCTGATAAACTTTTATCCACTCAACATCAAAGAAATAATCATAATCACTGTTTCACGTGAGCCATTTTGGTGAATATAAGCAATGTGTCACAGCCTTCTCTCTCCTTCGGTCCACCTTCTAGAGGTCCTAACAGGTAGGGTGGCAATCCTTTTGCTGAGCCCACTCTCCAGCTGTTATAATTTCTCCTAGTATGGGACTCTGCTAGCTAACTCAAAACCAAAAACACAATCTTGGTGGAGCTCCAAGAAATGCAGATTGGGACTTAATCATCAAGGATTCACAGGGACTGAGTATTTTAAAAGACAAAATTCAACAAGATGATCAAATAGCTGCAGGTTTGCTTTTCACATCACTTGTATACCTTTTGCTTCCCTTGTTCCTTTTCTCTCTGGGACCCTTCCTGGGCTGCCTCCCAGGTGTTAGGCATGGCAGACTCTCCCAATGCATCCAGAACTTCTACCCAGGAAAGGATCCAAATGGATGATTTTACAACTTGAAGAGAACGATTTCCTCCACTGTAAAACATATAAAAGTACTGGAGCTGATCAGTCCCCAGGGCATGCCAGTAAGACACCACCTTGGAAATCATCTCCTTCCCAGCTTGACTTTACCCTGAGTGCAAGGGGTTCAGGGTCAAGATACAGCCGTGTATTCTGATTGTATGTGTTCATAGCCCTAATCAGATCTAGTTCCAAGGCTGACCATTAATATCTCACATGAGGAAAATTATTTTTAATTTTTAATGCACTGTTAATGTACATCATCAGCAGCAAGCTTTAATTATCCTCTACACAGTGACATATTATTCACATACTGAGTATGATTATAATTACATATGAACATAGGGTCACATATATTACACATGGTAATATATGATTATCTGCTATAAGGTGGTGATGTGGTAACAGCAAAACTCTCCTCAAGTTCTTAATAAACTAGAGGATTTTCACATAATGAATCAGACCAGATTATACAAAAGAAGACCTTGAAGATAAAAATCTTTCCTGGTCAAAACTAGAAAGAGCAAAAACATAGGTTATAATCTAATAGAGGGTAAGAAGAACTTGATCAGATGCTGGTGTAGTGGTGGTAATGGTGGTGGTGGTGGTGGTGGTGGTGGTGTAGTGGTGGTGGTGTAGTGGTGGTGGTGGTGGTAGTGGTAGTGGTGGTGACTTTGGTATAAAGATTTTTGTCGCAGAGAGGATGTTCCCATCCAGGAACTTCCATGGGAGAGAGACTGATCTGATCACACAATCCACCTGTCTTGTTCTAGACGTGGACAGATAAATCACTATTAAACATGGGACCCACTGGTTTGCTGAAGCCCAGGATTCCTTTTTTTTTTTTTTTTTTTTTTTGTGTGTGTGTGTGTGTGTGATTCAGAATTCATGAGAGAACCTTCTGATTGTAACTTGACATTTGGTTCAGATTTCTTAAATGGAGTGGATGCATTGGCCAGAAGAAATGGTCTCCGGTTCCCTTGGCAGTCACATTTCTTGCTGTGAATTTTAAATTGGCAAGCTGGCATATAACTCCAAATCCTGTGGGTATGCTTAGAGTCAGACCTGGAGAAGTGGTTGGCTCTCAGAGTGACAAAATCAAGATCGGAGGAGCCTTTCCAGGCAGGGACCAGGCCCTCAGTAGGGCACATTCCTCACCATCAGCTCATTTTCTGAAGGGTCATATGAGAGCCGGCAGCTGGCACCCTCACACCCCTCCCCTGGGCACTTCCTTATAATCCAAATTCCTATTTTCCAGAGGAGAATACAAGGCCCCGGTGGATGAGGTGATTTGCCACAACTAGTAAGTAGCTCAGCTGAATCAGGACCCTGATCTCCCCCATCAGGCCAGTTCTCTTTCCTATACACCATATCTTCAGGGCTTGCAATAGTGTTAGACATTATCATGTCATGACCATTTTCTGCAAATATCCAAACAAGGGGAACTCCTTTGGGCATCTCCACATGTTCCAGGACTAAGCAGTTCAAGAAGTGTCTCCTGCTCCACCCAGGATGTGTTCTGGGCACAACCAGGGCATCCTTCCCTCTTCCTAGTTTGTATCTAAACTTAAAAGTGAGTGAAACTTGTGGTTAAGCCTATAAAGCTGTGACTATGTAGATTTTTTAAAACAGCTTTATTGAGATATAATCCATATACCATAAAATTTACCCATTGAAAATATACCATTCGATCATTTTAGTGTGTTCACATGGTCTCATCTAATCAAATGTTCATTTTAGAAGATTTTTTTTAAACTTAAGAAATTTCCTACCCCTAGCAGTCCCCACCCAACCCAGCTCTAGGCATTCACCCATTCACTTTCTGTCTCCATAGATTTGCCTATTCTGGATATTTCATATAAATAGAATTGTGTGCCATGTGGTCCTTTTGGACTGACCTCTTTGCTCACCATAGTGTTTCTGAGGTTCTTTCGGGTTGTAGCATGTATCAATATTTCATTAATGGTGCTATGAAGATTTGGAGAACGATGATTGTGGCCCAAACCCCAAAGTGCAAACCCTGCTGATGGTGTGCTTTCTTGTTAATGTTCTTTTCTATTATTCCAGTGAATTTTTGAAGGAACTTCCACAGGGCTATATTTCAGCCAGGAAAAACTTAACTACTCTCTCTCAATTTAATTTCAATCATGCTATTACTTTAAAATTCAGTCCGTCACTCTATCCGTTCCAGGATTAATTTTTTGTACATTCCTTCTCCTCATTCCCCTTTTCTTCCAGGCCAGCTAGGTCAGACCGCTCCCACTGTTCTGCAGAGGGAGGCTTCTGGTCTCTAGCTGAGCTTGCACCTCCTCTGCTTCCAGAGCTCTGAGATCAACCTGGTGACACCAGAAACCCTCCCTTCAAATCCACGGGCAGAATGAATGATCCCGCCTGTGAGCTTCCCAAGCCTGTAGCTCAGAGTCCAGCCCTTATCTCAGCACATTCCAGTAATTACTCTAGCGACCTGCCCTGAAGAGGATCCTGAAAGTGTAGGCACCAGGCCTCCATCACCTTATTCCTCACCCACTCCTGCCTGTCACACACTGCTCTCAACAGATGCGCTATAGATTGAATTGAATCCTTGGTGCTCAGAAAACATGGCATCTTAGAATGCTGAGTATTTTAATTTGATGGGAATCAGCAAAAGGTGGAGGCAGGTTTTTCTCTGAAGTTCCCTCATCTACTTAAAGAACAGATCTACCAAGGAGGAATCTCTCTTCCATCTCCTTACTGAAATTTCATTAATCAAGGAAAATTAAACTCATATCATAGAAGAAGAGGCTGAAAATTAGACAGCATACTTGGAGTACAGAGAACTTTGTTCCAGGACGTGATCTATATTTTCAAGCTCATCCATCTTGCCTAAAAATCAATTAGTGCTCCTCTAAATTACCCTCAACCCCTATCTTGCCTTCTCCTATGAATAAAGGCTTATAAGTTCTGAATCTCACAGGGCCCTTAGGGACCCACCTTCCTATGTTGACTCCATGCTCACAAATCCGTGTTTTCTCTCCTGCTGATCTACTGCAGTTCATTTCAGCAGAGGAAAGACCGCAAACTTTAGGAGTTCCTTCAGGCGGAAGGAATTCCCACTGTCCCTGTAGAATTCAAGTAGGAGAACACTTGCATGACACATTTGGGGATTAGGGAAAATAACAAATTTTCTCAAAGGCCCCAGGCGCACAGACCACCTAGAGAACATTTGAATCACAGAGAGGTCACATAAGACATGAATAAAATATTTTAAAGATAAAATAGGTATGCTACAGGTCTACCATGGGCAACACCCTCTCTTTGGCCTTTGCTAATCAAATATTAGTGTTTAATGCCAGCTGTCTATAAATCTCCCCGATGATGGAATCCTATTTCCCCAAATGCTCTTCGATGACACTATTTCCAGGTCAGGTTTCCTAAGAAGAGAATGGCTGATTTAGTGTGGCCTCTCTGTCTACCTGGACAGGATTTTACCATGGCAATATCCCATCATTGTGGGCCCCTCTAGGCAATCTGATTTTCTAATGTGACCAAGGTCATATCAATAGATATCTTTTTCTGATCTTCTACCTCCTAAGTTCAGGTGCCACGTGATCTTATTATTTGGGGGTGTAGGATTGGCAGCAAAGCCAAGCCTTCCTCTCATGTGCCAGCTTTCCAGCATTTGAATAAAGGCAGGAATAAGGGGGAGCAGCAGCACCACCTGCAGTGCCCCATCTTGGGCCGGTGGCTTTGCCTTGGAATATTTCCTTCACTCTGAATCCCTCTGGCAAAAGTGTCAGCACCTGATTCTGCCTCCATTTTCAGTCTCATATTTCACTCGGGGAGTCTGACATATGGCTAGACCTGACAAGAATAAATTTATAAGGATGCAAGCGCTGGAAAGCCTTGAATATATTCCAAAAGGTCCATGGGGCAACAAAGAAATCATCTCTAACTCATTTTTGGAGCACTGTAACAAGGGCATTTTCCAAGGGAGAAAAATCATATTTTATTGTTGCACTTGTAATGTGCACAGCTGGTAAGGACTTTGCCACTTCTAACTGACAATGAATTAAGGGTGGTATTTCAGCATCTGGAAGGGAGGGCAGGGCAGTGCCCAGGGCTGGCCCTGGTCTCTGACAGCTGCCCTTTTCACCAAACAAAATCAATTACTGGATCTTGGTGTTGGAGTTAGGCTAGTGGTTATTAACTAATCAAGTTTTGTAGCAATTTTATCCTTGAAAAGTTATTTTTATTTATGAAAGGTGAGGTGACAACACTCCACTTGGTCCTGGGTAGCCTGCTGACAGGCAAATGCCCCCTATTGATGAAATACTAATGAACCAAAATTTAATCCTATAGACAGCAGCAAGTACAGAATTTAGAATTGTAAGACTCAGGTGAGTCCTCCCTATGCTGCTTATTGAGCAGGTGGATTAAAAAACTGATCCTCAGTAACTTCATTGGTAAAATGAGTTCCTTTTCAGGATGAAGTGAGCATATGTATCTTGTGTATGGTCAAGCACACTACAAATATTAGTTACATGCAAATATAAAATAATCTGCATAAACTAATATGCATATTCATGTCCTGAGAGAGAAATGGGGTCTGTTTCTATAGTGATTAACAAGGGATTTCCTAAGGAATTGCAGAAGAGGGAGAATAAATACTGTTTGCAAAACATTCCCCCCTCAATAGGTCTTGTGGATACACTATTGGCATCTTTGAACATCAGGATTGGGCCAAGTCTGACAACTGCATCATTAGGAACTGGACAGATTTTGAAGTTATCTGAGTGACCTGTGGAATCAACATAAAATTATGCGCACACTAAAGTGATGATGGATTAAATTAAGTCTACCTGTTTCCATGCAGCCTTTGAAAATCACGTTTTAGAAGAATCATACATGACATAGAGAAATATTCATGAGATGTGTATAAACAAAACTGAGTAGGTTATTGGACAAAAAAAATGTATTCAAGCATTTTATATAGATGTATATATGTAAATTTATGTCTAGAGAAAAAGATCAGAAAGGAATACACCAGAATTACCTCCAAACTGGTACGAAAATGGTGAAGACCTACATAATGATATTTTTCAACCTTAGAAATTAATTTTAGATTACTATAAATTTAGTATGAATAGCAGTTTAACAGGGATGCTAAAAATTAATGCACTCAACTTATGAACAGAAGAATAAGTGTAGATCAAATCAAGCAAATCAAAAGCTGAGAAAGTGAAGTTTATTCAGAGAAGCCAGATGCCTACCTAGTTTGTCCTTCTGACAGTCTTATGGGTTACATTCCCATGATTTGTATTGATTATCATATTGTTCTAAAAAATAATTGTGCGACAGCATAGGTACGAGTGTGAACCCTGGAGTTTGATTCTGGCTTTGAGTTTTGGTTCATGCCAGGTGCGCTGGTGCATACCTATAATCCCAGCCACTCAGGAGGCTGAGGCAGGAGAATCTCAAGTTCAAGGCCAGTCTTTCAAATTAGCAAGACCGTGCTTCAAAATGTAAAATAAAAAAAGGGTTGGGGGATATAGCTCAGTGGTAAAGCACTCATGGTTTAATACTCAGTACTAAAACATAAAACAAAGATTCAGGTTCCTACCTTACTAATGACTTTGCCCAATGACTTTTGAAAAATTATGTTACTTCCATAATCCATAGTGTTTTATCAGCTTTTTTGCTGTTGTAATTAAAAGACATGACAAGAACAATCTTAGGGGAGGAATAGTTCATTTGAGGGCTCAAAGTTTCAGAGGACTCCACACCTCAGGGCTCAAGATGAGGCATAACATAATGGTGGAAGAGTGTAGTGGAGGGAAGCAGCTCAGAAACATAAAGAGACTCCACTCACCAGATACAAAATATATACTCCAAAGGCATGCCCCCATGGACCCACCTCCTTCAATCATATCCTACTGCCTTCAGTTACCACTCAGTTAATCCCTATCAGGGGATTAATTTTCTATTTAATTTACAGGTCTCATAGCCCAATCATTTCACCTCTGAATATTCTTACACATGAGCTTTTTGGGGACACCTAATATCTAAATCATAACACAGTTTCTTCCTCTGTTAAATGGTGATAATACCAGCTATCTTATAATGTGACTCTCAGAATGTGAATACAGCTTCTAATGTTTATGAAGTACTTTAAAAATGTGGGTTATTGTTATTAAGAAGTTCCAGAGACTGACGTGACCTAGACTTATGGTTTTAGAAGCCCAGAGAGGAGTATTCAAGTTGCAAAAATGGATTAAATCAAGAGGACTGGGGAGTAGCTAAATCCAATTTGAAGGAGTTTTGAAATGTGTGAGCAGGTGGTGCTTGCCTCTATGGGTGTCCACCCAGATTTGTTTCTGCTGGGTTAGGTGCCGTCTCTCCCACTCCACCTCTACTCCAAGTTCTCTGATTACTCTTTTTAATTAGCAGCTTGAGCACCCTCTAAGGAAGGACTATTGCCTAGGCATTTGGGAGATGGGGAAACCATGTCATTCAAGGAGGAAGCTAGGGGCCTTTTAGGAAAGCAAACTCTGAATCTAACTCAGATTTACGGGTCCCTAATTTTAAATTCTGTGGATGCAAAGAGAATTCTATTCAGGGAATTTAATTCATGCTAAGCAAATTAGTGAGGACTTGGCTTATTAACCAGAATGTTAATTCATTGGCAAGCAAACTATATGAACTACTAAAAGCTCTAGCAAGAAAATCACAATCGGTTGGCCAGGATATATTCTCCCTGATGGAAAAGCCAGTTCTTACACTGGGAAGTTTGAAAACAGACCAAGAATGAAACAGTGGTAGCCATGAGGGTTCTTCCTCTGTCGAATTCACTGCCGTATCTCCCCCATGTCCAGTAAATAATACCTGACACAGAACTGCTCAATAAATTGTTGTTGAATTGAGTAAAAGAATGAAAGAACAAAAAAAAAGGAGGGCCAGAGGCAGAAAGGAAGAGTAGGAAGGAGGAATATAGAGGGGATGGTCTCTGGACAATTATGACCAACCCAGGGGAGTCCAACTCCTGCACCACCACAGCCCTGAGGCTTGCCAGATGATGTGCCCAGATTGCTGCCTAGTGCTGGCTCACTGTGCCCTGATCACAGACAGGGCTGTTGACCAGTGATAAATCCTCGTCTAAAGAAACATGCCAGAGAAATCCAGAATTTACAAGAGGGCTGTGGCCAGGAGAAACAAGACATGGCAGAAGCTTGGCCTCTACTCTTCCTCTGCTGGGCCTCACATAATGCACTAGCTCTCCTGTGAAACTCCAGATTCTTGTTTGTTTGTTTGTTTGTTTTAATTTACACTCTGTCACTGTGGAAAGCGGGGAGTATTTGCAATGGATGAGCTTAATCTTAGATCTGGGCAGAATGCTTAAATGAGTTCAGAAATGAATTTCTCATTAAAAAAAAAAAACTACAGGTTTTTACATTAGGTTTCATAATATTATCTGACTGTCCTTAACAATAAGTTGAAGATTTGAAAGCTTCTGCCTTCCTCCATCCTCAAATGGAATTGCTTCTGTTACACATTTAATCTTATCACATGGTCCCAAATTCACATTCCACAAATGAATAACGACTACCAACACCCTTAAAATTCTATTATGTGCCCCTATATCCTATGGACCTCTCAAAAACAGACCACAAATGTATACGCCAGCTGTTGCTATTCCACCAGCCAGTTATAAATCTAAAAACTGCATTTTCCCTCTTTTTCTTTTTACTTTCCTTCTTATTTTAACACTTAATTTATCTCATGTTTTAATATTATAATTATACAAACAGTAGTCCCCTCTCTTATCCACACAAGATACTTCCAAGACCCCAAGTAGACACTTAAAACCACAGTACCAGAACCTATACATACTATGTTTTTTTTTTTTCCTTTATATAAACCTATGATAGAGTTTAATTTATAAATTAGATTTAGGATAAGTAACCAATAAAAAAGTAACAATAGTAACCAATAATAGAAAAGTTATAATAATATACTTTAATAAAGTTATATATATATATATATATATATATATATATATATGTTTTCTCTTTCTCAAAATGTCTTATTGAACTATACTTATCTTTCTTGTGATGACATGAGATAATACTTAAATGAAGTACATCATAGCTTCTCTGTCAAATCCAAATGCAATTATCTCTACTCTTGTGAGTTAGTAACAACATGAGCACAGCAATGCTGCTATAGTCAATCTGATAAACCAGACAGCCACTAAGTGACTAATGGGTGGGTAGCATATACTGGGTGGATATGCCAGACAAAGGGATGATTCACCTTCTAGTTGTAGGATGGCACTAGATTTCATCAAACTACTCAGAACAATGTGCCTTTTAAAACTTATATATTCTTTATTTTTGTAATTTTCCACTTAATATTTTTTGAACTTCAAGCAAAACAGAATTTAGGTAAAAAGTCTCCTGTTAATCCACTTCCTAATTTCCTTCCTTTTCAAGAGGTAATTCTGGTTGATCACTGAAGTCACAATCTTTCAGTCTCTTTTTAAGTTTTTATATTTTCATAAGACTATAAACTCTTATGTACAGCTAATTTTAAAAACATAAATGGTGGCTAAGGTTCGATTTCAGTGGCAGAGCACATGCTTCACATACACAAGGGTTCAATCCTCAGCACCATAAAAACAAAAATCCTAAACATAAATGGGAATTTGTTATATCTATAACTTCATAATATTTTATGCTTAACAATATGTTTTAGAAATATTCATTTGTTAAGTCATAGAACACTACCACATTGTTTTTTGTTCTGTAGTGTGCTACACTATGGATACACCACCCTGTTTTGTACCATTCCCAATGGATGGTTATTTAGGTTTCTAACTTTATTTTGCATAAGTACTTGAAAATTTATACATATATATGCAAATAAGTATAAATATAGGACAGGCTGCTGAAACTGGATTCATTGAGTTTAAGAACATGCACATCAAATCTTTTAATAGAATTGCTTAACCTCTTCAAGAAGCCTACTGAAATCTATACTACAATCCTTGGTCTCTGTAAGTCTCTGTTTCCATGCCTCTTTGTGCCAACACTGAAATTTACTAATCTGTTCTTGCTGTTTACTCTCAGATAATTGAAAAGAAAATATGGCTCATTTATATTACATGATGATTAATTAGGTCAAGTATAAGTTTATATGCATTTTAGCCATGTCTACTTCTTCTGTGAATTTGACTGTGTTTTTTCTTAATAACTTATATTTTGTACATATTGAATATTAATTTTTCTCTTCCACACATGTAGCAATTATTTCCCTTAATCTCACATTTGTCTTTATACTTGCTTATGGTGTTATTTTTTTTCAACTCAGAAAATTTAAACATTTTTATATTATTAAAAATCAATAAATGACAAGTACATGCCTATAATTCCAGCTACTAAGGAGGTTGAGACTAGAGGAGTACAAATTTGAGACTATCCTGAACAAGGACTGGAAATATAGCTCAGTAGAGTTTTTGTGTAAGACCCTGGATTCAATCCCCAGCACTGCAAATAAATAGACAAACACAAACTATAATGGCCCCACTTACTGCCTGGAGAGAGTTTCTAAGCCTTAGTATGCAAAGGGGGACCCCAGGTAGTAACTGGCAGTCTTCCTAAGTTGAGGTGACAGAGTTGGGAGTCTGGCGGTCAGGGCTCATGTGCTCAAGGGCAGCACATCAGAGAGCAAGAGCTACAGAGAGAAAGAACTCCAGAGATCTGCAGAGGGTTACTGATGGGAACTCATTTGCATTCTAATAAACACGTGTGTGAGGGAGTATCTGAGGCTGGGGAAAGGACCACCTTAAGGACTAGAGTCAATAGTGCCCAGAGTCCTCAAAGAGCCAGGAGCAGGGTGTGTTCCCAACAGTCAGGTCACCTCTGGCTCATTGTGCCCTCTTAAGTGGGGAGTCTATCCTGCATCCATAATGGGAAAAAATCCTTTGACCTATATTACATGACAGAACAAAACGCAAGAATATTTTTAGAAATATAAAAAATCCATAAGGTAAAATTAAAAATGTCTGGCATCTAATAATAACTTGACCCAGAAATAACACAGATGATAGAATTAGTAGACAGAGACACTGAAATCATTGTTACAACTATATTCCATGTGTTTGAAAAGCTAGAGGGAAGACTGAATAAGTTAAGTAGAGGCATGGAAAATATTAGGAAGATCCAAGTAAACTTCTAAAGTTGAAAAATAAGTGTGTGTGGTTAAAAAATATAGTTGATGGGATTTAATAGGAGACAGGACATTGTGGGCTGAAAAATAAAGTTAACAGGAAGACAAAGCAACAGGAAGAGTTCAGAGTAAAACAGATAAAAAAAATAGAATATACCTTCAGTACATCAGTAGAATGGTTTTGACATTAACCTTGCCTCCAAGGGCTCAGTTCTGATGTTGGAAGGTTGTGGAAAGTTAAGAAATAGATCCTTGTGGGAGGTGATTATGTCATTAGAGGGGAATCATCCTCAGAAGGTTCTTGTGGGACCTCAGTTAGTTCCCATCAGAGTCGGTTATTATAAAAGAGCAAAACCAGCTCCTTCCTGCTCTCTGGCTTCCTATATTGTCAAGTGATCTCTACTGTTTGAAAGCAGCTCATCCACCAGAATGAGAAATAGCCAAAAGACCCTTTATCGGAGGCTGAACCAATGTGTCCATCTGACCTGTGAGCTAAATATGTCTTCTTTATGAAGTATCTAGCCTCTGGTATTTTGTCTCATATATATATAAAGACTATGGAGAGAGAGAGAATATATATATGTATGTATAATATATACATATATATATATTATACATATAGATTTGGTTACTTGAAGTTATTCCCAGTTCACTAATTGTGTTAGTCCATTATTTGTTAATGGAAAAATGAAGAAAATTACACAAATTCACATCATAATCAAATGACTTGAAAGCAAAGATACAAAGAAAATCTTCCAAGCAGTCATAGAAAAAAAGACATTATATACCAGGAAAGAAAGATAAGCACTACAGCACATTTCTCTTTGAAACAAAGCAAGCTAAAAGATGGTGCCCCATGAACTCAATAAGTACTGAGAGAACAACATTATCCACCTAGAATTCTGTACCAATTGAAAATATCTTTCAAAATTAAGGCTCAATGCAAAGGTTTTAGGAATATAAGAGCTGAAAAAATCATCAGCATCAGCAATATTTTTTAATTGTGATACTAGGAATTGAACCCTGGATCTCGAGCATGCTAGGTGAACATTATGCCACTGAGTCACATGTCCAGGCCAAGAATTCATCATCATCAAACCTGCATTACAAAAAATGTTAAAGTCCTTCAAGCATGAGAAAAGTGATAACAGAGGAAACTTGATCCTTGCAAAATGACAAAGATTACTGGAGAAAATCTTTGTGAATTTGAGGAAGGCAAAGATTTCCTAGATAAAAATGCCAAAAGCATGATTCATAAAAGAGATGCACTTCATCCAAATTAAGAATTTCTGCTCTTTGAAAGACACTAGTAAGAGAATGAAAAGACAATTTTGCAAATAAAGAGAGAGTATTTGCAAATCACTGACAGAATGAAGAGACAATCCAATATAAAATGGGCAACCAGAAATTTGAAAAGACAACTTACCAAAGAAAATACATGGATGAAAATTAAGAAGATGAAAAGATGCTCAACATCACTACTAATCAGGATATGCAAATTGAAATCATATTGCGATACACTCACATGAGAACTGAGGTGACTACTATCAAAAAGACGGATCCTATCAAGGATATGGAGAAAGTGAAACTGGCACACACTGCTTTTTGAGAATGTAAGATAGTACACCCATCTTAAAAAATAGTTTGATATTTTCTTAAAAATTGACCATACACACTGTAGAATCCACTTACTCTGCTTGCAGGTATTTACTGTACAGAGAGGAAAGTGTATGTCTGTGTAAAGACTTGTGCATGATTGTTCACAGAGCTCTATTTGTTACAGCATGAGGGGGGTGGAGAAGACCCAAATGTCCATCAACAGGTGAAAGATAAACAAATTGTGGTTTATCTATATAATGGAATGCTGTTCAATAATAAAAAGGGAATGAACTATTTATATGCTGTCATAGGAATGAATCTCAAACTGACTACACTGAGTGAAAGAATCCAGACCAAAAGAAGAATATGCTTTACAATTTAGATGCAAGTTAATCTGTAAAGCAAATCAGTGGTCATTTCAGTAATGAGGGGAAGGAGTACAAGAGACGGATCACAGAAGGGCTTGAGGAAAATTGAGAATGATGGTCATGTTCTTAATTACTTCGTTGGCCTCATGATTGTACATAGATGTCAGAATTTATCAAATTGCAGTTGAAGGTTTTTGCATGCAAATAAATGTTTTAAATGCCATCATTAAAAAACTCTAAACATTGAAAAAAATGAATGATAACAGACTGTGTTAGTTACCTATTGCTGCAAAAATACATAAACATTGAGCAGTTTAAAACAGCACACAATTATTTCCCATAGTTTATGTGGGTTAGCAGCACAGGCCGGTTGCTTTGGGCTCTCAGCATCAAGGTCTCAGTGGCTGCAGTCAAGGTGTTGACAGGGCTGTGCTGCTGGTTGACTCCGCTTGAGAATTCACTTCTAAGCTTGCTGAAGGAAGAATTTATTTCCTGGATAAAGGCATGGGAGCTTCAGAATTCTTTACAGACTATTGAATAAAGTCTTCCTTCTGTTCTTAGATGCCAATTGTTAGTTCCCTGTCCTGTAGCTGTTCATGATACTGCCACTCTCCTCTTTAGGCCAATTAAGCACCAGATAGGACTGAGTCTACTAGTAAAATGGAGTCTCCTATACTTAATGAAATCCAGGAGGCCTCTCCGTACTCTGTCATATTCTGTGGGTTAGGAGTTACAGGTCGCACCCACACTCAAGGGAAAGGGAATCCACAAAGGTGTGACCCACAAGAGGCAGACCTCAGCAGGGAGCCCCAGAGACATTCTCTTTCCTTACAATGGTAAATTCATTAAAAAATTGCCTTTCATTTTTGATAGAGGCCCTTTGTCCAGTTTCATTTCTATTCTGGATGTGATTTGGGAGTTATTTTGTTTGGGGTTTGTGTGATCTTTTTCATTTCATTGCTTTGGTTGGAATTTGGCATTGAATTACATCAAATGCAATTTTGGCATCTGTAGAGATGAGCATATGGACTAAATTTTAAAATTCTGTGAATATAGTTATTTCCAATACATACGATGTAACATTAATTTCCTATCCACCATAATGTGAAGACTCAGTGATAAGTCATGATTGTCTTCCTGGGAAATACCCTTTTTAATATCCTTCTGGATTTGATTTGTAAGTATTTTCTTTAGGGCTGTTGCATCTAAGTTCAGAAATAGGCTTGAACTATAGCTTTCTCTTTATTTTATCGCATTTTATTGTGTTATGCTAGTCTTAAAGAATGAGTTGGAAAACTTTCTAACATTTTCTCCTCTTTGGAACTATTTGTGTAACACAGGAATTATGTGTTCTTTAAACATATAGCAGAATTTTCCCATGAAACCATCTAGGCATATTTTTTGCTGCCCACAGAGCAGCAGGAGCCAGGGATAAAAAAAGAGCTTGTTGGCTGGGTGGCTCCCAGTGCAGTTGCTGCATAATTACCCAACCCATTGCTCTGAGCCCTTTCCCACTACTCATTGTTCCTAAACCTGGAGTGCCTCTGCAAAGTTCCCACCCCAGTGGTAATCCTCCCCTACACTTAATCTGAGCAGTGCTTTTTTCCTGCATGTGTGCTGTGTTTTGCTTTGCTTATTTACAATTTCCTTTCTCTGTGGACCCAATCTTGCTTGCTTTTAAAATTTTTGCAGTTCTTCCAAATTTCTAACTGTCTCATGGTACACTTTGTTGTTTACCTGAAGGCTCAATTCTTACACATCTTATTTTGAAGGCATTTAGAGGAAAAGAGAAAATGAAATGTTTTGTTACAGCTGCCGTCTTGACCCAGACTTATTTTATAGTTTTAAAAAAGAAGATCAAACTTAGATGTTGAAACTTGCTATTAAATGGAAGCCTTTAAACTCTATAGAGATGGCATTTTATTTGTTCTGGGTTTGCTGGGTTTAGACAACACTCTAAAGGCTGCCTGAGAAAATACCCAAGAGACAAAAATAATACTGGCAATGCAGTAGACTGTTAGGAAGGAATATATCCATAAGGAATATATCGATCTCATTAGACTAATGAAATTAATTGCCACAAAACAACGATTTTAAAAAACCTTTTTATAAAAGGTGACTGAATGCTTCTTAATCTTAAGGACTGAATCCTGGTTTAAAAGTAAGGTTAAAAGCAGTACTTTCTAAGATAGAAATAGCTATCCTTTTATTCAGTAAAACTCTGGTGAATGAATAGTTCAAGGTTTCTCCCCTTTCCACATTGACAGCTCCCCAATAATGCAAATGTTGTGACAGACAGTTAAGTTATACAGTCTTATTTCAATGTTGTCATTCAATTCAGTATTTAAGGTAACCCTGAATGCCACAGAATTAAATGGATTCCAGTAATTGGTGTCTGTATAAGAAACATATCCCATATAAAACATTTAAATTGAAATAATACAAGACAAGCAAAAACCACATATATGATGAAAATATACATAAGATTGGTATGTGTGTATGTGGGTGTGTGTTTTAGTTTATCTAATACCCTTTCCGTCTATTTCAATGCAAATGAGTCATTACAACAACCCACTAATGTATTTAGTTACCTGAACTTGAGGGAATTTTTAAAATAAGTTCAAAGTTAATTTTTGATAAGGAAAAATAGTTACCAAAGAAACTGTGGCTCTACAGGCAGGTAACTGACTATAGAAGTATCAGAAATTAGAGCATATAGTCCCCAAACCTGAAAACTCAGGCTCTTTCAGAGGACACTGCAGCAGCAGGTGTAATGGGGAGCTCTCTGTTCCTGCTGGGGGGCTGCCTGTCCCCCCTACCTGCCCCACTTGGACCAAGTGAGAAGACAGCTTCTTGGTGGATGCAAAGAAAGCTTATCGCATGCTGGCTGGTCTCTCCCCCCACCACTCGGACCACCTGTTTCCCTGTGCTGACCATCCCTGGAGAATGGGAAGCTCTCTGCTCTCCTTGCCAGCACTAATCTAATCTTGGGCAAGATGCCTGTCCTTCTCCAGAGCCTCAGTGCTCCCTGTTGTAAGTCAGGAAATTCCACCACTCTTTCCCAAGGTAGCCAAAGTGTAGAAATAACTGGAAAAAAAGGTGTTATAGATGTAAATTTCTAGATGTAATCGTGCTAACAAAGAAGCCATAAAGAAGAAGGAACAGCCCTAGAGACCAAAAGCTGAGAACTGTCTGGTTTATATGAATTTGAACTCTTCAGCTACAACCTTTTATTCATTTGGGGCATTTAATCATGTAGGTCTAATAAGATAAACAAGAAAGAAGTCTTGTGGCTCTAAATTGGAAAGAGGAAAATATTCCAACCCATTTCCACATTTCAGTGCTCTTCAGGGACGGAACAATAAAATTAGGACATCAAAGCCTGTAATTTGGTCTTCACCCTAGCAACTGATTCAGGTCAACATGTCACATCCTTTTCACTGTCAATAAACAGAACCTAGAAGCTGATTATTTCTCCAAAGGATTTTAATGGCACAGGGAGAAGAAACTGAATGAATTGCCACCTTTATAATCCTTGGGATTTTCAAATATCCAGTTTTTATAAAGGCTATATAATCTCAGAGATTAAGGAAGAGAGAAGTGGAAGTGATTTTGAGAACAGCTTCCTTCGCAGGCAGAATATACTTTAGTCTGAGCTGGAGCTGGGAGGAACGGAGAGATGGTTGGATGTTTTTAGTCAATCATGTTTCTGAGCTTCTCTTCGGGTTTTGTCCCTGGGATGAAGTTTTTATGACCTGTATCTTTAGAGCAGCATAATGCCAAATTACATGACTCAGATCTGCTCCAACCCACTCTGAGGGGCAGCTCTGAAATAAAATTAGAAATGGCACACTAATTCTTAGCTTTTTATTATAATTTTATTTTATTTTTAAGTAGCACTTACATTATAACAAAATGCCCCTTGTGTCTGCTAGACTCCTGTATAAATGAAGTGGAAATTAGATACACAGGCGTGCGTACTACATTCAATCACAGAAAACCTTCATTCTTGTGTAAATTAAAATGATCCTCTGCACAGATGCGAAAGAACTCATCCAAGTAAAAACATTTACATGTAATTTACAGAATGTTTTCTCCCTTGGAAGCAATTGCTTCTCCCAGAATCATAAAAACCTACATTTTAAATGTTGACTAATGCTCAAAGACACTGAACCAAGCTAATAAACTGCAGAAATTGAAAGAGATCCAAATGGGAAAATGTAAAATAACCATATATTTTGATCTTCTCAAGAAATGTTTATCTGACAGTAATTTTAGATACTGTATTAAGCAAATTACTTAAATTATAATTACTTGTCTTCTAAATTTTGCTTCCTTAATAATAGGGCAAAACATATACACACAGGAGCTCTCTCTCCTAACGTAGATGTCTGAGTTCCATGGTAAGTTTCTGTTTTGAACAGTTTTTCTTGGCTCTCACAAGCCTGTCCGTGATAATGAAATGCTAGTTGGCTGAGCCAGCGCCACATCAACACCATGTGTGGCTTTGCCAGGGTTACACATGGTGACAAGCACAGGAACATTTTACTTAAAGCATTTATTGTGACCATACACCTCAATTTTTCTGTATCCTTTTTTTTATTGCTTATAACTTTTGTTAGAAGTGATCAATCACTTCATCTTTCTCTTCCTAATTTTCCCTGTCTATCGAACAAGGATAGCAAATACATACTCTTAGGTGTGCTTGTGAGAATAATAGAATAATGTCCAACTCCATTCCTAGGAGAATGCCAAGTAATAAGGGGGCCAGAGAGTGGGAACAGTTACAATTCTGAGGTTAAGTCAAAGAAAGTTACTGTAACGGAGGAGAAATTTTAACTCAGGGCTCTTGCAGCTCAGGCCAAAGAAGGGAAATAGGATGTGTCAAAGAGCTCTTGTTATCTTAAACAGAGACGAACACTTTCATCAGAAGAAAGCCCCCTTGGTGGAGCACTGAACTCGGAGGACTTGCTCATGTATTCATATGGGGTGCTGACCGAAGTAATGGATGGGACTCTCCCAGCAGCTCCACCAAATGCAGGGGTATTTTTCATGTGGTTATTTTTCACATCGACCCCTGATCGAAGCCAAGGGCATCGTGTTAATTTCGTAGTTCCATGAGGGCTTTGCCATGGGAAGCTGAGATTTCCTGTTCTCAAGGTCTATAACTTTTTTGGTGGTTAGACTTGAGAAAAGAAAGAAATTCACGGGCAGCTGAGCTGATGTCTGGCAGGTCCCTTGGGCGGCTCTCTCCACTAGAATTTGATGGGAGCAGACACTGCAGAATTGAGATGCGGAACACAGCCAGCAGCTATTGTGTGTTGTGGGAGCAAAAGCACTCTGGTGGCTGGGGTCTCTGACAAGCAGGAGTCAAGCTGGAGCTTTGTTATGAAAATCAAGAGCTGGAGGGACACCTCCCCTGTGTGCAGGCCCAGGGTAAGATGACAGGTGAGCAGTGATATTGGACTTTTGATGCTCCAGGATGCTGTATCATGTCCCCAGGGAGGGTGTGACAAGACCACTGAAGAGGGTGAGGCTTGATGTACCACTTATCTGCCTCTGCCGCAGGGAACCTTGATGGGGGGTTTGGAGAAAGCTTTATTTTGAGTGCAGCTGCATCTAAATGGGCCGGGTAGAGTGACGGCCCATGTTACCCTTAGATAATGAACTGCCTCACTCTCCTGTGTTGCTGCATATCACCCTCCTCTGCCCATTAAGAGTTCCTGCCCAAAACAAAGATCTTGGTTTTCCCATAATTGCTACAGAGCTGTCATTTCTGAAAATAACTAGCCAATGGGTTCTGTTGCTGTCAGAGCTACTCCCGGGTTGTGGTGATAGAATTCGGTCATCCATGTGAAAGAGGGGGCTTATCATCCTACTGTCTATGGCAGGTGGATGTGTTTCTTGCGTTTTCTAAAACCTGTGTCAAACTGCTCCAGTGAAAGTTAAGAAGGGAGAATGAATCCCGCAGGCATCTAGCATATTCAGGCTTGTAGATTTACATCCTTGCCCAAAGATGAGGTTTTTGAGAATGAGAAGGCTCTCAAGTCAAGGGTTCTTTTAAATTCAGATTTTTTTCTTCCCCTTAGAATGGAGCACACAAAAAAATTTGACTGACATTTGATTCCCATTCTGGATCTGCCTTCTAGAAAGTCCCTGTTTAACTGGTGGGATGGTGGAAAGCATGTGCCAAGTGGAGGTTGAACAGCACAGAAAACCTGCTACAACTGCAGGCGATGGCTGGAAGAGAAGTCGGAGTGAGGGACCCCAACAGGAGCCAGGCAGAAGGGCCTGAATGGGATGAGCTGAGGGTGTAAGGAAGGTACCAGCCAAAGCCACAATCTCCACCCATCTTGAAAATCCATTTACAAAGCAATTCTTTCTACTAAGCTCTGCCCTTTCTCTGACCTTTTATATTAACTGCCCAGGACAGGGCTGGGCTGGAGGTGTATCTCAGTGGTAGAACACTTGCATTGCAGGTGTGAGGCATTGAGTTCCATCCTCAGCACTACATAAAAATAAAATAAAGGTATTGTGTCCATTTACAACTAAAAACAAAATTTTTTTTTAAAAATGCCCAGTAGAGGCACACTGGATTAAGTCTCTCCTGCTTAATTGTGCCTATTTATCCCATGTTTTCACTCCATACAACAGAAGCCTGGATTGGAATTACAGAAGGGCATCAGAGTGTGTGTGTGTGTGTGTGTGTGTGTGTGTGTGTGTGTGTGTGAGAGAGAGAGAGAGAGAGAGAGAGAGAGAGAGAGAGAGAGAGAGAGAGAGAGAGAGAGAGAGACTTGTACACTTACTGGAAAGAAATAGAGCCAAACATGCAACTTGACTTATCTGGACAACCTTGGAGTAGTTACTTGATATCTTAGAACCTGTTTCTCTCAGAGAAGATGGAAATAAAAATGTTCTTCTGTATTTCACAGGATTTTTGTGAGGATTAAACTAAAAAATGCACATAAAACATTTGGCTCAGGTAGGTATTCTCTAAGCATTCATTTTGTTAGCCACGTTAGTTTCTATGACTTCATTTCTTTTCCTCAGAGTTGTCCTGAAAAGAAAGGGTGAGTGGTGCTGATGAACTAGAATGGAAGTTCAGTTTTCCTTCCCACTCGATTCTGTGATGTACAAAAGAAAAGAGACCCCCTCCAAGTGTCCAACACCATGGGTTAGAAAAAGCTAATTTATATTTACATACAATGTTCCGTTGGGGAACCAAAATCCAGTTGGTTTCTAGGAGAATACAGTTATTTGCACACCATTATTCTTAAAACATTTGCTGAGAGCTAGCTGGTAAATGGTCCTTTAGGTCATGCTTTTAAAAAAACAATCCCCTATTGCTTTTTGCTCACTGTTTTCAAAAGCCTCCGTTAATAACTGCATTTCGATCAGATTTCTTAGTACAAATGAACCTCCCATCAAAACTCTAAGGGCAACCCATGATATTATCTTTGCCAATTGAAATTCTCAAGGTGAAATACATATGTGCTGTAATTGGCACCTTTGAAACATCATTTTCCCATGGAAAGCTTTCAGAGTTGCTGCCAGCAAATGCAGCCTGGCAGGTCCAGAAAGGTGAGGTCTGAGTATGAATGCTTCATTACCAGCAGGGTTTTACCCAGGTGACAAGAGTTTCGGCTACTGTCAATCACACCCAGCTCTGCTCTCACAGGAGTCCACAGACACTAAGCTGGAGGCATCAGCCTGTGCAGATAAATAATTACCCTAGCTGAGCCATTTCCGGGGAAGGCAAAACTCTTTATCAATATTGCTTGCCCAGGAGCAGTGGTGAGATCTGTAGCTCCTTCAGCACAGCCCAGGAAGCAGCGTGGTGCATATGAGGGGAGCACTGGATGGTGAGATGCGCCCAGATCCTACATGCCTTCTTGTGGATATGCAATTTCTTCCATTACAGGAAAGTGGCTTTATCTGATGTCACAGGAAAGACTCAACATCCCAGCACCTCCTTAAAGTAATTCCATCCCAAAATATTTATTTCTGTGAGTCAAATTTTCAGTGAGGCATTTGTGTTTAATATTGGTGATAAGAAAGAAAAGCAAAAAATTCATTACTTTTATTGTACTAGTCAAGGTTTTCCAGAAAAACAGGACCAATAGGATATAGATGAAGATATACAGATATAAATATATAGTACCTAAAATTTGATTACAAGATTTCAGTTGGTGACAGCTCTTAAGTTTTCATGGTTATTGATTTTTAAGTTTTTCTCAAGAGTTTAATAACAATATTGAGCTCATATTATGTGCCAGGCACTTGTACTAGAATTTTTAAATTGACATATAAAATTTAGACTTATTTATGAGGTATAGTATTAAAATCATAACTATATATAAAAACTATAATGCAATACATGTATATAGTATATATTGCTCAAATTGTGGTAATTAGCATTTCCACTTCCTTATTAGCATTTCTTGTGTCAGGAAACTTCTAATTCCTTTCTAGTTATTTTGAAATATGCAATTAATTTTCATGGACTATAGTCTACAACAAGGAGCAAAAGAAAGATGGGGTAAGAGGGATGGTGAGAGGGTGGAAAATTGATACCAAAACACAGAGGAAAGGAAGTAGTTCTAATGTTATGTTGCACCAGGATTTTACTTGGATTATCTTCTTTAATCTTCACAACAAACTCATATAGCAGAATCTATTAGCTTACTTATAAGTGGATTTTAAAAAAAAAACTTAAGATTTGGGGGGAAAAAAGAAATTTTCTAAGATCCTACTATTAAGGGATGGTTCTGGATTCAACTGGAGTCTGTCTGCTACCAAATGCAGACTCCTAACCACTAACCTCTGGTGTCTGCCAAAACTCTACTTCAAACAATGATTGATGGCTATGTCAACTGACTTTAATACAATGATACTTATCATTGCAATTGATCTTTGCAAAGTCCCTGGCAGAGGCAATGATTGGCTCAAACAGCTGCTTGATCACCCATAATTGCTTAACTCAAACATTCCACTTTCTAGCAGTGGTAGCAGAAAAAAAAAGAAAATGAGAACTCCCAAAAGAGTGGCTTAGACTAGCCTGGCCCCAAATGAAGACATCACTATCCTCTGCCAAATCAAACAGAGGGAACACTTTCTTTGGTACAAGCCAGCATTTTTGTTCTCTGAAAATGTGTCATGAAGTGTATCAGAGGTAATAAAGTTTTCGTTTCGTTTTGTTTCTTCTTCTTTAACTTTGAACCAGTCAGTAGGGAGTCAGAAAGATGTGTTTTCATTCAGACATGGATTCACCCCTCAGAGGTTCTCAGGCTTTAGTGAACTGAGAATCACAGAAAGTCTGTGAAAATGCAGATTCCTGGGCCTAGCTCTCAAGACTGTGATTCATCTGACTGTATTAAGGAGTCAACAAATTTGAGGAAGTGTTTCTGGCACAAATGTTTCCTGACATGTTTTTGAAAGCACTGCATTGGAGAATAGGGACTGGGTACTTCAAAATCAAACTCACAATGATGGAGGGAGACACTGGAGGAGTCAGAGCCTTCTCAGTTCCTCATCTCCCAGGACCAGAGGCCCAGTACAGAATGAAAATGTAAGACTCCTAAAACTACTAAGAATTTCAAGATGGCGCTCCAGAGCATTCAACCAAGCATGGGACCTTCTGAGTGAGTAGGGTACGCACCCATGAAGGGGTCCTTGTTTCTCCTCTAGTGTTCTAGGATGGGAGACTCAGCAACAAGAGAAGGATGTGAAAGTATAAAGGAAAAAAATAGATATTGCTGCATGATGCCACTGGGAAGGCTGGACTTGAATGCATACTGCAGACCCTTAGGACTGTTAAGGTCTCAACTCACAGTTAAAATAGTTAACTGGGGCCACACTCTTGCCATCCCTCTGATTGGTGCAGGTTACTGTACTAATTTCAGTATCTAGAACTCTGGTGGGCTTAATAGAACCTAGCATTCTCTGCATATAACTCACACGTCTCAAATGAAGTGGTTCAGTCTTGCAGGGGGAAAGTTAGTGTACAAAACTAGTGTTAAAGTATGAGAAATTCATTTTCAAACCACATGGAAATTTAACAATTATTATTTATTATTTTAAATGAAGAGGTTTGAAAATTCAGATTCTAAACATAAACACAAACTTGAAAGGAAAGTAGATGAATAATCTATGCTTGAAAAAAAAAAGAATAGCATGAGTAAATAGGAGGCAATTAAGAGACTTCACCTCTCACCCTCTTACCCTGTGGGCATTCTCAGGGTGAAGTGGCCCAGACCTCCTAAAAAAACTCTCAGCAGAGCTTAGCATAATAATTAGGCCATTTTCAAAGTCTTGCCTGAATCCCATGGACTGAATCTGTCATCACAAGCACATGTAATCATAAAAGATCACGTAAAGTAAAGCCACATGCTGAATATTATATTTATTTTCATGAAAAGTGCAAGTGTCCATTCTGACCCTTCCCACACCCAGAAAATTCTTGTTCCATGTTTCTCAAAGTATTTAAGCTGTAAGTGAAAGTGTAGAGCCCCTCTTTGCAGATGAACTCCTTCACGGGAGCACGTGTCCATCTTTCCTTAGGGCCCACGTTAAGACACAAAGCCTTGCTCTCATTGCAGGCTTAACAACAGGTAGCAATGACAAGGGGACCTAATGCTCAGGACCCTACTGCCTGCTTTCAGGAGAGCTGCAGTGCTGGCCGAGCAAACATTCTAGAACATTATTCCCCGACACAGTGACATGCTTTTCAGCCCTTGCACAAATGCTTGCCTTTAATGTGGGCTGTAAAACTAGCTTGACAATAAATATAAGAAAAGGTCATTTGAGATTGAACACTGCTTTTCAATAATAGGAATTATCTGATGCAACACATAGGCATGTTCTTCCTTCAACCAAGAGAGCTAGAGACATTTTAGATCAATAACAGGATGTGAAATGAGGGAAGATCTTAAATGTTAGAAACATCATATTAGGGTAATGACTGAGAAGCCATGATTATGGAAAATGAAGCAAATCAGGACATTTCCCCAACCGAAGATAAAGGCTTCTCTTCTTGCTTAGCATGGTCCAAAGTTTTAATCAGTTAAATAAATGTCATATTCTGTTCCCTAGTAGCAGAGACTGAGATAGAATCCCACTCTAGATGTTACATTTTTTAGAAATGCAGTCACTTTTGATGACTTGTTCTCAAGAGACATGTAGTATCAAGCAATTCATTGACTCAATTCCATCTTTTCTGTACAAAGTGAACTGACTGCTAATTTGGGGATTCTGAAATAACATTGGTGATGCATCATGAAATACTTCCTAACTTTCCCAAAGGTATAGAGGACATTAAAAGAATGTAGGCATGGAAACTGCAGTAGCTAGTTCAATTAATAAAGAAGTAATGATAAATCTGATAAAAGAAAGTATTGAGTTTGTAATTACAAGGAAAGGAAGCCAAATTAAGCAGCAAGTCATTATTTTATCTCAGGTACTTTAAAATTTCTCTGGTTATAAAATTAGAGCTGTTTAATTGGAAATTTATACTTTTAATGAATAATCTATTATAATAACTAAGTACCATTAATGCTGGTACAATATACACACAGAAAACTTTCTTTATCATGTTTTTTAAAAATGTTATGTACATATCTTAGATTATTCATTTTCTTCTTTGTATGAAACTCACATTACAATTAATAGCAACATATTTTCTTTCCACAGAGACCCTACACTATTGAAAAATCCACTAACAACATAGTAAAAATAGATGTCACATAAATATGTTTATTTGTTCACCTATGTTTTCACTATAGGGCTAGTTTTTAGAGATATTTAAGAGTGCAATTATTATAGGCAGTGCTACAAAGGTGTAGATAGTTCATCATCAAACACTTGCTGATTGGACACTTGTATGTACATTATGTCTGAAGTTGATTACAGAATATCTATCAAAGAAGAAAATTTAATTGGAACACTTCCTATTCTCATGGAACTACGGGAGTTGTTGGGGAGGGGGTGGAATTTTCATTACCAGCCTGTTTTTTTTCAATATGTCATCAAGTTCCATTTCTTCACATTGTGTGGCCCTCAGGAATACCTCAGCAGTGTCACAGACCTAGTGAAGTGATGGGACAGGGATTTCCTTCAGGCCTGCTCCATAGGGGACCATGGAGAAGATCAATCCTTGGAAATCCTATGACATGTCAGCCTCTATGAATCCTTATTCCATACTCCAGCAGGGTAAACAGCATACAGGAGACCTATAGGCCTGGGTTCAGAGATACTTTTGTGTCCTTCCAGCAGAAATTTGGCCAAGTAACCCAACATTCTGCTGTGTTGCTTCCTCATCTGTAAAATGAGAATAATAACCCTTCCTTGTTGGGGTGCTCTATGGATCAAATTAGTTAATTCAGGCCAAGCGCTAACAGTGCTTGGCATACAGTGTGTTCCTAGTAACTGCTGACTATTCCCATTAATCAGAATAAAGAGATTATAGACTGGAAAAGAGCCTATGATTCTTCTTAGTAGGTAAGAATATTCTCTTTTCTTCCTCTTCTTCTTCTTCTTCTTCTTTTTCTTTTTTTAAATTGAACACAGGGGTGCTTACCACTAAGCTGCATCCTCAGTCCTTTTCTTATTTTCAGTCAGGGCCTCACTAAGTTGCTGAGGCTGGCCTTAAACTTGCAATCCTCCTGCCTCAGCCTCCCAAGTCACCAGGGTTACAAGTGTGCGACACCATGCCCCACTTATTCTCCCCTTCTTAATTAGAATCATTTGTTAAGGTTAAAAGAACTTTATTTATATGTATTTTAAGTTTTTCAGAGAAACACCTCTTTCTTTAATTACTTAGGAAACAAAAAAAATAGTTTCAGATTTAATTCACTGTATTAGAAACAATTGATTGGCCTTATGGAAATAAGATTTGGAGCTTGGGAGGAATTTCAGTCAGGGAAGAAAGTCCAAGAGGAACCTGGAACAAAGTGACAGATTTCTGAATGATATACCTGACCATATATACTTATTCTTACCATGCTTCCTTGCTGATGTCTCTTATAGGACAAAGCAGGGCCAAACTCTACTATTCAAAGTTCTAAACAATGCTGCACTAGAACCTGTGGTTGGTGCCTGAGGAGCAAAGTGCTTTTATATTGTAATTTTTTTAACATACTAAATAACTTTTCCTACTTTTGTATCTCTTCCTTCTTCACCACCTGCTGGGTAATCTTTAAAACAAGATTGAATTTTAGTGATCTGTCTTGTCTGATATATTATATCCTTGGGTCAGTTAGCCTCCAACAGCCGTCTAGTAGCACCAAAGACAGACAGCTACAGTTGGACTTGTATAGTTTTTACAGTCCCATCCTTAAGCTAAGTGTATTACTTTTTATACTGATAATTATTAAAAATCACTACTTTTAAAGCCATATGTAATTCCGAACTATCAGTTCATTTGTATATGGTTTTCCTCCATTTAAGTAAAAAAGAAAAAAAAACCGAGTCTGTCAAGAAATAGGTTTCTAATTAAATTAACACTGTCAAAACATATTTAGGTTAGGTTTGTATTAATGGTCAGTTGGTCTATAGAAAACATGCCAGAGATGTACAAGTGCCTCATTATTTTCTTTTCTAAAGAGGAATAGTTATACTAAAACAACATATATAGAAAGAGAAGATGGGGGGGGATAGTAGAGGATAGGAAAGGTAGCAGAATACAACAGTTACTAGTATGGCATTATGTAAAAATGTGGATGTGTAACCGATGTGATTCTGCAATCTGTATTTGGGGTAAAAATGGGAGTTCATAACCCACTTGAATCTAATGTATGAAATATGATATGTCAAGAGCTTTGTAATGTTTTGAACAACCAATAAAAAAAGTAAAATGAATAAATAAATACATACATACATACATACATACCTACATACATATCCATTGACAACTAAAATAATATATATATTTTTAAATGATGGTTTTACCATAATTGAATTAATCAGACACCTATTCATAGATGTCTTTGGTAATATAAGCTATGCTAAAATGGGCAAGACGATTTCTTTGAAATTATTGAATTAAAAATATGAATTTTTATCATTTTAATAAATAAAGCTGCTTGGCCTCCCATGGAAAAAAACAACAACAACAGAGTCAAGCATTCCCTTTATAAACCTCACTGGGGCTTTCAAGCAATTATACATACAAATATTTCCACTGCCACCCCCATTCCCAAACCGTATCATCCCTGTTTTACAAAGGTGGACATTGTCCTCAAAAGCAGAATGATCCAGGGGAGAAATTCTGGGAAATGCTGGTTTGTAAGTCTTGGGTAAGCTGCTTTTTTCAAAGTTGTTTCAAAGTTTCTCCCTATCCCTCCACAGTCCTTCCCCCTTCCTAGGCTTCAGTGGCACAGAAAAGGGCAACCTTTAGTCTTAGAAGCAGGAAATGGAGGTGAATGAAAATCATATGAATGTGAATTTGGAGCTTAATAAACAAGGAAGTAGGATTTGGGGAACATGGTAAATAGCATTTATTTTGTTTTCTTAAATTTGGACTGAAACTGTTTCTATAGGTAGCAAATTGCAACCTAACTTAATATATAAACAACTACAACCTAAGAGAGTATATTCTTGTAAGAAGTAGGGCCTCAGCCAATCACAGTAGTTGGCTCTAGTCAATCATAGGCTGCCATCTGATCAGACCATGTCTATATATGGTAAATGTCTATCAAGCTGTTTCTGCATCTCAGCTTCTTTTTCTGTCTGTAAATACTGTCTGCACTTGTTGCTGGGGTGAGTTCTCTGCACCTCCCCTGGTTTTAGTGCTGCCAGATTCATGACTAAATTAATTTGTCTAAAGCTTTTCTTTAACCGGTGGATGTCCTAAGCACTGCACTAGGCCCATACCCCAGGTTATATGCTACCTTGCTTATCCTCCTCTCAAATGGGGATGTAGCTTGTTATCCTGCTCATCGTCTAGAGCTGTGCTGTCCAAAAGGGTAGCCACAGCCACAGTGAGCTGTTGAGCACTTGAAAGGTGGCTCAGCCAAGTTGAGATGTGCTATGCGTGTAAATATGCACTGGATTTTGAAGACTTTGTATTAAAATTTATAAAATTTTCACACAAATAACTCAGTAAGTACAAGTAGAAATGATCATTTGACTTATCAAATTAAAGAAAGGTCATCAAAACTCATTCCATCTGTTTCTTTTTGTTTTTTAAGGTGTAACCCCAAGAAAATGTGAAAAAACATACATGAATTTTGTTGTCTGTTGGATAGCGCTCATTCAGATTCTCTCTGAGTGATTTTGGACAGAGCTCTGGTTCACCCACTGAGCATGTCCATGGTCAACTCCATATATCTCCATCCTCTTCAAAAGTTACTCAAGTAAAAAGCACTGCTGCCTCCAATGTCCCACCTGCTGTCCCAGCATGACTATGTTGGGGGACAGGACCTGGGGCCTATACCCCACCAGCCTGGAGGGGGTGCCCAGACATAGGAGAAATGTCTTTCCAGAAAGCTGCCGGAATCTGGGTTCCCAGACCAGAAGCGACTCTATGCCAGTCCCATAGTCCAATGCTCACTCTTATGAGTAAGTGTGGAACCCTGTCTCTGCAGACTCACCCCCCCCCATTTCAGTATGTGCTTCATTCCTTTGTAATTCACTCTCATAGTATTCTTAAGCAGAAGATCCTAACAACATATTTCTTGGAGAGATTTCTAGGACGAAAAATGAAGTGAAAGATCCTTTTTCCTTTGTTTACTTAAGTGGTCACCTCCCCCTACCCACTGCAATGCCATCACCATCTGTTTTCTGTGATCTAATTACAAATGGAATAAGCTCTTAATTCCCCTTTCCATCGCTTGAAGATCTATGACATGAAAATGCTTCTGCAAATACTTCCAGAGCACTTATTTTTGTCACGTCTTTGATACAACTTAGAGGGGCAAAGTTATTTGTTTGTGCAGAAATAAATTTCATTCAGAGGTGTTTACATGACAGAGATTGATACATGTTTTATATCTGTCCTGTGCCTGGTTTCCCAGCTGGTTGATGGCAGCCTATCTTAGGCAACCAGGGAAGAAGTGTATTTAACAGCAAGTTAAGTGCTTTTAAAAACCACGTAAAATTTTTCATTCTTTTAAAAATAATTATCACACACTTGAGAGCCTTCAAAGCCAAATGTTGCTGGCTATGTAATTTGGTTTCATATTTCCTGTACACCACACTGGGACTTTTCTTCCTGTCATAGTTGATCTTCACCCTTTCCCATCTGGGGAATTTGAACTATATTTTTAGCCATTTCATGAGTTGCCAATTTAATGCATTTAAAAGAGTGCAGAGCAGATGTCTAAAACATTGAAGGTAATTAATTAAGTCCCACAACTTCCAGACTACACAAAAACAATTTGCCATTGCCTGTAAAATGGTATAATTGAGTATTATAAATGTTTCCAGGCCAAGTCTTGCTATGAATTATTTAGTGCATCTGTCCTAATTAAAGACCTATTGGAAGATTAATGTCTCGTAACCTGACAAACTACTTTACTTAGTAACAAATTATCCATATAATGACCTCAAACTAAATTTATATAACCCAAGAAGCCATCTGAAAGAACTTACAAGCATGCTTCAGTAGAAGGAATTTTCACCATGCATTTACCTCCATCTATTCAATATTCTTTCAGCTTTGAATAATCATAAATGTAAGTCAATCTGTTCCCAAATAAGTTTTCTAATGGCATTTCTAATTTTATTTACAATCCTCTAAAAATATATAATTTGCATTCTCTCCAACCCTCTCACTACACCTGACATAAAGGATTTGCCTTAAAGACAAAGAGAAATAAATATATAACATTAAATTCATTGGCAATATTGAAAAATGTCTTTTAAAATCTGCATTCTAGGCTTGTGTTCTTAGAATGAAATTACCTCGAGGGAACAGAACTGTTTTTCAGCAAGAGAAAAGATGCAAATATTCAGCCACCAATATCTTCAGTTAACCATCAGGACACTGTCCTGTCAAAACTAAATCTCAGGAGCTCCATAGAATTACAAGACTGGAGTCATTTAAACCTAAACATAAAAGCAAACTAAAAGTACCTATCCTCCTCTGGTTAGAGGAATCTACTGTGCATATTACAGCTATCATCTCTATGATGCTATTAAAAAGAATCGATGGCATGCCATGTATCTGATGGCAACAGAAAGGGTGTCCTTGGCTTCTCTGACTGCATCTCATGATACTAAGTGGTTGGAAGATGGAGGAGGCAGGGTAGGCACACAATAAATTAATACAATTTCTTCTCAACAATGGTAATCATTCCTTCCCATCACAAATGTACTGACCTTACCATGAATTCCTTAGAAAGGCATTTTATTACTAAAGTTTAAATATATTTCACATATTTTCAGATTGTTTCACAATCTGAAACACGTTTTAAATCTGAAGATAGTTTTCTCATTACTATATATATATTCACTAGTGACTATATTTTAAACCATAAAATATAAAAACATCACCAGTATACAGTAAAACTTAACAAATAGATTAATTTATAGCTAATTGGCCACAATTGTGAGAAAATAAATAAGACTAGATATATAACAGTAGCTTGTACCCAGATTTCCTATACAACTGTATATATCTATATCTGCATGTATCTATGGAGATAGATATAGATATAGATATATACACACACATAAATGAAAGATATAATTGTAAAATAGTGTTTTACTATCATAAGGCTAGCATCAATTTGTTTATAAATCAGTTTCTTCTCTCATCTGTAAAGAGAGAAAAACAAAATTTCTCCTTTTCCTAATTTGGATCTTAGCATTCATAAAACCATTGCTATTTAGCATTCCCTCTGGATAACTTTCTTTTCCATACACAGTTTCTCAATTCTGGTCAGTAACTCAATTCTTGAATAGTCCTGGATGAACTATACATTTCAACAGAACTTCAAGTCATATGCTTCTATAGGAAATAAGCCCAACAAGGTCTAATTTGTGGCATGCTCCCTCTTTAATCTTTTGTGTCTACACAGTATTTAGTGCTCTTTAAAAACGACTTTAGCCAGAGTGTACCTCATGCAGAGGTGCAGAAGTTCTTCTGGGAACATGCAATAGGCTTCCTGCCTTTTTGCCTTTTTGGAAGAGGAGCGTAATGAAACTGAATAAAGGAGGGAGTCTAGAATTCTTTCAAAAAATTCATTTTCACATTGTAGGAATTTGGAATATAAGAAAAAGTATAATAATATAATTAAAATTGTCTATAATTTTATCCATCAGTGATAGATTATTAGCATTTTGGTATAATTTCCATTTTTTTTCTTCCCAATGTACCCATTACATAGTGGAACCCTTCCTCATAGTTTTGTACCTTGCTGTTCTTCTTTTCATTACATTTTGAACATTTCCCAGTGGTCTTGGTGTCTTATCTGCCTCCTTCAGGAAATGCCTCTTTCTTATTATAATTATATGCATTGTTGGTGTAAAGCAGAGAAAATGGGTTCTTCCCATATAATTAAGCTTCAGATGCCTCAAAAATGATTTCAAGAAATGAGCTCAAAAAAGAAAAAAAAAAGAAATGAGCTCAAACCTACTCACTAAGATCTCTGCTCAGCAATGAACAAGTTATACACGGATCCACGGAAAACAGATATGCCTCTGTTTATGTCTGCTTGCAGGTATATACATTTACCTGATTTCCTGAATTCTTGGAAGTAGTTTATGGTGGGGGGGGGAATCCCTGCTCACTAGGAAACAATAATAGTTCAAAAAGTAAACATTAAATATAATTATATAAATCAAAACTTGATTCTTTTAATAGGGTAACTATGAGAAACATACAGGTTTATTATTTTAATGAAAAGCATAAAAGAACTCAACAGTATAAAGCTTTAAAATGTATTTTACATTAAACCTATTATTCAAATTTGCTTTGGAAAATGTTTTTTCTTATTAGACTAGTAGGTTATCAATAGGCTTAAATGCACTTACTGTTTAAATAGACAATCAGTTATTTATTCATCTGTTTATAATTGGTTGTATTCAAAACTTACTAGGTTTTAGCAAAACACAGTGAGAGTTTTGTTCTTTTGCCTTATAATACCTCCTGAAATAGACACGGAAGACTCACTCTTGCAAATTCATAATAATTATCCTTCTCTGGCATCCATGGGTCCCCAAAGACGAGCTCTCGTTTGAAATCCTTTCAGAAAATATCAGGAAACCAACCATACACACGAAAAAGAAAATCTTGTAGGCATTCATTCATGCATATATTAATTCACCCAACAATTATTAACCTAAGGCAAGCAATAGAACAGAGAAGCGGCTGAACATAACGATGTAATAGGAAGGCAAAAATACACCAGTGCCTGACATCTGTACAGCCCAAATATTACACAACTCCCAGGTTCCAACAATCTGGTGACCTGACTACAGATCTTTCATTTTCCTCCCTTTTCACTACTCCATCCGTCTGTCTGTCTCTCTCTGTCATACCCCTCCCCATCTGTATGTATATCTGTGTCCATAATACATGGTATACTCAATACACCTACCTACCATCGAGTCTCAACTTCATTTCATTGTAAAGTAAGAAGAATGTATGATGCATGGAACCCTGGCTTCAGAAGATGCCGGCCCAGCAAATGGTTCCCTGGTGAAATAAGTTTGGAAAGCAATATATTTTACTCCCCTAGTGTAGCTTTAAGATGTATATTAGCATTGTAAAGACTCTGAAAGAATGCCTGAAATAAAGAAACCTATTTTAAAGTTGTTTGCCTTTGGATATTTTAGCCTGGAAGAATTTGTTTGTCTGCTGTACATTATCAGCCCTGGGCAACAGGCAATGATATAGAATACACAACCCTGGAGAATTAGGAGATTTCAAACATTAGGACTAGACACGTGGGATGCAATAAGATTCAGAAAACAGCCATCTTTCTCTGTAAGACTCGCTGAGCTTGTTTTGTCAAAGTTATGTAACTGGAAAAGCTATAACAGAAAGTCTTGTATTCACACACTAAAATAAATAATCAAAAAAAAAAAAAGATGACCTTAGACTGGCTGTCCTCTGTCACAACAAGATTCCTTTACAGATCTCTGACTTAATGGGCTTTGTAAAATGTCCAGTATTGCTCCTTTCAACATGGTATTCTGTGATCTTTCAAAAATGCATTGTTAAAAAGGTACTGCTTTTCTGGGGTGCTATTGTGTGCAGCATCATTCAGAGATGCAGCACAATATGGTAGGTTCAGTGATTTCATTTATCTATTAACCAAATAATTTCTTTACTTCTAGAATAGTATGAAAAGATTTGTTAATAGAAAAAGTGTTAAAACTAATTGCATCCATTTGAATTCCAGTCAGGGACCAATCATTTCTCTTAATTCTCAAACAATGAAACTGACATTTTAAGCCAAGTTCCTCAGCATGTGTGGGTAAGGATGATGTTTATGCTGTTAGGTGGCAGATATCTGTGCAATGTCCTCTAAAAGGGAAAAAGATTCAAACTGGAACATGAGAAGAAATAAGAAAGTGGCTTCTTTTCCACTGTCCATGACAAGCAAAACTTAATATTTGAGGGGGGTGGGTTGGCAGCTAAGATAGAAGTGACAGGTGAACAGTAAAAGGTAAGACCTTGTGTCCTATTTGGTGCCCTGACATATTTGTCACCTATATATGCCTGCATAAAAGAAAATATCATAAAAGGAAAACCAAAAAGAGGGGGGAAAAGTTGTTGCCCAACTTAATCTTTAGCGCCATTTTACAACTTTCCTATAAACAACCTTCTACATAGGTTTTCACTTCAGTGGCTTTTACAATAGGTAACAAAGTCTTCTAGCCTTACATCATCACAAGAGGCAGTAAATGTGCTCTTTCAAAGGATATTTAAGTGTTCTGCAACTTCTGTTGTGAGTTTTACTTGATGAAATTCTCAGCCTCAAAAATCAAGGCAGTTATATCAGAGAGAATTTTTCATCTGGGACAGCCCTGTTCCCCACCAGTCCTTCTTTACTAATGTGAATTAATTCTAAAACAATATTTCTGAGGCTGAAGGGAAACTTAGGCCTTTAAAGTAAAAAATTACTTCAGAGGATGTAGCAAAATGTTGAAGATGCTCAATCTTCAAGAAACATTTTAATTTTAAGAAACATTGATTCTAAAAATTATGACCCTGTAAGGGAAGGTCCTGGGGAATGAGATTGATAAAATTATGTTAATTGCATGACTTAAAGAATCCCATATTATGCATACTTACAATGCACCAATTCAAAATTTGAAATAATAAATATAAAAGTTAGAAAAACTATGAAATTATGACCCCTCTATGACACTGAAACTGCTAGGTTAAAAAAATATTTCTTCCCCCAGTCCCTTGTTAACAAGATCAATTTGTAAAGAAAAGTCATTTACCTGCTGGAATTTCTCATTCTCTCATCTGCACCCCGTGGTGTGATTCCTGAGCCTATGGTTGTTGTACTTTGAAAATGTTCGTCCTAGCTAAGACCAAAAGGCAAAACACATTCCAGACAATGGGTGGTTTCCATATTGGTAGCTTGTCTTTAAATCAGATAAAACTGACCACAAAACACTGATTTCTAGAGAACATATACCACTTTTATGTAAAAATACAAAATCTGGAAATATTTTCAGGAATGACAATAAAAATGAATTATAAATTTTATTTAACATAAAGCTTTGCTTAATATTTACTTTCACATGTGACCTCTATTTGACAACATAAAATGCTACATTTGTTTTAGGGGAAACTTGTTATATTACTACATTTAATTCCAGGAAATAAATTCTGAATAGCAAGAAACTGCTCTTCCCTCAAACTCTAGCTTCTCAAAATCTATCCTGTGGATCCGGAGACTATCATACTAAGTGAAATAAGCCAGGCCCCCAAAGCCACAGGTCTAATGTTTTTGCTGGTATGTGGAAGGTAACCCACAATAAGAAGAGGGAGAGGAAGAATAGATATTCTGTAGGTTAGGTAAAGGGGAATGAAGGGAAGGGAGGAGGATAGAAAAAGGAAAGACTCTGGAAAGAACCTGAAATAATTTTCCTATGTGCATATATGAATACATAGTGAATCCCACTATCCTGTACATACATCCACAAGACTGGGCTCCTAATTAGAATAAGATACGCCGTGCGTGTATAATTATGTCAAAATGAATTCTGCTGTCATGTATAGCTAAAAAGAACCAATTAAAAATAAGTTTAAAATAAAACAAGGTGCAAGTGAAATTTCTGGAGGATGCCAGAAGCTGGGGTAGCGGGGACGGTAGAGTTTCTCACACTCTGATGGGTCCTTCTATCTTGGTCAAAAGAACACATCTGTGGAAAACTGAAGAAATAAAAGACAAGAAAAAACCCACTTTGATGGAGAGAATTGACAAATTCTAGGAAGTTTGTCAAAGAAGAGGATCCCCTGGCAGTGTTGAAGTCTGGTACTGGACCATGGGTACCACAAGATGACTGCCATTAGAAGCACTTTCAAGGAAGAAGGGCAAGACATGCCTCCTCCTAACACTCAACCCAATTCTCCAGAGCATTCGGATAACTGCAAACATAATTACATGTATATGTATACATACATACACGTACATATGAATCTAAACACCAAAGAAATCCCATCTTTTATCTCCTTTGTAACTTATACTGGCATTGAAGAGACTTTTCTGGACAATTCTGTATTAAGGAAGGTAAAAACTCAGGAAGGCAAAGGATACCCTCGGAGAATTCTTATTGAGGATGCTTTCTGGCCTCACATTGGACTTCTCTCTCTTCTGAGCTGTCATCTCCATCACGAAGCACTGAAATGTATCTATTTATGTGCAGGGCTGCAGGCTCAGTGGGGCTACTCTTGGCTCGGTGTCACTGAGTAGCAGCTGCTGTCACAGAGCCAGGGAGGAATATCTGCCCCAAGTTCACACCAGGAGCACCCTTCAGAGATTTCACTTCAGGATTTATTTCAGCCTGTTTTCCCCTGGGCTTGCAGGGTGGGTCCTGGAAAGGAAAGTCAGGGTTTAGAAGTGAACCCAAGGGAGGGAGGTCAGCTGCAAACTCAGGCTAATTCCCTGATCTCTCCTGCAGAAATTCTTCTCAGTCCCACAATAAAACTACATTTCTTTTGAATCATTTTAAGAAGCCTGTTAATATAAAAATGTCCATGGGCCATGAGCATGCAAATGAGTTTGCCCTCTCTAGACAGGAACCTAGTCTGCAAGCTTGGGCAGAAATCATTGGGTTGTGATGGAGGGAACTGAAGTTGTGACCAACCAGGTGACTTTTAGAAATAATCATAGTGGAAAAAATGAAGAGGTTTTTTTTTTAAATGTTATTAATCTTCATTAATTGTACATATTAAGAGGGTTCTGTGTGATATTTTTATACATGCATCCAGCATGAATAATTCAACAATTACCAATAGGACATTATGTAAAAATGTGGAGGTGTAACCGATGTGACTCTGCAAGCTGCATTTGGGGTAAAATTGGGGGTTCATAACCCACTTCAGTCCAATGTATGAAGTGGGTTATGTCAAGAGCTTTGTAATGTTGTGAACAACCAATAAAAAAAATGTTATTAATCTTCATTAATTGTACATATTAAGAGGGTTCTGTGTGATATTTTTATACATGCATCCAGCATGAATAATTCAAGCCCCCTTAATCTTCTTCCACCTTTTTCTGGGGGTGCTGGAGATGAGACCCAGGACTTGAAGCATGCTAAACAATCATTTTACCAGGAGTCGCATCTCCAGCCCTGGAGAAGGGCTTTTCTATATGTACCATCACCTACCTGCCACTGGAACGGAAATGTCAGAAGACTAGAGACATAATTAGTGCTGTCAGCTAGCAAGACCAGTGACCTGATTTCTGCTTTTCTTGGTCAGTTGACCCTCACAGTTAGAAAGAGAAAACTTTTACATACTCCTGCAGATGTGTTTTATAGTTCAACTATATATTCTTATTATTTTTAATTATTGTTTCATGCTGAGAAGGGAAATATAAATCAATTTATTGAAATCATTCACTTCCTATTTTGAAATTACATATTCTGATGGAAGCCATTCATATAAAAAAGTCATACTTAAGATTTTGACAAAGCAAGCTAGTAAAACACAAAATGTGGTTTTATTGAAGACAGCTATCTTAAGACCTCCTAACTTTAGTGTTTCTATTAGAAGCAGGCTGATATTTTGATAGTCAACTTCTTTTCCAGTGTGTCTGAAGGTCATGTTGGGGTATAACCAGCCTGAGAAACTATAACTTTTAAATCTATTGCTGGCATTTATCAAATCTCCACAGTTCAAAAAAATGCATGGACTTCATTCAAATTTCAAGGATTTCAAAGTATAAAAATCATCTTTATGAATATCTATGAATGGGTATCTTAAAAATTTGACCCTTTAAAAACCTGCAGTAGTTCTAGATTGAATGGGGTCATTAGTTAAGATACAAGTTGTTATTGGTTGAATTGAATCTTCAGAAAAGATACATTGTAGTCCTAACCTCTGGTACCTACGAATGTGATCTTATTTGGAAATAGGGTCTTTTTAGTTATAAACAAGTTCAGGTAAAATCATATGAGATTGGGGTCGGCTCAAATCCAATATTACTTGTGTCTTTATAAGAAGAGGAGAAAACAAACAGAACATACAGAGAGGAGGCCATGTGGCAAGGGAGGCAGAGATTTCAGTAACACATCCACAAATCCCTGAAGGCCAGGGACTTCTAGCAATCACAGGAAGTGAGGAGAAATCAAGGAAGGGCCCCCTGGCCAGATCCTGGAGAGAGCATGGCCCTGAACTTGATTTCAGGCTTCTAGAGTCCAAACCAGAGACAACAAATTACTATTGTTTTAAACCAATCAATTGGTGGTATTTCAGGAGGGCAGCACTATGAAATAAATGAACTATTCTAAATATTTTAAAACAAATATGATAGTTAATTTGTATTATAGGAAACTTATTTTCTTATTTAGTACTTGATATAAATAATATCCATTGTGTTTAAACATAAATGGATACAAATTATTTTCTGATATATACTCATATAAGTACCTTAAACTTCAATAACATGCTAGAGAAAACTTTTCAGCAATTGAGTTAGGGGACTAAAAGCAAAATAAATAAATAAATAAATAAATAAAAGGAACAAAGATAATTAACTTGTGCCCACAAGCCAGGAGAACATGCACTAGGATTTAGATGTAGCCCTAATGGAAAACAAAAATGCTTTTCAGTGTGTTGTTATTGATTAATTATCAACATTGGTTCCCTTGTTGGACAGCGATCAGTGAAATTCACAGGTAAATGAATATTTATAGAATTTATTTCAAAACTGGAGGACTATTTTACCTTTTAGCTATCCATGTGATGTCTCATCATGTGTCAACTTGTGAAGGAAAACCAATGAAGTCTAATCATTTCGGTTTTATCTTTCCTTCCAAAAAGTCTTTCCCAAATCCACAGTAATCCAGATACTTTCATCCATCTTTTCACCATAAGGAAGCTAAGGAATCCAATCACAGCACAGGAATGTGCCTGGCTTGGGTTGAGGGATTTCTTGCTGCATCCTAACGGGGTGAAGGGCATTATAAAGCCACTGATACCATTGTGGGGGCTCAATTGTCATGATCTTCTCAAATCCCAATTACCTCCCCAAGTCCCATCTATGAAGACCATTAACATACAAATATGGGGGTTAAACTTCCAACACTTGAACTTTTGGGGGGCCACATCCCCAAAACACCACAGCCTATATGGTCAAGTGTTTCAGATCAAGGTGGAAGAAAATCCTGCCAGCAAGTCTAGCTCTTAACCATGATCAGAGTGACTAGAGGACACATGGTTAATCAGGACCACCTATGTCTTTGACTCAGCAGATTAGCGCTCGGAGGGAGTTCTATAAGGGGCCCCTGAGGCACTCTGGAATGCCCATCTCGATGGATCATGAGCATCCACTTTTCTGGACAATTCCTACAATTATGGGGTCTTTCCTTGCTAGTCACTTTAACAATGAGGCTCTTTCTGGTCCCTAGTGAAAAATATAAACTCCCTGTTTGAGTTTCAGTTCCCTTTCCATTTTCTTTCTCTGTCTTTACATGTATTCACAAAACAGTATCTTACTTATGCTGGTTTTTTTGTTTGTTTGTTTGTTTGTTTGTTTTTGTCTTCCCACTGGAACACAAATTCTAGGAGGGATTTTTGATTCTGTGTTTCACAATTGTATTCTCAAAGAATAGTGCCTGGCGTTTGGTAGATACTTAGTATACTCTCGTTGAATAAATGAACAACTGAGGAAAAATCCAGTACTTGCTTTCATTGTGAAGCACCAGAAGTCTTTAGAGCATACATGTTCTGACCAATTTATAAGACTGACTGAGGACAGTTATTATGCTTCTAAATTATGAAGGCCTCACAGAGGAGTGGAGTGAGTCAGCGGTAGAGCTGATGGGGGACTGCTTCTCCATCATCAATTGTACATTATAAGTATTTCATCATTTTTGAGAATTGATTGTCTCAACTGCCAAAGCCAGGTCTGCTTAATTACTTTTGAAGCATTTACAAGTGCACAATATCAAAGAGATTCATAAATTTACTGCAGGAGAAATAGGTACCTCCAGTGCCCCTAAACTAACACAATAAATTGCTCAAAAAAAGATAGGATAATAAAAACAAAATTAAACAGTGCTTTTTAAAGTCCTTAATCATAGCAACTTAAGAATATGCATAGCAACAAAAATTAAATGTTTGAGGAAGGCCCAAGAGCTATAGTTACCCCAAAGGGAGTGAACCACACATTTGAATATGGTCAGTTAATAAATTGTGGCCAATGGACCAGTGGCAATTTGGCTGAGCAACATCAATCAGGTTCATTTAGGAAATATCCAGATGGTAAACAACCACAGTAGATGGCAAAGGAAGGCTGTTGATCCTCTCCACCGTAACTTGACTACCGTTGTTATGCTACCATGAAAGCAAGCTTGGTGCATACAATAGGTGCATTTCTTAAGAAATTTCCAGACTATTTTCCAAAGTGGTTGTATTATATTGAATCCATAAAATGGAGAAGAATTAACATTTTAATAATATCTGACCCCCGAGAACAATCTATTTCAACTTATGTTTAGGTCTTTAATTTCTCAGCAGTATTTTCTTGTTTTTAGTATTTTTACATTTGCTTTTAAGTTTTGTCTCTAAATAGTTTATATTTTTATGCCATTATATCTGGTATTTTTAATAAGTTCAATTGCTCATTGCTAGTGCATAGATGCTTAACAGAGTTTTATAGTCATCACATGCCCCTCAATCTTATTAACCCCACTTAATATTTTCCTATAGTTATTGTGTAGATTCAATCAAATTTTCTGTGTAATTGGTCATGTTATTCGTGAAGAAAGTTTTACTTCTTCCTTTTGAATCTGGAGGCTATTTATGTATTTTTATTTATTGCCTGTCTGGCTAGAACCTTTAGTAAAAGGTTAAATAGAAGGGATGAAAGCAAATATTCTGCTTTCTTCCTAATCTTGGGGAGAAAACAATTTCTTTTTTTTTCTGTTAACTATGATGTCAGTAATGGGTATATTATAGATGTCCTTCATTAACTTGAGGACATTCCATATTTCTAGTTTGCTCAACAGTTTTTATACTCAGAAATTCATGTTGAAATTTATCAATTTTTTTTAATCTGTTGAGAGCCAGGCATGGCACACACCTTTAATCCCAGAGGCTGGGGAGGATGAGGCAGAAGGATCACAAGTTCAAAACCAGCCTCAGCATCACAATACCAGACCTAAAATTATACTGCAGAGCTATAATAACAAAACAACATGTTATTGGCACCAAAGCAGATATAAAGACAAATAGAACAGAATAGAAAACACAGAGGCAACCCATAAAAACAGTTGCCTCATACTAGACAAAGGCACCAATAACATTCAATGGAGAAAAGATAGCTTCTTCAAACAATGGTGCTGGGCAAACTGGAAATCCATATGTAGTAGGATCAAATTTAATCCTATCTCTTACCCTGAACAGAACAGCTCAAAGTGGATCAAGGAAATAGGTATGAGACAGAAACCCTACACATACAAGAAGAAAAGGTTGGCCCGACACTCTAACATATCGGCTTAGGAACTGACTTCCTTAGTAAGACCCCTAAAGCATAAGAAGTAAAATCAAAAATAAAAAAATGGGATAGCATTAAACTGAAAAGCTTCTTCACAGCAAAGGAAACAATCAAGAGCATAAAGAGAGAGCCTATAGAATCGAAGAAAATCTTTGCTACCTGTACTTTAGATACAGCATTAATTATTCATTTCTGGGATATGTAAAGAACTAGAAAAACTTAACACACACACACAAAAAAAACCCCACCTTGTAACCCAATCAGTACATGGGTAAAGGGACTGAACAGACACATCACAGGAGAAGAAATATGATGGCCAACAAATAAATGAAGAAAAAATGTTCAACATCTATAGGAATTACAGAAATGTAAATTAAAACTACACTGAGATTCTATCTTAACTCCAGTCAGAATGGCAAATATCAAGAATACAAATAACAACAAATGTTGGCAAAGATGTGGGGAAACAGATACACTCATACATTGCTGGTGGGACTGCAAATTGGTGCAACCATTCTGGAAAGCAGTATAAAGATTCCCCAAAATACTTGAAATGGAACCATCATTTGACCTAGTTATCCCACTCCTTGGTATATATCCAAAGGACTTAAAATCTGCATACTGCAGTGACATAGCCTCTTCAATGTTTATAGCAGTTCAATTCACAATAGCTAAATGATGGAACCAACCTAGATGCCCTTCAAAGAAAATGTGGTGTATATATAAACAACAGAGTATTACTCAGCCACAAAGAGGAATGACTTTATGGTTTTTGCCAGCAAATGGATGGATCTGGAGACTATCATGCTAAGTGAAATAAGCCAGTCCCCCCCAAAAACCAAAGGTTGAATGTTTTCTCTGATAGGTAGAAGCTAACCAGCAATGATGGTGGGGAAATTAAGGGGAAGAATAGTGCAGTAGATTGGGCAATGCAGAATGAAGGTAAGGGATGGGGAAGAATCAAAGGAAGGACAGTGGAATGAATCTGATATTGTTTTCCCAAGTACATATATGAAAACAACCCAGTGAATCCCACTACCGTGTATATCCATAAGAGTGGGACTCTAACTAGAATTAGATATATTCCATGCTTGTATAACTATATAAAAATGGATTCTTCTGTCATGTATCACCAAAAATGAAACAACAAATTAAAACAAAACAAAACAGAACAACAACAACAACAAAAAAAGACAAAGCCAGTCAGCCTAGCAACTTGGTGAGACCCTGTCTCAAAATAAAAAATAAAAAATAAAGGGCTGGTTATGTGACCCTGGGTTTCAAACCTGGTACAAAAATAAATAAATAAATAAAAACATCTATTGAAATGATCATATCTTTTTTTCCTTTTTTTAGTTTGCTAGTATGGTAAATCATAATAATAAATTTTAAAATGTTAAACCAACCTATATTCCAGAGATAAATCCTATTTGGTTGTGATATATTATTCTTTAAAAGTATTAATGAAATCCATTTGCTAACATTTTTTTTGAGAACATTTGCATCTATATTCATGAACAATATTGTTTTAGCCAGGTAGAGTGATGCATGCCTATAAATCCCAGCAACTTAGGAGGCTGAGGAAGGAGGATTGCAAATTCCAAGCCAGACTAGACAACTTAATGAGACCCTATCTCAAAATAAAAAAAATAAAATAAAAAGGATTGGGGTCTAGCTAGCTGGTGGTACAACACCTTTGGTTTCAATCCCCAGTATACTATAGGGTTGCGGGGAGGGGGGGACAGGGAAGAATATTAGTTTTCATTTTTTCTTGTACTTTTTTTTTCTTTTTAAATATATTTTTAATTAACACCTAATAATTGTACACACTTGGGGGTACATTTGACACTTCAATACATGGACATGAGGTATAATGATGGTAATTAGCATATCCATCACCTCAAACATTCATCATTTCCTTGTGCTGGGAACATTCAAAATCCTCTCAATGTATTTAGTTTTGGTATCAGAGTTGTTCTGTTCTCATAGAATGAGTTGGTAAGTAATCACCAGTCATCAATTTTTTTGAAAAGTTTTTGTAGACTGGATGTTATTTCTTCCTTAAGTGTTTGGGTATATTTCACTAGTGAGGTCCACAGTGACATGTCTGAATCCTTTTAACCATAACTTGTTTTTTAAATTAATATAAGGCTATCCAGTTATCTATTTCTTCTGAGTTTGGGGAGTTTTTGTCTCTTAAAAAGCTTCTATTCCATTTAAGTCAGTGGTTCTCAGCAAGAAACAATTTTATATCTTCTTGATGATCGCACCCTTTTACCATTATAAATTGTGCACTTTATTCATGGTTGCTATATTGTTTGCTATGAATCTAATTTGTCTGATGTTAATGTAGCTATTCCAGTTTTCTTTTCATTACAGTTAATATCAGATATCTCTTTTCATGCTTTTGCTTTTTAAACAATTTGTGTCTTTCTGTTGTAAGTTTGTTTCTTAGAGGCAGCAATTAATTGGGTTGTGCTTTGTAAATCCAATCTGAGAACCCTTGCCTTTTAATTTGAATATTGAGACCATTTTCATGTATTAGGATTATTGATATGCTGAGCAGAAGTATTTGATTTATTTTTAGTTCTTGATTTATTTTTATTCTGAATGTTGCCTGCATTTGCACAAAACTATGTACTATGACTATTATTTTTTTCCCCGTATATGGTCCTGGGGATTGAATCCAGCCCTTCAAGTGAACCCAAACACATTCTAATATTTGCTACATAAACTCTCTAAGAGTTATAATAAATGTTGAAGATCTTCTAGTGCAATGATGCTTTAAACTCCTTTATAATATCTCAACAAGTTAACGTTTAAATAAAAATCTCAGTTTATATGAAAGTATAGTACCCCATTAGCATGCAATCTTTGGTGTAACTCACCTTTCTTGAAAGTGAGAGTTTTCTAGTAAAAGAACCTTTCAGATATTTGAAGACATTCTTTTTTTTGTCTTCAATCTTGCTTTCTGTAAGAAAACATTTCTTCAATGGGTCTGACAGCATGAAAACTAAAATGGTTTATCTTGTTGTCTATATTGTATGCGTCCTTGTTATCTTAAATATCCTATTTTATAGCATTATTAAATCCCAAACCTTACCCATCTACCTAGCAAATTTCATGACCAATTTCATTTATTTATTCATTCAACAATAAATAGCCAGAGCATTTACAATGTATAATACAGTAAGAATTAGCCAAATATGTATCTAACATACCCTAGGAGTAAAACAAAATGTTTCATTGTTCTTCCTCAAGCCTTCTTTGTTTACTAAAATTTTGATTTATTTTTATCCCAAATGTTGCCTGCACTTGTACAAAATTGTGCACTCTATTATTATTTTCCCTATGTATGGCATTGGGAATTGAATACAGGGCTTCACGCATGGTAGGCAAGCACTCTATCACTGATCTACACCCTTGGCCCCCTCCACCTAGTGTTTTTTTGTTTTTTGTTTTTTTTGTTTTTGTTTTTTTTGTGCCCAGGGCCTCTCTAACTATGAAGGCCGGCCTTGACCTAGGGACCTTCCTGCCTCAGTCTCTCTAGTAGCTGGGATTATAGGTGTGCACTACCATCAGGTCCAGCCTTGTGCAGAACTGCTTCAGCTGTGCGGGTTTTGTTCTCTCTACTTTCTTTATAGTGCGTCAAGTAGAGGAGGTACATCTACTGATTGATTCATGGATTCAGATCTCTTTAGGATATTTAAATTTCCTTTTTAAAAAAGAACAATTGGAACTAAATGCTCTCTTCACTGTGTTATAGAAATCATCTACTTTTTTGGTGCTAAAAATTGTTGCAACACCTGTGATTCAAAGACACTATTATCTTTTTGTCATAGAATTAGCATAATAACTAATTAGAACAAATTTTAAAAATTGAAAGATAAAATAAAATCATGATTTTATTCTTGTTTAGTGCTGAATACTATTCCATTGTGTGTATATACCACATTTTCTGTATTCTATAGGTTTAATGCAATGCCAATCAAAATCCCAACGGCATTTCTTGTAGAAATAGATAAAGCAATCATGAAATTCATATGGAAAAATAAAAGACCCAGAATAGCAAAAGCAATTCTAAGCAGGAAGTGTGAATCAGGTGGTATAACGATACCAGATTTCAAACTATATTACAGAGCAATAGTGACAAAAACAGCATGGTACTGGTACCAAAACAGGCGGGTGGACCAATGGTATAGAATAGAGGACACAGAGACTAATCCACAAAGTTACAACTATCTTATATTTGATAAAGGGGCTAAAAGCATGCAATGGAGGAAGGATAGCATCTTCAACAAATGGTGCTGGGAAAACTGGAAATCCATATGCAACACAATGAAACTGAATCCCCTCCTCTCACCATGCACAAAAGTTAACTCAAAATGGATCAAGGAGCTTGATATCAAATCAGAGACTCTGCGTCTGATAGAAGAAAAAGTTGGCTCCGGTCTACATATTGTGGGGTCGGGCTCCAAATTCCTTAATAGGACACCCATAGCACAAGAGTTAATAACAAGAATCAACAAATGGGACTTACTTAAACTAAAAAGTTTTTTTCTCAGCAAGAGAAACAATAAGAGAGGTAAATAGGGAGCCTACATCCTGGGAACAAATTTTTACTCCTCACACTTCAGATAGAGCCCTAATATCCAGAGTATACAAAGAACTCAAAAAATTAGACAATAAGATAACAAATAACCCAATCAACAAATGGGCCAAGGACCTGAACAGACACTTCTCAGAGGAGGACATACAATCAATCAACAAGTACATGAAAAAATGCTGACCATCTCTAGCAGTCAGAGAAATGCAAATCAAAACCACCCTAAGATACCATCTCACTCCAGTAAGATTGGCAGCCACTATGAAGTCAAACAACAACAAGTGCTGGCGAGGATGTGGAGAAAAGGGTACACTTGTACATTGCTGGTGGGACTGCAAATTGGTGCGGCCAATTTGGAAAGCAGTTTGGAGATTCCTGGGAAAGATGGGAATGGAACCACCATTTGACCCTGCTATTGCCCTTCTCGGACTATTCCCTGAAGACCTTAAAAGAGCATGCTACAGGGATACTGCCACATCGATGTTCATAGCAGCACAATTCACAATAGCTAGACTGTGGAACCAACCCAGATGCCCTTCAATAGATGAATGGATAAAAAAAAATGTGGCATTTATACACAATGGAGTACTATGCAGCAATAAAAAATGACAAAATCATAGAATTTGCTGGGACATGGATGGCACTAGAGCAGATTATGCTTAGTGAAGCTAGCCAATCCCTAAAAAACAAATACCAAATGTCTTCTTTGATATAATGAGAGCAACTATGAACAGAGCAGGGAGGAAGAGCAGGAAGAAAAGATTAACATTAAACAGACATGAGATGGGAGGGAAAGGGAGAGAAAAGGGAAATTGCATGGAAATGAAGGGAGACCCTCATTGCTATACAAAATTACATGTAAGAGGTTGTGAGGGGAATGGGAAAATAAACAAGGAGAGAAATGAATTATAGTAGATGGGGTAGAGAGAGAAGATGGGAGGGGAGGGGAGGGGGGATAGTAGGGGATAGGAAAGGTAGCAGAATACAACAATTACTAATAGGGCATTATGTAAAATTGTGGATGTGTAACCGACGTGATTCTGCAATCTGCATTTGGGGTAAAATTGGGGGTTCATAACCCACTTCAATCTAATGTATGAAATATGATATGTCAAGAGCTTTGTAATGTTGTGAACAACCAATAAAAAAGAATAAAAAAATTAAACAAAATAAAAATAAAAAAAATAAAAGAAAAAAAAGAAAATTAATGGTTGAGGCTTTGGGAAGAAAATACTAACTGCTATAGTAAAACATTCTCCTGCTCTTCAAAAGGTAATTTTTCTAAAGAAAAAAAATGTGGATACAGTTGACATATTTAGGATCTTTGCTACTTCGTTTACTTTAGTGCTTGTTTGAATTTGACCAGTGCACATTGTATGCATGTAAGAAATTATCACAATGAACCCCATTAAAATGTATAATTAATACAGGTTAATAAAAAAAGACACAGAGAAAAAAAACCTCATCATTATCCAAAGTACATGTATGAAGACACATATTGGTGTGAATATACATTGTATATAACCAGAGATATGAAAACTTGTGCTCAATATGTGTAATATGAATTGTAATGCATTCTGCTGCCATATAGAAATTAAAAAAAAAAAAAAACTCCTCTGAAAGTATTAAATTGATTGTCTTCTTCTGCCTGATCAGGTCAGGGGTATAATTTAACAGGTTTCCTCATTGAGTGGTATTTTGAGAATTACCCCAAAGTTTCTTGCTGCGTGGTATTTATTAAGCTTTCTGCTGTGGCTCAGAGGTTCAGATTCTGGGATATGTTTTTCAAACGAGCCAGGAGTGGCTGACAAGGGAGGTATTATCACCTCATATCCTTCACAGAGCTTTCTCTCCTCTTTCTCGAGAAGCAGTTTTTTTCTTAGATTTCCCATGGCAGGGACCCCAGTGACAGTCCTATTATGGAGACTTAGAGGAAAGAGGCCATGAGAGAAATTTGCTGCACAGAACATCAATATATTTGGTTGGCTGGAATGGCTTTGACCTGTCAGAGAGCATTGCTTCAGATGTGTCCATTCTTTAGAAGGAAACTGAAGGAGACATCAGACTCTGTACAAGCTAACAAACCTTGAATTCAACTTTAGGATGCATCTTCTGTTTTGTTCCTTACTGACTCGACCAGTGAACCAGAAGGGAGTCACCTTTATTAATGCAAAAGAGCCAAGAACAATAAAGACATGTTTTAAGGGCTTATAAGAAATGAATGTGACTGCTGTACAGGACTCTTGCACTATAAAATATTTCCAACAAATTACTTGCATTGACTGTAATTTAATGCAAATGAATGGATGCCTGGGGGTGGTCCTGCTTCCATTGAAAAGAGCAACGTGTTGGTTCAAGAGGGGAAGGGTAGTTCTCTGCCCATCTCCTTATCAGCATTCTTAATTTAAGACACTGGCTGTCTTCACTGCTCACAGTGAACACTACTCCTCTGTTATGCATCATCCTGATGAAATCACTTGGAGAATTAATGCAGAGTAGGAAGCAGTTCTTTGCGGGTATTTTTCAATTAAAACACAGGTCTAAACTTATTTTAAAGCACTGCTGCTTGCATCTTGCATCAATTTGCATATAATCAATTCAGTCTTAATAGTACAGCCTCCAGCTAACTGTCGTTTTTTTAAGGACTATTATATTATTGGAAATATGGATAACTAACAATTTATTGAAGAAACTAAAAATATGTTCATAATATAGTAGGTGGATACTTAAGATATATAACATAATTATTCTCAGGTCTTCAAATATTTCCCACATTCTGTCCAAAGAGAAAAATGCCAATACTATTAATTAATCTTTTAATTTAATAGATTATTGATATTGTATTATTAGGAATTATACTGAAAATATATATATATATATATATATATCTCCTCAATGGTAATATGTAGTATATTTGGGTATGTTCTATGCACCATATATGTATGGTATAAATGTACATACTACTGAGTGCTGCATTTCTGTATGCTAAATAAACAATCATTTGCTTATCAAGCAGGATCAAGAATATTTATGACTTGTAAAAACTGGTATTATATTTTTTCTATAAATTTTGGGGCTTTGCAAGGTAAATGGTAGTAAATATTAAAGTCTAGTACTTATAGATCTATTTTCGGAGTTTTGCAACACCATAGAGATATACTTGACTAGTATAAACAACAGTAGGTTTTTGTCCTGAAGGATAAAACATATCTAAGTCAAACTTCACCGCCATTCAGAAAAATACCTACATATTGACATGCAATATTTATTTCCTAATACAATTTAAATGAAACATTTCTAGTACAGAGATCTGGATGTTCTCCTTTATTATACATTTTCTTGAGATACTCACACCAATTTTGACCTGTTGGATGGACATTTGCTGCCAGATTTGGGGTAAGCTGGGGAGAAGTAAGAGTTGATCTTATGTAATTATCTAACCGTTCCCTCTGGATAGCAAATATATTCTCAAAAGTTAAAAAAAAAATATGTAAATCCAAAGCATTCCTTGATTTTGGCTAAAAATATTTGGAACATACATACATTTATACCATATGTATATGGTGCATAGAACATATCCATATATACCACATATTACAGTTGAGGTAGCTTATATGTATACGGAGCTTTATATTTAAAGTCAGTATAATTACTAATAATATAGGTGCTATTAATAGGTGCTGAACAAAACAGATGGGAAATAATGAATTGGAGCTCACAAAAAAATTAAGAGGTGGTACGAACTGAGGTGGGATTCAGAATGCTGCCATTTCTGATCCTCTGAGATATACTGTATGATTCTGTTATAATCTTCCACCTTGAAGTGTTGCTTTCTAAATAAGCCTTATGTTTTAAAGATGATTTAATGAAATAGTAAAAGTCAGAATACTGTACAAGTTTATAATAATTAAAACCAACACAATACAAAATTTAAGACTGAATAACTGACTTATTTTTTAAAGCAAAGATGCCTATTTGCTGAGATTGCTGCAATATTTTTGATACTGTTATTGAAATATCAACCTCTCATAAATATTTTAGAAAGCTCTCAGATGGAATTTTATTTCCTCTAGCAAAAATAATACAAGTTTAATTTTAGATATGGGCCTCTTCTGGTTAATTTTACAGTTAATTTTCATCTCTAGCAAGATGTAGATGTTTTGTATTTATCAAACAATGTGTTTTTTTAAAAAGCTGAGCTTTATTTGTATCCATAATAAATTTCCTTGGTATGTTATCATTTAATTAACTCATAATTAAGTACACTGTTTTTCACAATGTTATTTCAAAGCATGAAAACTGTGAAGTTTGCCAGGTTTGTATACATATGTCTCCACAAGATTCCAAAGCTATTCAAATAGCATTCAAGACACTCTAAGCCACTTTGAGTTTTTGTATGAAAATAAAGGATTGCAAAGTCAAGTTTAAACAAAGGTATGAAAGCATACATAGTAAAGACGACAAACAGATTAAACTGCTCTTAAGCCATACTATTTGCTTTCCCCATTTTCATCAGAACACATCTTAAGTTATCAAAAGTATGTCACTATTCTTTTTTAAACAAATGCCTTTGTCACTGTGTGCCACAACCTAACTAAAAATTGAATAAAACTGTGTGCACATATTTTATTCAAACACTGTATAACAATAAATATTTAACTCTTTGCCCAGATTGACACCTAGTCTCCAGCCTGAGTCCTGTCCTTGCCTGAACAAAGCCTCGGGTAATGGACTGCATTCTTGTACAGGCAATGGCAATTGTGAACATGCCTTGGGCGCTGTGGTAACATAGAGTGTCGTGAACCTTTTTTTCACACATTGAGGCCTGCCTTGAACTAATTTGGACAATTAATCCTAAAGCTGCATAGATCAGCAATAGTCCACCATTAGGGCTAAATCAGGACACAAAAACTAATGCTCACTGTCCATTAAGCACTTTAGTACCAATATAATACAATACTAATAGTACTAAAATATGACCTTGAACATTACTTCTGAGTATATCAAAACCTTTGTATAGGAGCCATACTTTAGAAGAAAAAAAAGCATATATTTCTCTTACAAGAAGAAGAAAATAAATCATAAAACAAACAATGAACCAAATGAGCCTGCTGGAAAATTTTGGAATATTTACTAATATACTGAAACATCCAAAGGAAATAAAAGAAATAAATTTTAAAACAGTGCTCTCAATATTAAACAGTATTCTTCTTCTTCTTTCTGATTATATCTCACACATAAATGGCACCTGTGAATTTTTCTGTCCAAATTTTTAGGAATTATTTTTTGCACATGAATGGAAAGGATTTTTTTTTAGAAAACAGATATTTAGGGAGCATCTGCTTATGACTGATCACTAAAATGCAGCATTGAAATAATCATCATATAAAATGTGCCTTGGACTTACCCAGAGCAACTCTCACAGAGAATTCTGAGTTACCTAAAGGAGGGTGGCAAACTGCAGCAAGGTTTTGTGCTATAATAGCATCAGTAAGTAGTTATGACACATTCTTGGGCCTTTACAGCCTAAATTATTGACTGACTCTTTACAGATAGTTTGTCACTCCCTGGTTTATAGAATTTAGAAATATGAAGAATTCCGACTCCATATGAAAAAAAATGATTCAAATCTAAACACCTAGGAGAATTTATGCATCCTAGATAGAAAGGTACCCAGCAAACAGAAAATATGGTTTGGTTGTATCCAAGTGCCACTGCTAGGAATTATTGTCCAAGTTGTATGCTTGGGGTCTGGCTTATGTGCTCACCATGTGTGGTGATATGTGTGTATCACTTCTTAAGTGGGCAGTGGGTGTTATTTATACTATGAGAAAACTCTGAAATTTAATAGGACAATAAGGTTTAGCAGTTAAGAACTGAAGTTTGAGAGCTAGCCAGCCCAAGTTCCATCTGGACCATTTATTAGCCATATATATTGGTTGAGTATGTTGACCTTCTCAGCTTTAGTTTCCTCATTATTAAAATGAAGATATTACAAGTGAGAGTGCCTTTCTGAATTAGTTGCTTCAGGGATTAAATACATTAAGATGGGTGAAGTAAGTACAGTCACACACCCAGTACTGATGTTACATCCAAAGGACCATGCATACAACAGTTGTGCCATAAGAGTAAAGTGTAACTGAAAAATTCCTATTGTCTACTGATGTCATAGCCATCCTAATGTCACAGAACAATGCATTACTCACATATTGTGGTGACGCTGGTGCAAACAAATCGAGTCATATAAAAGTATGGGACATAGAATTGTGTGTAGGACATGTGGAAAATGGCTATGCTACTGATTTATGTACTTATTGTACTGTACATTTTATAATGATTTTGGTGAACTTATATATATGTGTGGAAAAAAAACAGTTGCTGCAAGACAGCCTCAGGCAAATCCCTCAGGAGAGATTTTAGAAGAAGGAATTGTCAATACAGAAGGTGACAGCTTCATACATGTTATTGCCCTGGAGATCTTCTGGTGGGACAAGACAGAGAGGAAGACAGTGATACTGATCATCCTACCCTGTGTGTGTCTCAACAAATGCATGTATTTGCTTCTTAGTTTTTAACAAACGACCAAAAAGGCTTAAAAAGGAAAAAAGTTTTTTTTAATAGGAAAAAAGCTTATCTAATTTGAAAAAAAGAGACATCTTTGTACAGCTGTGAAATGTGCTTGTGTTTTAAGCTGTTATTATGAACAAGTCAAAAGGTTAAAAATTAGTTCATAAAGTAAAAATGTTATACTAATCCAAGTTTAATTTAAAATTGAAGAAAGAAAAGAATTTGAAAAATAATTTAGCATAGCCTAAGTGTGTGGTGTTCATGACGTCTATGGTAGCTTAGGTCACATCCTAGGCCTCCACCTTCACTAACCACTGACTCACTCACCTGGAGCACCTTCCAGTCCTGCAAGCTCTATTCATGACAAGTGGCCTGAACAGGTGTTACCATTTCCATCTTTTATACATTTTGTTACTGTACAATTTCTATATGTTTAAAATACACAAATACTTGGCATTATGGGACAATTGCTGATAGCATTCAACACAATAATGCCTGTGCAGGTTTGTGCCCTCCTAGCAGTCGGCTACACCATATAGAGATGGCTCCATATTTCTAGGTTGTGTAACTATGCTCTGAGTTGTTTGCAGGATGTCAAAATCACCATGTCCAGCTTAGACTACATGCACAATAAATATTAGTTATCACTATCTTCCAACACAAAACTATGAGTTAAGCTAAGGCTTAAGACTTCGTGATTATAGGTCTGTAGACTCCCACAGATGTCTGAATCCTGAAAAAATTAAATAATAGAAATAACAAAGCCCATGCCTTCATTTTCTAGGTGAGGAAACTGAGGCAAATGGACACTGATACATTGATGTTCTGGTTCAATTCTGCAGGTTTTATGGTGAAATGTTTTCCAGTAGAAAACACTGCTAACAGGATTTTCTTACTTCCCTCCAGGTCCATTGGTGGTGAGATTTTGGCAAATGTACTTTCTATTCTGGAAACAAAATTTTAGATATAAAAAGTTATGTTATGGAGAAACAGAATAATTTTTTTGGAGAAAAAAAGTGGGGATCAGTGGATACTAAAGGGATGAGGCTAAATCTGCCTGCTTTGAGTCTGTCTCGTAGATATTCTAGGAAAATGAACAATGTCATATCCCACCAGTGGTCAAAAGAATGAGGACTATGATGTTGCTCATCACGGTAGTATTCTTTCAAGAATATTGCCATTTTTCTTGCAAGAAAGGGAGTCTTTAACTTCTTATTTATTTAGGAGTCTGTTTTAGCCAACAAGTATTGAGCCTTGACATCAGTAAACTATTACACTAAGACAGCAATACTAAAGTGGGTTTTTAGAAAATTTTTATAGGAAATGCTTCTCATTGACCACTTAAAAATCTTAGAATAGATTTCTTAAATAACAATGTCTGTGCTATATTTCAAGCAGAACCAGTTTCTACCTATAGTTAATTGCTACTTCTAAAAGGAAAGTGCTTGAATAAGACCACTCAGAAGCAGGTCTTCTCTAGAAATTATATATGAGTCTGTTTAATAAGCACAGGAATTTTCCCCAAAGTAAGGAAGGGAGGGTGGAAGGAAGGAAGAGAGAAAGGAAAGAAGGAAGATGAGAACACTAGCGAGAGGAGGCTGAGGCTGGCTAGCCCTGGGCATCACTGGTTCAAACTCAGGTGGACAAACCCAGTGAAGGAGCTTGCCCTCGCTCAGGTGCATGCGGCTAGCAAGAGGATGACTGTGCTTTGAGCAGAAGTTAATTGAGTCCTGGGTTCCCACTGATCAAGTAGTTCCTCATGTATAAGGAGTCCATTTTTGAAAGGAGATTATAATAAGAGTTCTTAAACTTTGTTTTTGTTGCCAGGAATCACTTTGGCAGCCTGGTAATGTCCATCTTAATAGTGTTTTTGTTTATTTGGACTTTTCACCAAAGCTTTCAACTTCAAAATAATTCCAGGTTAACCTGCAGTTGCAAAGATGTGTACAAGGTGTGTGTGCCCTGTCCCCAGCTTTCGCCAGTGTTAACATCTTCAATGTGGACACTGGGACCCCGGCCAGACGTGACCCTCAAGCTTTATACAGATTTCAGTGGTTGTACACTGACTCATGCATCATGTGTGTATGTATGTGTATAATTCTGCGAAATTTTATTAAATACGTGGCTGTGTGTAGCCACAACTCCAATCAAGATACAAGTGTTCGATCATTTTAGGCTCCCTTGTGCTACCCTTTATAGTCACAGTCCCTCAAATCCCTAATCCTTGGAAATGACTAATTTGTTCTTTATTTCGATAACTTTTTATTTCAAATATGTTATATAAATGGTATTGAACTTAGGTACATTTTTTTCACTCAGTATAATTCCCCTGAGATCATACATATTAATAGTTCACTGCTATTTGTTGCTTAATAGTATCCCATGGTGTGGTTGCAATACAGTTTAATTAACCATATTCCTCTTGATGGACAACTGGGTTTTTTCCAGCTTTTAACTGTTGCAAATAAAGCTGCTGTGAACATCCATGCACAAATTTTCATGTAAAGATAGGATTTTATTTCTTTAAGACAAATAAAATATATTATATATAAATATAAAATATATAAATATATATAAATATAAATATAAAATATATAAATATATAAATATATAAATATATAAATATATAAATATATATATATATATATATATATATATATATATATATATATATATGCTTAGTTATTATTCAGGGCACCTGAGCAATGCCCCTTTTCACAAGCAACATATGGGTAATTCAATTTCCCTTTATCCTCACTAGCATTTCATGGTGTCACTATTTTTTTTTTTCATTTTGATAGGTAAGTAGTGAAATCTCAACTGTAATTTTTAATTTGCATTTCCCTTATGACTAATGATATCAAATATCTTTTTAGGAATATTTTCCCTGTGTATACACTTGTTGGTGAAGTTTCTAGTCATGCATTTTTACTATTTTAATTATTGGATTTTGAGAGTTCTTTATGTATTATAGATACAAGTTCTTTGGCAGTCATAAAATTCACAAATGTTTTCTCCAAACTTGTAACTTTTCATCCTTTTAATGGGTCTTTCACAGAGCAAAGATTTTTAATTTTGATTAAAACTAACATATCAATTTTTCCTTTTATAGATTGTGTTTTGGTATCATTTCTAAGAAATCTTAGAATATCTAGGCTTAGATTCTGAATATGTTTTTCTAAAATCTTTTACACTTTTAGGTTTTACATTTGAATCTGTCATTCATCTTGAAAGGCTATCTAGGCTATCTGAAAAACTATTTTGGAAAGCATAAAATACACAGAATTTAAAAATGAGACTTATTTCATTGAAATTCAGTTATCAACTGCTCTAAATAAACATTTTCTGATATTTTTAACTTTAAATAATATCTATCGATACAATAAAGAACTATCATCAAAGGGTGATAAGCACAAAACCTACTTTGAGAAATGAGGAGCAAATAAAATTTCATGAAAATATGTGATTTCTATCAGTCTCAAAGCCATAGACAAGACATTGCCAATACTACTGTGAGTACTTGTGGACATTTATAATTAAAATACATTCTCGAGTTCTGATGGATGTTACTGAAAACAAAGATGCATTTTCCCACATACAATTTCAAAAATCCAGAGTTAAAGAATCACTAATTCAGAAAAAGTAATAAATTTATTCCATCCATTTCCAGATGGGAAAGCTAGGATCAACTGGTAGATACTACACTGTCACTAATACATGACTTTTAAAGCATTTCAATACAAATCATAAGACATGATTTAATGTTTAGCTGTCTGTAAATGTTCCTCTGCTGCCTAGGAAGGGAACACATTTCCTTATTCAGAAATTTTTCCAGCAGCCAGAGAACCTTCACCAGAAGCCAGTGGGAGGACTGTAATGGAAAATGACTAAGACCCTTCCTTGAGCCAGTGAGCTCTGCTTTGGAAAAAAAGGGTGTCAGGTCCCTGTACTTCCAGATTGTGTCCTGGAGACCCAATGGGAAAATAACTGCCCATGTTCAGTCTAATCCCAAGCCACCCTGCTGAAGCTGTTTGAAAGCCATTGTTAATTTTTCATCCTCATTTTCCAAAGCATTTAATAGATTGCTGACTGGTCAGTATCAGGAAATGGTGCTGTTTTCATTATTATATGTAAATTAATCTACTGAAAGAAGAAAGCACAAGCATTTAGCAGCGTAAGGTTGTCCTGTTTTGACAGCATTTTACTTACAGGTTCAAGAGTAATTACTGAAATAAATCATCAATAGGTGGTGGCGATATCGATTTTGTGTCAGCACCTGAGTAAACTATAACCCAGCTTCGGTGTGGAGCCCTGTTCATTGTCTTTTGTGCTTTAGTTCTAAATTGCTGTCCAAAAAAAGGCTTTTTAGCTTCCACATGAAATTGCCTACTGAGGTGCTTTTCCCAGGAAACCTCTGTGCCCACATCACCTCTCCCTCCCCAGCTCTCACCCTCCCCAGTCTCTCTGGACCATTTTACTGAGCTCTCTTAACTAGTGTGAAATGCTAATATGGATCGCTGCCATGTTCCAACAAAGTGAAAGGAAAATGTGATTACTGGTCAGAGGGTTTCATATTAGCACTTGCTTCTGCTAATTTAAAAATAGGTTGGACTGCAGGAAAAGCAATTCCCTCCCTTAACATTCGTTTTTTCAGCTGTTCTTTGTTTAATAAATATCCTCTGGGCCTGAACTAATGTGAACAGGGGAAAGAGAACTGAGTTCTCATTCTATTAAATGCAAACTCAAAATCTAGCTGGATTTAATATTTTTAAAGACCACTTTAAACTTGATCTTCAAACCCAAATAAAAAGACCTCTGTGGTTTGATGTATTTATTTATTTGCTGGATGGCTCAGACAGAAAATCTTCTTTGGTGTTCTGAGTTTATGAAAGGTGGGTCAGGTAACTTTGAGTGGAAGGACAGTGAATCAGGATAATCTAACCTTAAACTCAGATTCAACAGTTTTTGCTTCATACCAAGAAATGTTCCTCTGGCTGATAACAAAAGGTAGATAAATGAAGAAGAACATAAAAAGCCAAAGCTTCTACATTTGCAGAATCACAAATCTCCATCTCATTTAGATGTCTCTTAAATTTTGATGAGGACTAGCTATGTGTATCCTAGAAAAAATAACTCTTCTCATTCCTGTTTAATTGTGCTTTGCCTTTTGAATAAACATTTCTGACTTTCCTAGTTCAAAATCCAGGCTTCTTTTCCATTTCCAAAAATCATTTTGCCTCTGTGGATACATGTGTGTCAACAAAGCTGCCTTTCCAGTTCTGGGCCCTAAGCCTGGTCAGTCATGTATTCCGTCCAATTCATAAAACATTTACTTCCACACATTTCCAAGATCTTCAGATCATCAAAGAAAGCTTAGAATGCATATTAATGATTATATCATCTTGACATTTATGTACTACTTCATATGTTATCAAACTGTTATCCCCTCATTTGAAAAAAAAGTGTCATTATCTATATTTTGCCACTAAGGAAACTGAGTATGAAGTAATTATGTGCTCAGAATCAAACATCCCTTAAACAGAAGGCTTAATTCTTGACTCCTTGTTTTCTGTTTCATACCTTTCACTGCTTTAGGTAAAGCACCTTCTAATATAAATGTTTTACAGGTTTCTTCAACTCTTTCAGCCATCCCTTTGAGTTCTTCTCTTCCTTCTACCTGGATCAGGTGCCCCCGTCCTGAGTTTGGGCTGTCAGAAATGTACACGGCTCTCAGATAAACCCACACAAGACAGCTACATGCAGTTTTGGACCCCTGCCTAGAATAATTCTTTAAGAATTGTTGACCTTGTAATCAATGTTGCAGGGAACTGCCCCTCAAAGTTTTTGTATGTTTCACCCCAGCACAGTGCCTTGAACATAGTAAACATTCAAAAGATGTTTGTAGAATGAACCAGTGAATATACACTTAGAAATCTCTGACATGCCATCAAAACATTTCCAAGCCTTCTCTGGGGGATGTCAGGCAAATGTAAATGTGAGTGGAAAACTCAGCAAATGTCAACAGGCTATAAATAATCACTTGGTCTATCAGTGCAGGGAATTTACATATACAGACATTTCCTTTGATGAATGCTAAAGCTCATAATGAAAAGGAACACGTATTTTGAAAAATTAAACATCAGAACTAAAACAGCGAAAAAGCACGGGCTTTGGATCAAAGGCCTGCTTCCCCTCTCGGCTCTGCTCCTTTCCTTAGACAAGTTATTGAATATTTTTCTGAGCTCCGGTTTCTTCATTTTAAAACAGGCTTAATAGTCTCTCCCTCATTTGATGATTGTGAGGATCAAATGCGACAATGTCTGCCAAGAGCCATTGGACACCTAAAAGGCTCTTTATACATTGCACTTCTTTCCTTCTTTCTTAGAAGAGGGCAACGTTCAGGTCTTATTTCTGAAGAAAATTGACAAGCCATGAATGGGTCCAAATATGAAATTCTCTATAGGTAAATTAGAAATTTGGAAACTTAAAAAAATATATATTATTTTAAAGATTTACCTTAGGACACTGAAGCTTCTTAAACTCTGGTCTGGCAGAAAGAGTGCCCTGCCCAACTGCAATTCTTTGACTTGTATTCATTTATCAAAATCCTGAGTTTGGCTCTTGAGACAAACACACGTGAGCCCTGAAATATAACACTGTAGATGGTGGTCACATAGACAAGGGCACAGAAGGAACTAGTTCCTGGGTGGAAGCGCTGAGGTTGGGAGGATTGCCAGTGGTATCTCAGGACTTGTAACATTTGAACTAGCCATTAAAAATTCAGTTAAACTTTTTTTCCACTTCCATAAAAATGTTGGCAGTGAATACCCAACAGTGTGATTGATTCCAGGCGCCAAGAAGGCCTGACATTTGACTTTGAGTGCTCAGTTGTTGCCCTCACTCTTGCATGTGCTTTGGCCTTTTTCTGTTGTCCCTTTGGCCTGGCTCGTGTCTCCACAGTGACACAGTCCCAGGGAATGGGAAGAACTGCTGCCTGTTCCCCTTAGCCGTGTATGCATGGTCTTACCTTTAATAAGCTTTGTTCTTAAACTCCAACCCTAGATAAGTTCATTTTCCTATCATCCGTGCCTGTGATATGTCAACTCAGAGATATTCACACAAATCTGGGGTTGGGGAGTTCTACTTATGTAGAGTCAGGTTGACAGAACCAACTCAGGAAAAAATGGCATCAGAGACAAAAAGTTGAGAGCCAACTGCTATTGCTTACTGGTAACACTAAAAATGCTAATAAAAACAGAAGAATCAAAGTAGCTTTAGCATGTACACAATATTCTATGGACATCTAGAAGTGTATTTCTTTCAGTTCTTACAACACCATCAGCTGGTATTATTACTCAGCTTTACAGAGGAGAAAACATGGTCTAGAGGTAAGGCCAGAAATCAAACACAAAAGCCTATGTGATTCCAAAGACCTTGTGCTTAGGTCTTAACTATGTTCTGCCTCCTGCCTCTTATTGAACCTCCAAACACTTGTGACTTGGAGAAAGGGAAAGAAGTCCAAATCACTCAGGAGTTCTGTTCACTTCATTCATCTTCTGATGGCCTAATTTGTCCTTCTGTGTTTAGAGTATTCATTGACCAAGCATTTGAATTTGAGTAGATTAGCATTTTAATAGTCAGAGTAGCGTATCAGTCAAGATGCTTTAAAATGCATTTAAATTAAAGCCTTATTCAAAGTGTTTGGCTCATAAAACAGTAAAATTTACAGGGAGGAGTGATTCAGAATCAGCTGCCCAGTGATGGTACCAAGGACCCAGCGTACTTCCATTTGCCTGCTGCGGCTTCCATAAGTTGAGCTGCATCCTAAGACTGGCTCCCATCACGGCGGCAACATGGTTCTGGGCTTCACATTGACCTTCGGTGCAGTCCAGACAGGGCAGACGAACATTTTCCAAAATTATCCCCAGAAGCCCTTCAATTTTAACTCATATCTCACACACCTAAATTGAGTCATGTGCCCTTTTTGAAACCAATTTCTGTCCAGATTGACCAGAAGAATGCCACAAGATGATTGGTTAATGTCTAGGTTATCTGAACCAATTACCATGATAAAGAGAATGGGGATTTCTTGATTGTTTTAGACCGCCAGCAACCAAGAGGGGCTGGTTATATCATAGGAAAAAAAAATTATAAAAAATAACTACTGAATTAATTCTCTTGGTAACTGAAATATGAGTCTATCTCTAGGAAGAGCATAATAAAACTTTCAAGATTTCTATCAGTATATTGTTTGTGATAAAACTTTCAAGATTTCTATCAGTATATTGTTTGTGATGTTTTTTATATATTAGCCCAATTCTCTCAAGTTTTTGTAGAGAAAGAAGTTCCCTGTTTTCTCTTTTTGTTTTTAAATTCTTTCCAGCAACTAGCAACATCATTAATAACAAAGGAGCATTTTTATACAAACTTCATTTTTAGTTGGAAAACATTTGTCATTGACTTATTTGACAAATATTTTTGATCACTTAATATGTATATGACATTGTGCTAGGGCCAAGAGAGAGGGAGAGGTAGAGAGGGAGAGAGGAGAAGAGAGAGAGAGAGAGAGAGAGAGAGAGAGAGAGAGAGAGAGAGAGAGAGAGAGAAAAGACGTAAAGACTGAGTTTAAAGGATATTCTAAGTAAGATTGGGAGATTATGTTTTTATGTATTAATCATAGTTTAGCTATTGAGAATTGAGTTGCTATAAACATCGATGTGGGTACATCACTAAAGTATGCTGATTTTAAGTCCTTTGGGTATAAACCAAGGAGGGATAGCTGGGTCAAATAGTGGTTCCATTCCCAATTTTCCAAGGAATCTCCATACTGCTTTCCATAGTGGTTAAACCAATTTGCAGTTCCACCAGATGTATGAGTGTACCTTTTTCACCATATCATCACTAATATTTATTGTTGCCTGTATTGTAGATGCTTGCCATTCTGACAGGAGTGAGATAAACTCTTAGAGTAGTTTTGATTTGCATTTCTCTAATTGCTAAAGATGTTGAACACTTTTTCATATATTTGTTGATCAATTGTATTTATTCTTCTGTGAAGTGTCTGTTTAGTTCCTTAGCCCACTTATTGATTTAGGTTATTTGGGTTTTTTTTTTTTGGTGTTAAGTTTTTTGAGTTCTTTATATAAAGAACTCCTAGAGATTAATGCTTTATAGGAGGTGGATGTGGTAAAGATTTTCTTCCAATCTGTAGGCTCTCTACTCAGTTTATTGTTTCCTTTGCTGAGAAAAAGCTTTTCAATGGACTATTACTTTGCTTTAAAGAAAAGTAAAATTATGAAATTTGCTAGTAAATGGCTGGAATTAGAGAATATCATGCTAAGCAAAATAAGCCAATCCCCCAAAACCAAAGGCCAAGTGTTTTCTCTAATATGTTAATTTACAACAAGGCTGGGGGGCACTAGGGTAGAATAGCATTACCTTAGATTAAGTAGAGGGAAGTGCTGGTAGGGAAAGGGAGAGGATGAGGGAATAGAAAAGACAGCAGAATGAAACAGACATTATTACTGTATGTATAAATGTGACTACATGACTAATATGATTCTGCAACATGAGAAATTATATCCCATCTATGTATGATATATCAAAGTGTATAAATGCATTCTACTGTCATGTATAACTAATTAAAACAAAAAGTAATTATAAAGCAGATTGATATTAATTTAAGCTAAAAAAAAAAAAAAACCTCTCAAAGTCCATAAGTAGGCAGATGGTTTCTCATCATGTGCACAAGACAAGGAAAGTTTGGGGTAGTAATCTTTCTGAATCTGCAAACTTACCAGTTAAATATTGAAGATACTATACTCATTGGGAAATGAGGAAGTTTGCTGTGTCTGAAGTTATTGGCTTGATAAGAAAGTGTCTTGCTTTGAGAGCAATGTGGTTGGGGGTGGGAGATAGAAGAAGCAGTGACAGAGTGTGGGCATATAAGGCTCCAACTAGGAAGACAGAAGTCGCACACTCTTTGCATTTCAAAAGAGCAAATCTGAAGTAAAGGCTTGTTTATAAAGGCAACAGAAGAGCTGGAAAACCAAATATGGACAGTCGGCCACCTGCAGATAAGAATAGCAGGAAGCCACTGTTACCTTTAGCAGAGACAGGCAGAGGGTATTAGGGTTTATATGAGGTGTCCCTCAAAAGTTCCTGTGTTAATACAAGAGGTAAAATGATTAGATTATGAGAACTATAACCTCATCAGTGGATTAATCCATATGATGGATTAATAAATTGAAAGGACTACCTACTGTACTGGGTGGTAATTGTAGGCAGGTGGGGTGTGGTTGGAGGAAGCAAGTCTCTGGGGCATTCCCTTAGGAATTATATCTTGTTCCCCTGGCTCCTCCTTCTCTCCTTCTCTGCTTTCTGATGAACATGAGCAGACCAGCTTTCCTCTGTCATGCCCTTCCAACATCTGCCCAAAACAAGGGAGTTGCTTGACCATGGACTAAACCTCTGAAACCATGAACTCAAAATAAACCTTTCCTCTTATAAGCTGTACTTGTTGCGTATTTTAGTCATAGCAGTAAAAAGCTGGCTAAAACAGACAGCGAATGTGGAATGTGTTAGTCAGCTTTTATCACTATAACAAAATACCTGAGACAATTAATTTATAAAGAGAAAAGGGTTCTTTTGACTCCCCGTTCTAGAGATTCTAGTCCAAGTTTGCATGGCCCTCTGGAAAGAGCAGAAAATATTGACAAGAGCATGCTGTGAGGCAAACTGCTCACATCACAAAGAAGGAAATAAAAACAGAGGAAAAGACTGAAATTGGAGTCCACCATCTCCTTTGAAGGTACACCCCCAATGAATCAATCTCTACAAAGCGCTATATTCTAAAGGTTCCACTATCTCCCAATAATGCCATCTTGGGGACCAAGTCTTTAACACATGGATCTCTGGGGATTTTTAACATTGGGTAATGGAGACCAGAGGCCCTGGCCACCTAGTAAAAGCTGAAACTTTGGAGGAATACCTGGGAGGAGCAGGATCTCAGGAGGAAATGCAGTATCTTCTGATCATACTGCCTGAGGGGAGAGAAGTGCCCCAGCTCCTTCCTCCCCCTTGGCAATCCCCCCTCTGGGGTTTCCTCCATTGGCACAACCCTTCCAAAATCCAGTTGACCTGGGGTCTGCTTGGTCAGCTTCTGGGAAGTGGAACCAAACAGAGCAAAGTGGAGGAGTCAAACATGAACCTCAGGGTAGACAGACCCAGGAATGGCATGGCAGGCAATGCAAAGCCATGCCATCTAGCCTCTTCCAAAAGCACCCCCTGGAGTAGGTATGATGGAGGTCAGTTGGTGCATCTGTAGCAAGTGAAGGTGTAAATGGAACAACATGTTTGGTGGCTGCACATGCAGACTGGGGTGAAATAAGAGGAGCTGGATAAAAATACTTGCTGGATAAATGTTTAAGTAAAGGAGCAACTGAGCAACTGATGTCCTCTCACCATGGGAGAGGCTGCTACCAGAGCCATGAGCTGACATCTCAAAGAAACCAGGTAACAAAACCAATCTCAACACAACAGCCATTTCACCTCTATATAATCCCTAGCTCAAGATGAACCCATTCTTGATTTCTTTATCAAAATATGAAAGCAGATGCTATATACATTTAATTATATACTTAAGGAGCACTAGTTAGGTGAAGTTCCCACGTCAGAATTCTGAGTCAACCTGACGACCAAATTTCCCTTTTAGGGCATATATCTCAGGTCTTAAAACATAGCTTGCCCAGTATGGCAGGAGAAGGCACATCTTTAAACACAGTTGGAATATCAACCACAATCCAAAAGGCCACACTGTATTGTCTAAATCTGGCCATATTTCAGAAAAATGGGGACCATAAATACAGTGTTAAGCATGGAATAGGGCAGAAGCAGATGATGCTTACAAGGCTTGTAAAATAGCCCCACAGAATACAAATGAGTTCACCTGTCAGTATCCAAACCCCAACAACTCAGCAACTAGGTGCCTTCTGGTCCCTGTCCTCACCTAATCACTCAGTCTCCTTCTGTATTTTCTATCACTCTGGTGATTTAGAGCCTCATCCCAGAGATTAGTCCATTCCAGCCGATTCTTTCAAATGATTACACTTGCTATAACGTCTTCAAAGAAGATTAATGCTTCTTCAAAACAGTAACACTGCTTTTGGGACTGATTGTAACTACCTACTAATAGATCAGTCATGTGACTGACTACATGCCCAACTCTCCTCTCATGTCAGTAAAACAAAGAGAAACACAGGAGGAGCCTGTTCCGTGTGTCCTTCACATATTGTAACTCATGTGAAATGAAATCCCTATTTATTCATCTCTTTTAGTAGCTTGCATTTGTAAGTTGCCTGCTCCGTGGTTTATAAATTATTTTAAACTCTTACACTACTGCTCAAAAATATAAATGTGTGTGTTAATATTGTAGACTAGGACTCGGCTGCTGATAATACAAGGGAAATTTAACTAGCTTATAAATGTTAAAATGTAAAAGCAAAGGAAGTCTTGCTATTCATCTTCTCTGCAATATTCAGACATTCATGAAATTGAAAGTTAATGTACCAGGGACTTTCATTATCTGACCCATTCCATCCTATCTATTAGATTCTCAAAGCACTGGAGACTGAGGACCAATATGTCACCAGCACAGGACTGGAAAGGTCACAAAAACGAAGCATCAATAAAGCACTTCTAAATTAAATTTCACAGTGCTCAGCAGAAAATATGTCCCACGGACTAAGAATATTTGTAAAAATGGGACTGATAGCTAGACATGACTTGAAAACAGAAACATATTTCCTGATTTTAAAAATTATGTTAAAACTATGTTTACATACACAGGAAGAAGGTATGATTTTAAATGCCTAATAAGGGAAAAAGACAATATGCCTTGGAAACACTATAAAGTAATGATGATAGAATTTACTAGCAAATGATTCAGACCTGTTAGTCTTCTTTCTTTTCTTAAGTCTGTGGTGATAGCGTTCTATGTAGGACTTATAAAATCCATGTGATTTTCGTACCTTTCCATAAATCACAGTGTGACATTTACTTTAAAGATTTTTTTCTAATCATGGTCTTTGCTATTTTTGCATCTAAAATGTATCATCTTAATTCACTTAATAAAAATGAATCCATGAAAATTTTTTATTTCTTTTAGCTTTCCAAATTTGGAGTAATTATGAGTACTCAATTATGCAACATGCATATTTGTGAGATTTGATATCCACATTTTAATTGTAATTACCCATCACAAAGTAGGTATTCAGTGGGACTCTCCTCTGAGTCAGCTACAGAGACAGGAAAAGATATAAAAGGATAAAAAGTACCACAGTTTAGCTGAGTGGTCCATGAGTCACACACAAAGATGCAGGAGGTCCCAAAAGGGAACAACTGCTAGGCCTGATGGGGTAGACTGTCAGCCACTGGTTTCCAGATGTTGAAATTACAATTTCAAAGAATTTGAAAGACTGGCATTGAATTGTTATTTTATTCAGAAAATTAAAAACGACAATCCTGCTATTTAAAAAACGGCTACTATTTTATGTCTAGGAAGGACATTCTAACATGACAGTTTTTGCAATGACATTATGAAAAATAAAAATTATCAAATAAATTGAGCTTAGTGGCTCAACAATTACATTATTATATTGTTATCAGTAGGGCAAGAGCCCTAGTACTGAGTTTCACTTCTAGTCCTCATATTTCCTTTCATTTGAGGGGCACTTATTTTATGGACTAGGATTTGGGAGCTTTTGGTAAATTTTAAATGCTAAGTAGGTTCTGCAATATAGAAGTGACATGAGGTGATCTTCCTAGTTCCTGGAACTTATAATTCAGAGGAGGAAGCAGCATATATTAATATGATTAGCTATCAAAAAGAATTAATTACGTAGGTGGCTAAATACAAGATCATGTAGAATGGCCAAACAGCCCAGAGATCTGGTCCGGGACAGGCTTTGACTTTGCTAGGGAGGAGGAGGGAAGGGATACCTCTGCAGACAAGAGATGTACAGTTCATGATAGCTGGAAAGAACAGAGATGATGAATGGGGAGGTCAATCAGGGGACTAGACAGATTACAGGGAGAGTTTCGTGTTGTGGAATATTAGGGGAATTCTCCTATATGGATGCTTGTCAGCAAATCAATTGGAGTTAAGTACAAGGAAGAGACAAGGAAATCCACCTCTTTATTTTATTTTTTATAGTTCTATCGATAAAAGGAGACAAATATCAGTTTAGATAATCATACAAGTGTAGTTAAGTAGGAACACTTCTGTCCCTAGTATCTTAAAAAAGAACTTCATAAACATTAAATTTAAAAAGAAAATACACACAGTAAAGGAAAAAATTTACAATAAAATTAAATTTACTTTCATATCTAAAATCTTTTTACAAGTCCCACAGGCATTTATCATCAATTATAGCTTTTGCCACATTCTGTTTTTCTTCTTTTTTCACAACTGAATTATTTTCTCTTTCCCTTGCTTTTTCTACTATACCACACAATCTAACTTAAAATATTTTAGTATTAGGATGATGCTTTGACAGTTGAAATTTCACCAAAATAAGTTAATTTTTAAGAATCAGAATATAGCTTCTTGAAGAAAATGTGATAAAAGAATATCTTCTAGATTTAAATAAAGAAGGGAGTAAGGTCATAGTTCTTGGAAATAAAGGGAGAAATATCCAGGTATTCTACCAAAAGAAAAAAGTCTTGCCAGAACAGTCCAAAGGTCACTGGGTTATATGGCTCCTCAAGCCGAAAGAAAGAAAGAAAAATGGATATGGGGGGGGGGGGTAGGTAGAGGAGGGGAGGGGAGAAAAGGGGAGGGAAAGAGAGCAGGAACTCCAGGGGTGGGTACCGGAAAGGAAACAAAAAGAAGGAGCTGAAAAACTCTGCACATTCAATCTTTGCTGCCCTAAGTGATCCTGTTCCTTCTTCGGTGACCTGGACATAGTTAACTGCTTACAAGCATTGTGAGACATCTGCTGATTTTCCCCTACCCAGCCTTAGGAATGAAGATCTTTGTAGGATGCTTTAAAAATAACTCTTCCTCTGTTTCCTGGAACACAGGGCAGCCACGTGTCCCAAGCATATAGGTCTGTTTTAAATTCAAATGGAATCCGAGGATCTTGACAGAAAGGACCCCAGAGAGGACTTGTCCAATTGACAACAGAGAATCCAATAAGTCTTTTCATCTTAAGCTGCGAGATGTTGTGTTGGGAGAAAAAGAGGAAAGCGGGACCGGAGGGAATGCTAATAACCCGAGCAGGTTTGGGGTGGAAAAGTCTCTTTTTTCTGATCCCTGCCATTCATATATATTCATATTCATATATTCATTTATGCTCAAATTTACCACTAAAAGTGTAAAATGAATAAGTGTGGTAGCTGCACAAATGGGGAGAGAGATTTGAGTTTAACAATTTGACCTGCCTATTCATTGGCGCTTTGATATGTTTATTCCATAATAAATATCTTCTTTGTTTTATTTTTGAGATGGAAACATTTTGCATTCCCCTTCAACTTCTTTTGTGACTTAGGGTTATTTATTTAACGACTGGGTATTTTAGTCAGACCTAGATATTTTTATCATCATCTTCACATCAGATCAAAAGAGGACATTTCTTACATTTCTACAGGAACCTCTATTTCTTTTACATGTGCCAGAGGGCAGAGCTTTTGTGTTTGGAAGATGTATGTAACTTCAAACTTAAATAATTCTCCAGCATGTAGACTGTATATTCCTTTGAGCAAAGTGCACTGTAAAGGTTAGAAGAGGCAACAATAGGAGAGAAAAAATTGCCCACCAAGAGCCTATTGAGCGTGTTTCCTGTTACTATTCTCAGTGACTGCTATTATGGCTAATTAGATCTTCCTGACAAAATTCATTACAGAAAATCCTGGCTTAGTGAAGAAATAATAAACTCAGCTCATTCATAACCTATTAGTTATTTTGCTTTTAAGGAACTAGAATGGTTTTCTCCCTCTTCCTTTCCCTATACCAAGAAGGCTTAAATGGTACAAGTAGAACAATGGGAGCAAATGAAAGCAGGTGACAAAGAGGGAAAAAATTCACCAGTTTGCCTGTCTTTCCTCCTCCACTTACTGAGATAGAAATGTAAATGGAAAGTTTATTAGAAGGGAGTAAACTATAAAAATAGCCTGAAATCTCAGATGCTTACCCTCCACCCCCATTGCTACTACTTGCAAATTGAGGTACAATTTTTTTTCTCCATCTCTCCCCCATATTAACAAATCACATTAACCTAACAGATCTCTCTGATCTCACCCTTTTAACCAATCTGTTCTCTATCCAGCTTGCAGCATAAGCCTTCTTAAACACAGCTCATCATCACGCTTACAACTGTTCAATGATGCCCAGTTACCTATGAAATAATGAATACATTTGTAATAGAATATCCAAAGCTCCCCACTATCTGGAATCTACTTAGATCACCACCCTGAGTATTCTTTAATCCCACTTCCTAGCATAGCCCACCATCACCCCAAGTTCCAGCAGCCCTGCAAACACCACCTGTAGCTCCTTAGAATTTAAACCTCCCTATGGGCATTAATGCATGAGCTCGACTTTACCTGGAGTGTCCCCATCTCCATCCTATCCACCAAAAGAATGTCTGCAAATCACAGAGCTCTTGGTGGGTCACTAAGACATACTGCCCTATTGACTTGTATGTACACACAGGTTCTGTGAACACATATTCACATACATACATACAAGCATCTATGTATATATTTATGTATATGTGCGTGTTTATAATTTGATGCCAAATTGCCACCTGCTAGACTTCACCAAAATAAGCAAAAATTTCAGAAGAAAAAAGAATCATAAGAGAATTTGCCTCTCCCCTTTGTTGGATATAACTGTGAGATCAAGTACAGAAAGCGGGACTTCAATGTATGAAATCCATTGTGAATCAGGAGAATACCACTGGTCTATCTTAGCTGTAGAATAATAACACACCCTTCAGAGGGCAGATTCTGAAGGCCACAGAGTTTCTCCTCTTCTTAGACATAGTTGCCAGGTCACATAAGAAAACTGCCAGAGGCTGGGCCTAATCAATCTGCCGTGTTGACCTCACTGGGTTCAGGTATTACATGTCCAGTTTACTTGAACTCTGAAAGAAATTAACCCCATAAAGGACCTGCTTCCTATGTAAAACAGCCTTTCTTCTAGACCTAAGTCCACCCCCTAAAGTCCCAAAGAATGTTGGTTCCTTGTAATAATGTTCAGGATGAATGAATCCATGCCCATTGATCTGTATTCCTCACAGGTTGTAGCCTTTGGTCACAGTGCCTTCAGACTTCATGTTGAAGGGCTAAATCCCTAATAGTTTAATCTTTCCTGTGGTGTAGCTGGCTGGCCTCTGTTCCCTAGAGCATTCTGGTGATGGGGTCTCCCTTTCTCATCTTTCCAGGGCTTTTAGGTCTTCATCTTCCATTGAATTGAAGGCTCAGAGGCCAAATCTCCTAGATGTGGCCAAACCCTGAAAGCAAGGCCATGTTTGTATATCTAGCCTTCCTAATGATTCAGAGCATTTCTTTGGTATTTTAGGAAAAGAATCATCATGGTCCATTCCCAGGACCTAAGAAACTTCAATTGAGCTGAATAAATAATAACTGAGTGATGACCATGAGCTGAATGCTAGTGTATCTAAATTTAAACAATGTTTCAAATCCATCACTGCACACACTTAACAAAGATTGGGGCATAGACTATAATATTACTGCTGAACAGAATGCAGGAAATCAGCAGTTCAACAGTTTTAAAACTTTCTCTAATCCAGGAAGCATCTTCTCCAAATGAAGCTCTCTAGATTGCTAAGCAAGTAAAAACTGTTCTAGTCAAAGTCATTTTTCTACAGACAATTTTTTTTTAACAAAAGGCCCTTCCTATGAGCTTCTCCACCATGTTTATATACACATTCACAGAGCACAGAGTTTTAACATCTTGACTCAGGCCCATTATTTAATTCACAGAAAAGTAACTGAAGAGACAAATCCATGGTTTCAGGGAGGGCTAAGATCAAGACTCTCACCTTGGGCCTAGTCCAGTTCCACTACATTCTTGCACTTTCCTTTTATTGAAACTCCCTAACAATTTGTAGCCATCACTTGTAGTGACATTCTTCCAGATTCATTTACTAAATTTATCATTTCACTAGCTTGTTTGCCCACCCTCCCTCCTTCCCTCTATATAAACATAAAAGACATGATTTTTTTATACCACCTTGTATTTGTTTAACCGTCCAAACCCTTACGTTGGCAGAAGCCTGACCTCAGGCAACTAAATTATGCTTCCACTCAATCAGACAAATCAATCTCTATTTGCACTTTGAGTTAATTTGTCATAAATGCATCCTGAATGCATTGACATGTTCTAATGCCTTTAACTCAACTCCTTTTCCTATATCCCTTTCCCTGATCAAGGAAGACGATCTTATCAGGGTTTCGGCTGAAAGCAGCCTTGGGGTCTCTAAAAGTCCCTTTGATATCCCTGTGGGCAGAGGATGATTGACATTAATAAAAGCCCCCATTCAGTTTCTCTTTTAGAATGTGAGCAGCCACCGCAGCTGCTCTAAAACTCTACTGCTGCATGTGTTGAGAACTGCCAACAAACAGCCACATGCCAGCATGGCGAGCAGGGCTCTGATGGATGAAAATACATATAACAGCTGATAGAACCATAATAACACAGCGATGATGAGCCTGGGTTGTCTGTTTCAGGGCAATCGCATACTCTTTCCACATGGCCTTAGTTATTAATGTAATATGACACAAATGAAGGATGAGCAAAGAAAGGACTTGGGTCACTTTCAGTTAAGAGTTGTCAACTTCTTTTTACACTGAAAGTTAATTTAAGAGATAAAGAGTCAAGACACTGGATCAAAAAAATATATATATAAAAACTAATTCTCATGCCATCTTCATGAGGCTTGGCTATTGGAGCTCATGACCTTCTCTGGAGTAAGTCTATGTGAGGAAGTTGAAGAGCCATTAGTAGAATATTCTATAGCATTAGAGGGCCCCAAGATTGATGCCCTTTGAGCAGAGAGCCTGCTGAGCTTGGCCATACGTTAGTGAGGCATCTTTTCCTGTGGGTTTGCATTCTCACAAATGATCATACTGGTAATGCCAGACACTGAGAAAGATTTCTTCACCATACTCCAGAAGGGACAAATTTGGGAAGTGAGGAAAGAGGGAAAAGAGACTAAAAGTTGCTCTAATTTCCTCATCTAGTACATTGTGACTGCTGAACTTGATAGGAACCTATTCACAGCAAACAAGAACCACACTGGTGCCCACCACGGGGCCACCCATATTTCTAATACTCACATCGACTATAGCAATATCACAACTATCAATGCACATATTTAAAAGAGACTCGTGGCATATTCTGCTCAAGTTCTATGTTCCCGGAACAAAACCGTTGCCATGGAAACCTCTACCATAAGGCAGGTGTAGTTCTGCAAAGGACTATGGGCTATGAAATCAGGTTCCCATGGCAACATTTTTGTTCAAAGCCTGAAGAATCTTAAATACATGTGCCAATACATATTATTACCCAGCAGGATACACAGGTGGGATTAATAAAGTTCAATATTTGCTCAACTAAAAGTTATAATCACTGTAAAAATAAACGAATTAGAATCAGTTCCTATGGATAGCTTATATAAACAGAATTTGGAGTTGTAACACCACTCCACAAGAATAAATAAATATATGTAAAGTATTAATAGATTACTTTCTTTCATGAAATTCATAGTGCAGAGAGATCTTCATGAAAATTATGAGATTTTTAAACTCACAAATACACCTTCAACTCATAATTCACTGATGAGATTAAATCTCTCAGACTTACCAAAGGAAATTAAGTGTACACTACTCACCTATAATAGAACCATTCTTACGGTCACCAAAGAGCCAAAGGAAAAAGTGTCAAGTTGATTCATCTATGTTATGTGGGCTCGTGCTAATAAAATGTGCCAGTTGGGATATTTATGATAATTGCCATTTCTATTGCCTCAAAACGTCCATATAAATATGCCAAGAACCAAATTAAGGAAAGCTTTTTCTTTTATCTTTTACAAATAATCCAGAAAATAATAAGCATTCATTATAATAATATATTTCAGAAAGTGTATAAAGAAGATACACTATAAAAGGCAAAGATGTGATCACATGGAACCATATGAGTGAGTTTTTAAACTTACCAATTCATATTACCATTTCTATAACATTTCAAAATAAAATTAATAAACAGAATGCATGCTCTATGAGGTCAGAGACTTTTTTACAGTGTCTGGAATATACTAGATAGTAAATAGATAAATTTGCAAAGGATGAATAAATGAACAAAACACACTAGCAATGTGGGTAAAAAAGAACCTCAGGTTGCCAACAGTGTCTTTTGCAAAATCATAAAAGAAAAATTATAGTCAGTCGAAAGGAACTTTCCCATTATATTTTAAATACACATTTTAAATTCAGATATGCATGCCTCCCTTTTGATTGTTTTGTAATTAGTATTGATTCTCAAACCTTAGCAATTTTTCCTCTTCGTTTTTTCCCCAGCCATTGAATCAAGTGGTTAATGATCTACGATCAAACATTAAATGCACCATGAGAACCAGGCATATAAAGGAACCCTGGGGACCTAATTTTACAAAGTAAAGAATCCATTTTTTAAAAAATACAATTAGCCAATTTCTAATTTACCTGTTTTCTCAGATATTTTTCCTATATTAGGTTTTCTTCTTTTTCCAGAGTTTCATCCATATAAACCTTTGCATATTGAACTCTGATCTTTTTTCAAGTTAAACCATTTTTCAAAGAATTTCTCATAGTTCCCCAAAGATGCTGAATATTTAAAGCCTAAGAGTGTGACCACAGACTCACTTCCAAAATTTCATGCATTAGTATTATGTTAAGAACTATCAATTTTTTGCAACTTTCCAAAGCAAAATGTCAGCTACAGAATTTAAAACTGCAGAATTTAAGACACAGAATTTAAAACTGGAAGCCAGCTCCAGGGTGCCAAGGACTTCAAAGACACCAAAGCTCTAAAGATGGCTAGGCTCTATCTGAGCACCTGGGAAAAACCTCTGGCTCTAAGGAAGGGCTGCACCCCTGTCCAAGTACCCCAGCTCTGCTGACAGACCTGGACTGTCAGGATTCTCCCTTAGAAAATGCTTTCCTGATACCAAGTGGAAACAATAACAACTTTCCTTGCAGATGAGTTTTGTGAGCATCAATGAGATCATATGCATTCAACTGAGTCACAGGATTGTTTATTTACCTCTAAATATTTAAGTCTAAGTTATTATTGCTCTCACTTTATTCAAAATCTCTAAAAATTCAATAAGCTATGAAATAATCACCCTGCTCATGGTTAAACATAAAGAGGGAGATAAAATAGCTTTGAGCAGCCAGCCTGCATCTCTTTCTCTACAGTACCAAGTGAAATTCTTCTAGTGCCTAATTATCTTGTAAAAGGTAGATGGCAGGCATGAGATTGCAAGTCTATTGCTGGTAGGTAAACCCTAAGGTGTTACATTATACTTTGAGATTTTGTGCTTTGTTTTATTTGTTAAGCCATAAAACAAAAATAGTGGCAAAGAGTTAAAATAATTCCAATGATTCTGAATTTTAGGAATCTGCTAAATCCTGGGAAATTTTGGGGTGGAAACAAAATTATATCTTTGAGGAAACAGTTCGAAAGCTTAAAAATCTCCCAAAGTTTTTTTATAGGCAAACACAGCATTTTTCAGAAATCCTCCAAAGAAACATGAATATGTTTTCAAAAAATTGAGCAATTTTATTACTTCCATTAAATCAAAGAAAAAGTATAACTAACCAAGCACAAAAGAAAATTTGCAAACTAGTATTCTATTATTTAAAGAATCTTCTAAATGAGGTCACGTTAATGATGTTTTATTCATTTACTTAAAAAACATTTGTGGCAATGTTTCCTAAACTGTGGCACAAGGTAGAGATAGGAGGAATGAGTTCTAGTTTTGCAAATCTTAGGGAATATTAGAATTCTGCAACACAGGAAGGACTCCCGATAACAAAGCTGTGATAAAATTATTCAACTTTCTCCCCAGGAAAACCTCACTTGAGTTGAAACCTTGTGAGATGACATAGAATGAGGTACTCAGAGCAGTTACTGCAAGTAACATGTTCATGAAGGGCCCCGGACATGCCCACTTTACACATTTCACTTACAATAAGAATAGAAGTAAACATACAATTAAGAATTTTCCACATATGGTATTAAAAAAAAGAATGTGTATTTTGAGGTGCTCTATTAAGTTAATCAACCTATCAAAACAAGTGGTGATTTAAATTCATGCTCACTGTTTAAAAGAATAATAACCGACACAATGATGATGATTTAAATAACAGTCCATCCTTTTCAAAACTATAAAGACTCCCAACAGGAAAGGGAAAAAAGTGGAAACACGTTTTAAAATTTGCAAGCATTAAACCAGTTTCAATGAAACTTTACCTGTCACATGAAATGAATATTGTCAGTACCAACTGGATTGATTATATAAATTGGTGTGCATTTAATGTGTATGTTTGGTTTGGCCTGATTGCACAAGAATTCATGCTTAGCAGGTTTATAGGTGGAGGTGCAAATCCATAATAGTAGAAAATGCATTTTTGAGTAACACCAAAGACCCTCGTGTTGTTTTTTGCTTTTTTTTTTTAACTTTAAAAAGCATGTGTCTGTTACTTCATTCTAAAAAATTCTAGATATTGTGCTAGTTCCCAGGGAGACAAAGATATGAAACATCTGCACAAATTTCTAGAGAAACATGCAGTATGGGGATAGGGGAGGGAATGTCCATGTAAAATACAGTGTGCCAAAAAAAAAAAAAAAAATCAGGCCTTACAAAAGGAAGGGACTAAAATCTACTCTTTCAATTTTGTAGCCACCAAATGAACAAAAGAAGACCCCACACACACCCTGCTGCTTTTTAAACTATTAACAAGTACACTGCAGGGTAACTTTCCCAATCATCTTCTGTTTTACTAGAAAACTAAAGTGAAAATTGCAATCTGTCTGCTGTAGAACACACCAGAGCATGATCTCAAACTGATTACAGACTTGTACAATTGTATCAGCATCGATTTATCAGGCAGAACCCCGCAGCATGCCAGTATGGTGCTGCTTCTTAAATGCAGCTCTTGGCTCCCGTATTTGATTCCTGGGCAATCCCACGAGAGCTTCTGCAGGTCGCCTTTATGACAATCAGGTTGATGCTTAGAAACTTCAGAGATTTCTGCAAAACCATGCAGGGGGTACACTGGGATTCTTCACTGAGCTAAAGTGCTATTGAGGGTATAAAATCATCTAATGACTGCCTACATTGTAAAGTTTTATTTCTAATCTTACAAAGATATTTCCTCAATCCAAAAGTACTTTTGCATCACATCCATGGAAACATAGTGTGTTAATTTTTCCATTACAAGAAAGGTGTAGGAAATCAACATATTCAGATCAAAATAAAATGAGTTTCTAGAAGAGAATCGTAAGACTAAGTCATACTATTGTGCATCTGTTGTTTAGGAGATATTTAATTCTTTCATTCATTATGCATATAATAATGAATAAACAATGCATTATTTATTGAGTTCCTACTATGTGAACTGTGGTTTGCTACACAACATGGAAAAAAATTCATTTTCTGGTAATGAAAACTTTAACAAAACACATCAAAGACAAGAAAGGTCCTAAAGACCCAGATGAAGCACTTTTCTATTTACCGAAATCTCTTGCTGTTTTCTAAGTGAATCAGTTACAAGACGCACAAGCTTCATCAGAGCTTAGCTTGACAAAAGTAATGATTGAGGCCAGCCACCATGAAGCTTCACAGTCTCAGAGGAGACTATCAAGAAGCATTTTTTTCCCCTTGCACTTTACACTGGCTAAGTGACAGAACTCCCCTGCACAGACCACAGCTCAGGCCTCCAACGCGGCACAAATATCATTCAAGAGCAAACACTGTCGCCCAACTTGATTACATGGAAATTGGTTTTGTACAATAGAAGCCTTTTTGTTCAGACTCCTATGGACTCCTATGGTGTAACTTTCTTTACAGAGTTAATAGACTAGGGGTGGATTTTGAATTTCACACACATACACAAAAGCCTCATTACTATTTGCGTTTGTGCATGGCTAACAAAAATTAGCAGGAGCTACCTCGAATCATTACAACCGAAAAATGCAATCAAACTGAGGTAAAGAAAGCCTTTTTATTAAAGCCCATTTAGTATGGATTAAAGATAATTATAATAGGATATTCCAGCCCATAAAGAATAATTGTGCTTTCTTCTTTCAGATGTTCAGAGAAGTGGCCATGATCATTGTTTAATTTTAAAGTTCTTTTAAACATTTGGGTATTGGGATGCTAGCGTGTCCACATGCATGTCTCAAAAATAAGTCTGGACTTCAAATGCTGATTCTAATTTGAATTGAAAGAGAAATACTTTTCAGGCAGGAGAATGAGAAACACTGAACACAAAAGAAGGGGTTCAAAAAAACCCTCTATGTGTACCTAATTTCTACAACAGAAAGGATCAAAGAAATCCTTACCTAATGAATGTGTCCTGTACCACCTTAATCCCTTTAATCCCATACTCCACACTGGAAATGGCCCCCTTTCTCTCTTCTGTCTTTCCCATACTAACCCATGATATAATGGCTCAGATTTCTTGGTTCTTTTTTATCTCCTTACCCATGTGCCAGGATGCATGATATTAAGACAGAAAGAGAGAAGTCTCCACCATGACTATGAGAAGGATGGGACCAGGTGAGCAGTGGACATCCCACTTCTCTTAGCTGCCTCTGGGTCTCAGACCCTCTTCTCACCCACTATTCAAACCTACCTAAGCCCCAGTCCATGCCTAAGCCTTGGGCTTGGGCCCAATAGACACAGACCTGAGGATTTCCTCCCCTGGGGACAGAGCTGAAGATGTTGGAGCTAGGTTCCAGCTCCCCAAAGCAGGAGGCTGGCACTAGGGACTAGAGGCTTGTCTCTTTATACTGTTAGGAAGCTCCTGCATGCAAGTTGTTGCCCTTTGTTAAAAAAAAAAAAAAAAAAAACATTGGAATTTGTAAACTCTTTCTCTTCTGCCCTATTCTTACAGTTTGGTCTGCTTCCTTTGTTGTAAATAGCAAGAAAAGAATGTATGGAGGAGGCAGCTAAAAGTAAGTGGATCTGACCTTTAAGTGTAAGAAGACATAAACTGTTGGATGGAAGAGTCACAAAGGATAATATAACCTGCTGGTGTTGCTAAGTCGTATTTTGGATTCTAACCACCTTCCTAGCTTCCTCAGTGATGCAATACCTTGCCATCTCTCTCCAGGCCAATGACAGGACCAGGCCAGTGGTTATCTGTCCTGGATGCTGAATGGGCACACACACGTTCAACACTAAACTCACCCACAATTTTTCATTTTCCTAGTTCTCAAAAGGAATTCTGGATGACCAGAGAAATGGTGCATGTGAACCTTTGTCAAAGTTAGCACGTTGGTTTTTGTTCTAGTTGACCCACACAATTCTCAATGAGAGGTATGCATGGGGCTTTCTAGTCCAGTGTGCTACAACTGCTTTTTCATTATTGAAATAATAAGCAATATACAATAACTGCACACATTAAAAGTACATAAACAAGGCTGGGGCTGGGGCTCAGTGGTAGTGCACTTGCCTGGCATGTGTGAGGCGCTGGGTTTGATTCTCAGCATTGCATACAAATAAATAAAACAAAGGTCTACCAACAACTAAAAAATATGCTTTTAAAAATATATATAAATTGATAAGTTTTGACTTGTGTGTGTGTTCCTATGAAACCACCACCACTATCAAGATGGTCTTACATCATCCACCAAAGATTCTTCAGGCTTTTGGCCTAGCACACCAAAATTCTGAGCATATTTTAATGGAAAAAACGTCAGTCTCATTCTCTAAGAGGCCCACATTACCTCCCATTAGAAGTTCTTGAGGAAGCTCTGAGGTTTCTAGTTGTCTAAGACTCAAAATGATCCCATCACTTATTCCATCAAACAGGTGTGTGTGTGTGTGTGTGTGTGTGTGTGTGTGTGTGTTTTCACATACATAGAAACATCCTTCACAATACACCTTAATGTGTTATGCACTAAAAGGAGTTATTTTTTTCAAAAGCCAAGCCTAAATTTTAACTAAGTTAAGTTTGGGGGATGATTTCTTTTCATTGAAATGTGTCTTCTCTTCAACACATAGAACCAACCTTTCTAGCACATCCTAGTTACAGGCTTAGAACTCTATTAGTAGAATTCCAACTAGCTGTTCAGATTATTATGTAAAGTCAAGTGCATGGGGTTGGAAGGACATGAACAAGATCTAAACAATTAGTTCCCGTCACTCTTGCTGTGTGAAAATTGAATGATCACACTCCTGCCAGGGGCACTGGATCCTGTTGACTGAGAGAGTGGATACTGCTACCCATTGCAGTTCCTGGACACCAGATAAAAGCCAGGTCCCCTTGGAGATTGTAATAATTCAAGCAAACCTTCCACATACAACTGTTTTCTGTATAGTATCTTTTTTGCAAACCATGCAATATGATTTAATAGAAGTTTCTGCTGTCTTTTTGCACTGCTAAGAGTGATTTTTCCCCCTGCATAACAGATAATATGACCTTGGCTGATAGACAAGACAGATTTTTTTAAAGAAAAAGACACTGTGGTGCATATTAGAGGCTACAAATTTTATGAGAAAACAATTTCCCTCACCACATGGTAATGGAAAGAAACATCAATCAATCATTACTTGCTTAGATCAGATGTAGCTACCTCTCCTTCACTATACAGTTTCCAGATTTATAAAATCAAATGTTGGTTGAATCTGAAATGAACAATTTTCTGTTACCACTGTATACAAAGGCCCACACAATACTGGAGCTTTTATTTGTCCTATTAATAATATATACAGAATTTCTCCTGTATTCAGGGATCTGAAATCAAGGCAGAAATGCATGTGGTCTTAATGGAACATTAAGCTGCAATGAAGATGGAAGAAGAGAACACAGGCAGGAAGCCTGGTATATAGGCTTTTAGACTCAAGGAGATTTGGGACGCTGTAGGCAAGGTTTCCATTTTCATTAACCACTTTCTCTTTGTAACCTGCTCATGCGATGCTTTGTTACACCTGCTAGTTGTCTCTGAATGTTTTTGTCTACTTGTCTCTCCGCTGAGCTAGAGTGGAGGCCCTCTGAGGTCATGGGCAAGCTTTTCTTTTGTATTTTGGCATTAGCATACAATAGGTGCTCTTACTGGATGAAGGAACAGAGTAGAAACTGCATCATCTTCAATGCCCGAGTTTGAGGTGAGTCTAATCTTGAAGACTGCCCTCGAGGGATGCTTAACAGTAACCCTCCTGTCCTTTTCTGGGAGATGATTTCATTTAATTTTCACCTTCAAACTGTACTCCCTATGAGAACAACTAAAAACCACTATCTTTTCTTTATGGAAAGAAATATAGCTTCATTGTCCACATCTTTGCAAACACACAGAAAATCATTTTAAAAATCGTCTATTGTAACATTTTGTCCAAAATAAGCACCACTAAGACTTTTGCCCATTTTCTTGCCTTTTGTATGTGAGATTACATTAAGTACTCTGCATATGCTTAGTATTATATACTCAATATATATTTGTACACATTTAGTATTAATACCATTTTAAAAATTATTAATGTGCATATCTGAAGCTTACAACATGACATTATGGGATACAGAGAGTAAAATGGTAGCTATAGTGAAGCAGATTATCACATCCATCATCTCACACTTTTGTGTATGTGTGACAAGAACAACTAAAATCTACTTACTTAACACAAATCCCTAATACAGGACAATTTCATTAACTATAGCCCTCATGCTGTACATGAGATCTCTATACTTGTTCTTTCTACAAATGTGCTACTTAGCATCCTTTGATTTACATCTCCCCATTTTCTACCCTCACCCCCTCCCTGGTAACCACTGTCTTATTCTCTGTAGCTGTATATTTGATCTCTTTTTGATAAATTTCACATATATGTGCAATGGTACAATACTTTTCTTTCTGAGAGATGTGGTAAACCCGAGATGTCGGAGGCATCTCTATGTATGCCTATACACATACATAGAGAAGTTTAATCAATACTTTGATCCAGTTATATATTCCTCTTTCTAATATCTTTTTATTAAAGTAGTCCTGTAAACAGAAGGTGCATATTAAGCTTAAATTCCATAAAGAGCTTCTATATTTTGAACTTACTACCACAGCATACTCATTTTTAATTATATTTTTCAAATTGGGATGGAATCCAGATAAAATGCTCTGTCATCGGAGATAAATCATGTGACAATGACCCAGAACATTCAGCCCCTATCTGACTCCTTCAAGAGGGCCCATGCCACCAGTCCAGCAATGCTACCAAAATACCATTGAGTATTTGCAGTAAATACCACAGACTAAAGCCCTTGATCCCTAATAGACACAGACCACTAGCAAGAAATAGGTAGCTTAGGAAAGCTTCAAAGTGCTCTGTTGAAAAATGTAGTCATTAAACAAAGAAAATATTAGCACAGGACCTGCTCCACCCCCACACTCCAAACCCCCCAGTGCCCTTCACACCCCCAGGCATTTTGAGAGAGTTCTCCTGTCATCTCTGCCTTAGGAATCACCTGAGTTGCAAAGCGCATAAGATTAAAATGGAGCTCAAAAATTCCTTTGGCCTAGTGATATCCACATCCTCAAAATGTCACAGTGCAATCAACGACTCACGCGTGGGCAGTGATGCTGATGTGAACAAACGCACTGCACTCTAGTTGTACACAAGCATGCCTCGAGCACCCGTGTAGTGCGTGACTTGATAATGATAACAAATGTTGCTCCTTCACATATTCACTGTACTCTGCTTTTAGTTGTTATTTTGGAGTATTCTCCTTCTAATTATTAAAACCACCACCCAAGTTTATGATAAAATAGCCTGTTGGATATGCTGACAGGCAGCCTCAGAAAAGAGGTCTATCACATTTCTCAGTTGCGTCAAGAGGCCACACCAAAGCTTGAGCCCAGGAGTTTGAGGCCAGCCCTGCAACATAAACATAAATATAAGACAAAAAGTGAACAAAAAAGTAAATAATACGTGGAAAGGGCCCACACGGAGTGATTGACATTTGCCATTCAGGTTTGTGTAAGTACATTCTATGATGTTTCCACACGGATGAAGTCACCTAGTGGTGCATTTCCCAGAATGTGTCGTTAAGTGACACAGAAGTGGCATTTCCTTTACCATCATGCCATGGGCGCCTGGATATACCTACTAGAATTTATGCCTTTCTCTCGTGCTTTAATAGTAGAGTCTCTAAAGGATTAAAGCATCACAATTATCTTTAGATTCCCAGCACACAGTTGGCACAATTTGCATTTGTCTAGTGCAGGACTGAGTGGGTGAGATCCGGAAGCACAGGTGAGAGTTGGAAAGATGGAAGTGCACAGGGGCAGCCCCACTGCATGACAGTTTTGCTGAGCTCAGAGAATGGTCACTATCCAACCCTTGGTAGGAGGCTCCGCCTCACCACCTCCCTGTGGGGTGTAGGCACTCCAAATCAATCCCCTTAGTGCTGTTTTATCTCCGGAACAGTCACTGGAGCTGGCCTACTGGATGGGCACCCAAGCCATGAAGGTCCCTTTCAATGCAGAGGCTGGAAGTTAATCAGAACCTCTCTGCTCAGGTGTTAGGCACGTCCTTAGTCGAGGATTCTCTACTCATGCCTTCCCCCATTTTTTGTTTTTTGGTCCTGGGGATCAAATCCAGGGCATCACACATGCTAGGCATGTGCTCCACCATGGAGCTACACCTCCAGCCCAGAACTTCTTCCTTCTCTGATATTTCATATTTCCCCTGGAACACTCAAAACTTGGGGCACACGTTTAAGTCTTCGGTTTTTTGCCAACTCCATCTCCCTCTGGTCTACTCAGTGCTAAACATTGATATTTTCAGAGCAAGGTTTACCAGAAAAAAAGAGGCCAAAGGAAATCTGCATGGCAAAGGTACACAAATCATTTTAGGCATGCAAATTATTGTTTTTAGAAGAATAAAAGGCTGTAAATATTTTGAGAAATGGGCCCCTAGTGCCTCTTAAGTATTCTAAACTACACTGTGTGCTTCATAATTATGTAATATATAGAATACCAGCTGCTTTGAATGGTGCTCTGGAGGTTTGGATGATACCGAAAAGCTCTGCACCCCCAGTGAGAGCCATAATCAAGCAAGCATACCGTGACGCCAGAGCTAATTGACATTGAGTTGCTGGATTTTAACACACTTTAAAACAGATGTTAAGTCTGTGTGGTATGACTACAGAGGAACATATTTTTGCCAAAAAAAAAAAAAGAATTGAGTCTCACGAAGTTGTATATACCTGAAAAGTGTATTAATATTTATCATCTCATTAACATCTGTCTAAAGGAATACATAGATTGTATTGGAGTATGTGTGAATATATTTATAGATTATATATTTAAATATTTATACCTTTGCATTCAAATACACACATACATTAAGTTAAAAGACAAAACCCTAGATGCTTCTTTCAAATTGACAAAGAACAGACACATTTGAACTTCTAGAGGAAAAAAAATAACCATACTAATGCTTTCTACTGGGCTTTATGCCTGACACAACTGTAGGTATCTTTTTGAAGGCTTTACAAAAGATTAGATTAATTATTTGTAGTCTGAAAAGTCCTCCTCCCCTCCCAGTTGCATAGACCCTGAACAACATGACCTGAGAGCTTTAACTAGGAAAAGAACAATGAGGCAAGGAACACAGAGAGGACATTTGACCTCTTTTTTCTAGAATTTCACACATGCCCAAGCTCAGTCAAAAAAAAATGCTATTTAAGGAAAAGATTTTAAAAACAAGAGAAAGATAAGAACTTGAAAGTTCCTTAGCTTTCACAATTACAATTCAGACACGGATCCACGAGTCCCCTTGGAAATCACTGAGACTGAGTTCAAAGAGTTACTCCTGCAATTTCTCTTAGGAAAGTAGAAAACTGTAGCTGTCCCTGCAGGCTGGCATGAAAAAAAAAAAAAAAAAAAAAAAGCCTATTTTTACTTTAGGAAGAAAATAGAACTTTCTTCCAGAAACTCAATGGAACGAGTCACTGGCAGCTTAGTTTGGCTAACACTGCCTCAAGACACAGGCATCGAAGGAAGTCAGACTGCATTATACGCCAGCTGAGTAACTTGCAAAGTATGTGACCTTGAGCATGTTTCTTGATCTTCCTGTGCCTCAGTTTTTTCATCAGTCAAAGGGCAACAGTGCTTATCATGAAGATAAATCTCCTAATATAGCTCTTGCATTTTACGGGGGTTAGGAACACATAGACAAATCTGCAATTCTAACTATAATCTCCCAACGCCGTACCCACAGAATACTTTCAGGCATCCACAAATCTATATAATCTAGATATGAGCTATTTGTAAATTCAATTCTATCAAGTTTGAGCAGAACAAATATCCTTAGAAGTCTATGACTGAGACTTTGTAGAAGTAAATAATTTGTAGAAAGAGAATTTACAGAGAACATGAACCAAAGCCTTTTCTAGACCTCTATTCTTCTGAATCCCTCCCTCCCTCCCTACACACCTGTGTCTCAGCCTTCAATTTACACGAGCAGAAAACATGACAATTTCAAAAAATATATATTACTAAGGACGATGAGGCATGCTTGTCTACTGACTTAGTCACATTCCTCTTGTAATCATTACTAATTTTCAGCGGTGCTCACATAACAATATTGCAAATTGATCTTTGTTCTACTGCCATTGTCAATTACAAGTGGTATGAATGCAGTCACATTAATAGGTAATGAGAGGCCAATATTGACAGGTTGATATTAATGAGAAACTAGGATGAGGGAAGATTATTTTTTAGTTCCTCATCAAACAAATAGTCATCCGCCTGTCATGAGCTAGGCCCACTCTTGGAGCTGTGCTCTCCTCCTTCTCACAGAGAACCTTCAAGAACACACTGTCTATACCAGAGAAGCAAACTGAACCTCATGGGCTGTCCCACCCATAGATATGCTCTATTTTTTTTTAAGACAGAATTTTTTTTAAAAATTGAGCCAACAGTTAAGAACATGCAGCTTACAAATTTGTAAAGAATATAGCACTAGATTAACTTTTTCTTTCAAGAATGAAAACTGCTGGCAATGCTGGGCTGATATTCCCATATCGCAGCCATCAATCAGGGCTGACACAGGGCCGTTCCCTCCTTCTCACCAAACCCTTCCCGTGCACATACCACACTCACACACACACACACAGGTGCACACTCACGCCTGCTTATGTACTTCCATGGACACACACTCATGCACACTTACACACACTTGGACACCCACCATTTTCAAAGACCAACTCCCCTCTTGATTGGGAGTCGCCAAGGTTGGCATTTGAACTGGCTGCTCTTTTTTTTTTTTTTTTTTTTTTTGCTCTTTTTGCAAAGTTTTTTCATCAGTCACAGGGCAACAGTGCTTATTGTGAAGATAAATCTCCTAATAGAGATCTTGCATTTTACGAGGGTTGGGAATACATAGACAAATCTGCAGTTCCATACGATGCTCTCCCAACTCCATATGCTCTTCCTCAGCCTCCCTGAAACATCTGAGTCCCTGAGCTAGCTCTGCTTTCTGGAGTCACCCTCCATTCTGGACGTCTCAACATTTCCTTTGGTTCTCAAACTCCCTTCTGCTCTCCCTGGTCTCTTCAGGCATCGGGAGGTGGCTTGTTAAGTTGTATATTATCTTTATGCAAATGGCATCCCTTCTCCTTTCTCCAGTTGCTACTCCCACATCAGCCTAAATACTTTCTGGATTTCTGGCTCCAGATCTCTGTCCTGGAAAGGAGAACTGCTCGTTGTTCATCCCCAAACAGATGGCACCTCTAACTCAAGATGTCCAAAGTAAACTCATTAGCAACCCCGGCAGGATCAAGCTGAGTTTTCTGAATCATCATTGCTGTAAAAGCTCCCAGTTCCTCACTCTCCGTATCTACAACACTTCAGAATCTTTTCTGGCAACAACCCCCTTATCCATTTCCACAGGAGTCAGTCAGTTCTATCACCCAAATGACCCTCTGTCCCCTTTGCCTGCCACTGCCATGGCCCCGAGGACCCTCCTCCCTTTCTGTGAGTTCCAGTGCAGCTGTCTTTTTTTATTAATGGTTTTCATTCATGCATTTTACAATGGGGTTCATTGTGACCTATTATGACAAGCACAGAACACTTTGTTCAATGCAAATGTCTTTCAATTGTGTCTCTGGAAGCCACTCTCTCCTACACAAGCCCATCCTGCATCTCAAAAGCAGACAGATCTTCCTAAAGCACTGTGGCCTTCCACTCCATAGCTAGCAGGGTTCCACGCTAACAGAAGTGCCAAGTCCTGAGTTTTAGGCAGAGGCAGTGATGTACCCTCAGAACGCACCTTTCTACCTTTTCTCCTCCCACTCCCCCACACTTTCCTGCACTAGATTCTACTAGTATTATTTCTTCCATTAAGAATGAACTTCCCCCTCTGTTATCAGAGGTTTGTGTTGTCAACCTTTAGGCTAAGTTAAAATATTACCTCCATGAAATACCTTGTATACCTAAATGGAAATGGGCCCTCATTCCACTATCACTCTATTACTACATAACATTTATTAAGCACCTACTAACATGCCAGATATTGTACACTCAACAACCCCATAAGTGGGTCTTATTATTCTTCCAATTTCACAGATGAGAAAATAGGTTTAGAGAAGTTAAATACCATGCTCAATGTTGTGTAGTAAGCATCACATGCACATTATTACTTCCCTGTTTATGGTATTCATGTATTATGGCGTTGGTCCTGCATATGTTTGAAAGATCTTCTTTACCAGAGGACACTGGTTCTTCAAGGTCAAGGATAATGTCTTTATAAAGACATGGTATTATAACCACAATACCTAGCACATCATCCAGTGATAGCTACTGAATTTATGAATGATATGAATCGACTCCTCTGTGCTACAGTTTTCTTTGCTATACAGTGGCGACAATGATAACACACTTCCTGTGTCCTTGTTGTTAGGATTAAATGAGTGAATCTAGAAGCACGCTCAGCACAGTGCCTGGCACAGTTATCTGAATGATAATTATGCTAACACTGTCACGCTGGCGGCTGCCCAAGTGAAAGTACAGCCTTAAGAGGAAAAGTACTTCACCATGCTTTACCCCATCCCTGGCTTTTTTCCCACCTTTATTTACTGTCTCAGTTTCCCCTGACAGTGACTCAGAATCATCTCTTCCCAGGAGGTCCTGACGACTATCTCCCTACCAGGCTGCCCCAAGGGGTGAGGCTACATCCATACTCCTGAGTCACTGACTCCTGAGGACCATTTGTTCTCAAAGGACCAATATAGTCCAGCAACCTTTCTGAAAGACACTTCATAAACCTTTACTAGGACCAGGTTCAATAATATGCTATGAGAAAGAAATGATAAAGGCACTGATAGGTAATGCCTCTGAAATTTATAGGGAAACATCTATATGATAAAAGTTTATTATATGCCTATAAATAATGAAGAGAACGATTTAATAATTATATTTAAATTATCTTAGTAATGACGAAAGCTCTTCTAGAAAATTATCCTATAAAATCTCTCTGTTTGAAATATATACATTCAAACACCAAATAAATGGTTATAATCATCTCTTCATATCTGTGGCTCTGCATCCATGGATTCAATCAATGGGAAGTCAAAATATTCAGAAAAAAATTGCATCTGTCCTGAACATGTACAGACTGTTTTCTTTTCATCTTTCCCTAAATGGTACAGAAGAGAACAACTATTTAGATAGTATTTACATTGCATGTAGTATAAGTAATACAGAGATGATTTAAAGTATACAGGATAATTGTATAAGGTTGTAAGCAAATCCTATATAATTTTATGTAAGAGACATGAGCATGTGTGGATTTGAGTATCTGTGGGGGTCCCAAAATCAATTCTCTGAAGACACCAAGAAATAGCTCTATACACAGAACCACTAGTTTGAATTTTTCATTTAGTCATCCAATAGATATTTTCAAATAAATGCTGAGGTAGCCACTACTTGGGACCAGGGACATAAAGACAAGTGGGTCTCAGTAGGGAGGGGATGGACTTTGTCTCCAGGAACATAGGCAATGGCCGGAGACCGTTTTAGTTGTACTAGCTGGGTGGTGGGGAACAATGCTACCAGTCTCCAGTCAACAGAGATCAGAGATTTAGCTAAACATTACAGAATGCACAGGACAGTCCCCATGCCAGGAATGATCCAGTTCCAAATGTCCACAGTGCCAAAGTAGCCTGAGACAGACTCAGGGTATTGACCTAAATCCAAAATGATAGTAAAATCAACACCCACGCAGCACATGTCAGTAAAGAAATGAAGAACCTCACTCCACAGTTATTTTTCTATTTTTTGCCCAATAATTGATCAATTCTCTGAATGCCTTGCACATGAGTATTAATCACATCTATTCTTTTAAAATAACCTGAATTATTACTTCCCCTGAGCTTTTTTCTTCTCCTCCTTCTTCTTCTTTTGATTTCCCAAGTGACATCAGCTTTGGAAATCCCATTTCAGTAAGCACCTATGATTCCAGGGTAGAGTCATGGGGCACACTCTGGAGGGATGGGATCACCATCTGTGCATCTGGCCCAGAACTGACTTTTTGGAAAAGACCTAAATGTCCACCTGAAGGAAAAGCACTGAGATTTTTAGACTATGGAAACATCATCAGCCTCAGAGAAATGAGTGATGGAAAAAATAATGAATAGAGAAGAAATAAAAAGAGAACTCTGTTTTGACAAATGACATAAGAGATAAACAAACATCTCCAGGGCAGATCAGTGACTCTGGTAATAAATGCCTGTTTTACTAGAAGATGTTAAATTCTATTTTTTGCCATAACTCACTACACATGCAATCCAAGATCCATTAAATGAAGTACTGACACCATAAACATCACTTCTGTGCATTTGCAAATATAAAACAAAATTGTTTGGTGGAGGAATCCTTATTTTCTTTCAAAAGAACTGCTTAAGATGAATAAGCTGGACTTTGGCTTAGGCCCCATACATTCTAAAAGGAAACCTGTTATTCTGCCTCCCCTCCATCTGCCTGTCTGTGTATCCACCACTCTGTCCTCAAAGGAATTACTCAAACAGAGCTTCTTCAAACCAAGAGATGTATGGGTTCAAATGCAGCCAAGGAAATAACACTAAAAGAATTGCCAAAACTTCATCTATTTTACATTCAATTCACTTAAAAAAAAACTGGGAAAATAGAACAGCTAAATTTTTACTTAAACTACACTTTAAACAAGTGATTTTCTGACAGTCCCAATCTTAGAGGTACATATCCCATAATTCCTTAGATTATGCCATTTTACTTTTAGTGACATGTAAGTTAAGACTCAGTGACCTAGAGGCATGGAGAGCACAGGGCTGAATGTGTAGCTGGCCCCATACATGAGGCCGGCTGCCCCTCCTAGAACTGCCCAATCTCTATCAGTGTCCTCCATACAATGACACAAATAGCATGGCTAGCCTCTCCTCTGAGGACTCTTGAGAAAAATGTGTCTTAGTTCAGAAACCATGCAAGACAGCTGAGAGAAAAATGAGAATCATATTTCTATTTCTATTTTTCTGCTTATCCACATTTCACTAAATTATGATAAAACATTATCATAAGACAGGATAATTATGCGATGTTTAACTATGGCAATAGGCTCTATTATGTTTGTCCACCAGGCAAGACGTCATAGGAACACCACAGTGTATGTACACAAACTTAGATGGAGTAGCCTACCCTACCCCTAGCCTGTGTGATATCGTCTGTTGCTGGATGAACATAATGCATGCTACTGTATTGAATACTGTAGGTTGACTGTAACGTGTGCTGAAGTAATTATACACCTAGAAAACATACAGTAAGAATACAAGGCAAGAGGAATTTTTCAGTCCAATTAAAAATTAATCTTCTGAGACCACTACCTTATATGAGGTCCATCAGTCCATCACTGACAGAAACATCACTGTGCAGCACACAGTTGTATCATTTAACAGAAGTCACATGTCTCTGGTGTTAAGCTGAGAGTTTTATTTCAGAAAGTCAATAGACTAAGTTCTCTAGTCTAATGATATAGATGCAGCTTCAATACAACCCCTTATGCAAATACATGTCCACATATAAGAAAGGCAAGTCACAGAGATACGAAGAAAATAGTGAAATGTTTCTAAATAGGGAATGCACGCCATTGTCTAAGGTGGTAGCCCTCAACAGTTTATCCACAAGAAAAAACAGATAATTTAAACCTCATCTCCTTTTTCAGTATAGAAAATGCTTAATATGGGGATGAAGCATATTATCCAACTTTTAATGCAATACTGTGAAGAGTGAAAGGTTATTTCCTGCTTGTTATTTCAGTAAAAAAAAAAGTGAAAAGAGCAAAGGTTATTTCAGTAAAGTGGAATACTATTTCCCTGAATTCTGAAATGAAGTGCTTATCTTCTCTCAGGCTTGTTTCCACCATTTAAAGTCCTTCTCTGTATTAATCAGCTTGGGTTGCCCTGACAGTAGACCCAGGTCTGGATGTCTCCCACAGGGCATTAATCCCCACCCTCAGGACCTCTAAGCCTAATCACCTCCCAAAGGCTCCCTCTCCAAATACCACCGCACTGAGGTTTAGGGTGTCAACATGTGGATTTGGGGGAGATATAATTCAGTCCATGGCACTCTCAAAATTGCCTAGAGGATTGCTCTGTGCTTGGCTGGAAAGCCAGCAATCAAGAAGGACCTTGTGCAGTGCTGTACACCAGGCAAGTGTTTAAGAACAATGAAACATGCTTGCCATAGAGGTCAGAGCACGCAAGGAGGCTCAGTCCCAGAGCAGGCAGGAGCTGTTCCCAAAAGTCAAAATGTGTCAAAACAAACACAAGACACCAACTTGTGTTGCAACTTCAGGAACTGACACCTCTATTAATATTTTCATTCTAAAAGGCACCAAGGATGGGGTTTGAAGGATATGAATAGAAAGGTAGCAAAAGCATTCAAAGTTTTCTCATTAATAAAAAAGGAGCTGTCCGTGAAGTTCTAGTGTCCACCCTCATAGTGGAGTGAATTTCTGTTGGTGACCCTAAGTGCTGTTCTAGCTGCATGGGTTAATAATCTTGCCAAATGATGCCTTATTGGCATATAAACAGCCCAATGATTCTCCCACCAGCAGATAGAGGGCCTGAAAGAACCTGTGGGTTGGCACCATTTCTCTGATTGTCTCCTTTGTGGATATGGCTCCACATCTTACTCTATCTGTGGCTCCTCCTGGTTCCTTCCCTTGATGGCAGTCAAGCTCCCACTGTGTAGATGGTTTCCTGCTTGCTGTGCTCCCCAGATGAGCCCTGATGCAGCAGACCATGAGAATGAAACCAAGACCAAGTCGTTTGCTTCAAGGGCACCACAAGCCTTTTCTTTTGCTTGCAAACATCAGAACTTTAAGTGGACCTGTTCCCTCCTGTCCCTTCCTTCCTCCCATCCATGTTGCCATTCAATCTCAGTGAATTGTGAGTCACTCCTCAGCATGTTCTTTAAATTTTGTTCCACTTGTGCTGTGCCTGGAAAGAAATACCTGAAGGTTTCTAGATCTCAGGTAGCATGTTTCCTTATTTCTGATGCTCGACAGCTTTTACTGTGTCTCACTGAGCTTGGTGAGAAGACTCTCCTGTGCCTTCCTGCGTGTCTGAGTATATCTTCAGGTGCTAACGCAGAACTGGGAACAAAATTCAGTGCTCTGTAAATACTGGCTGGCATGAAACAATATACCCAGTTCAAGACTTTTCCTTTTTTCTCTTTTAACATCCTCAACATCCACATTTTTATTGACCAAAGTTCCTTATACTAGGTCTGTTCAAGTCTGTTAATTGTTCTCATTTCAAAAAAGAAAGCTGGATTTCCATTACTACCAGATAACAACACAAACAAGAATGATAATGTCACACATAGCTGAGATCAGGTAGGGCAAGCGGTATCACTGGGAAAGACACACAGTGGCCACTTAAAATGGAAACAGGAGATCCAGACCTGAACATGAGCATCCACAAGCTGCCACTGCTCGTATCTGATGCACCTTGTCAGTAATTACTACTACCAGAAGCACAAGAAAATTCCTCGTAACAACCATCATACAAAGTAGACCCTAAAGATGTGACATTGAGATGGGCTAGAAACTGTTAAGCCAGCTTGCAACTGATTCTCTTTTGGTGGTGGGGGGAGGGAATAACCATTTGAAGGGGATAAGGAGAGATTACCAGGAGCGTGATTAAACTGCATGAAGGTCTATGTTTTAGTACCTTTAAGATTGCAAGTCTTTTATTTAATTTCAATGTTCACTCATAGAAAGACAATTTTTACTCACCATAGGTAGTTACCAAGTACGTCTTTTTAATCTCAGCTTCTTGTTTATAACAATTCTTTCTTTTTTATTTTGCTCTAATCAAATATGCCATTCAAGGTCTAGAATTTTATAGAGACATAACAGTAGTTATTTATATACTGGGAGCAATCCGTTTTCTGAACAGCTGGCAAAGCAGCTTAATATCTCAGCCAATCATTTTAAGCTCTAAAAAATTTAACATTCTACAGTGCGCTTAAGGAGTAGTTGCTCGGCCTAAGAAACAATATACCCCCTGCCTTTTTCTCTTTTTTAGATTTTGAGTTTTTCAGTTGAGCTTTAAACCATTTTTTTTATTACTGTCTTGTAGATAATTTACAGTGGGAGGTCAAAATGAGGCAGAGGAACTTTGATGCTAGATCAGCAGTGAGACATTCATTTAGTAAACAAGCAGCTATTATGAACCTTCTCTGTATGTAAGGACCAGAGAAAACAAAGATAAGGAAGACAGTCTTTGTTTTGGAGGAGCTCCAGTGAGGGGAGGGGATACAGAAACACATCCTCAACATAAAAAAATGATGGAGATAAGACTGGATGTAGGGCCAAAATGGTTGCACAAATGGTGTGACTCTACATTGTGTACAACCAGAGAAATGAAAAGTTGTGCTCTATTTGTGTATAATGGAACAAAATGCATTCTGCTGTCATGTGTAACTTAGAACAAATAATTTTTTTTTAAATGGGACCGCTGAACCAATCTATAGACTGAGTGGTTTGTTTCAAGGGCACCACAAGCCTTTTCTTTCCCTTGTAAACATCAGAACTTTAAGTGGACCTGTTCCCTCCTGTCCCTTCCTTCCTCCCATCCATGTTGCCATTCAATCTCAGTGAATTGTGAGTCACTCCTCAGCATGTTCTTTAAATTTTGTTCCACTTGCGCTGTGCCTGGAGAGAAACTCCTGAAGGTCTCTAGATCTCAGGCAGCAGGCTTCCTTATTTCTGATGCTCAGCACCTTTTACTGTGTCTCACTGAGCAGCCCCAGGAGTCCAGGCAACTTCCTAGCATGTGGCGCTTGCGTGGGGATTTGAGTGATGAAGAGCCCAAGGCCAGAAGGAACAGGAGCTTTGGAGGGAGCAGAGGGAACAAAGGAATGGAGGTGTCAAAGCTTGCAGGGACACTGGCTATGGATGGGGCACTGGAGCCAGGCCTGAGTCTGAAGTCTGTGCTGGTAAATCTTTTTTACCCAACTCTATAGAGAGGGGCAGTAGGTGTAGTGAGCCTGGATCTGGGCTTTGGGGTCCAACACAGGTCCAAATTCTGACCTGTTATTTCCTTTTATGCAACTTGGAGCCACTTGCTTGACGAAGCTGTTGACTGTCTCATCCACATGCTATAGGTGAGTAACCAACCTCATCTCAGGGGATCCTAACTAAGTATGCATGGCATTGCAAATATACAACGTGCTGTTTCAAAGACCTTCAGATGACCTTCACTTTACACATCATCACATGCCATGAGGAACAGGCATGTGGACGGTGGGAACCACTGCAGGTTTTTAATCAAGTAGTATAAGCATATTATAGTTTTAGGGAGATAAAGCCTCAGCTTGAAAGAACACAGATGAAAGAACTGATCAGAGCAGGGACATTGTGTAGGACACACGTGAGACATGATGAAGGCTGAACACGCAAGGGCAGAGGTGAATTAGGGACAGGTTTTGCAAGTGGAAGAGTCAGAGCCTTCCAAATGACTGATTTAGGCAGGAAAAAAGTCAAAGTCACACACACACATACACACACAAACATACACACAAATATATATATATATATATATATATATATATATATATATATATATAGGCATCAATTAAGAAATGTGCAATTTGTTTATAATTTATTTAGAAACATATTCAATGTGCTATATATAAAACACACAAATATACACAAAGGAAAACTGAAAGTCTCAGATATTATAGAGAAAAGAATTCTTTAAAAATGCTTATTAATCAACATTTACTGATGTTGATTGAAGTGTAATTTACATATGGTGAAATGTGTAGACCTTAAGCAGATAGTTTGTTTTTGTAAATATTATATATGTATAGTACACACCCAACCAAGGTATGCACACCCATAGAAAATTCCTTCATGCCTTTTCCTAGTCAACTGATGCTCCCCAAAAGGCCAACCATCCATGTGACACATATTTAAAAAGGAGTGGCTTTGCTTCCTCTAGAATTTTATGGAAATGGAATCCCATACTATGCACACTTGTGTATCTGGTTTCTTGCACTGAGCATGTCTTTTGGGGGATTCTCATTTCTGTTGAATGTGTAATCAGTTAATTTATTTTTATTGGTGAAAAGTATTCCATTGTAGGAATATACCACTCATTGTGCAGCCATTTTTTGATGGACATTTGGATGGTTTTCAGTTTTAGAGTATGAATAATGCTGCTCTGAAAGTTCTTGCATAAATATTTTGTGGACATATGTTCTCCTTTCTTCCTTTTATACCAAGGGGTGGGATTTCTGATTCACGGATACATGCTTATTTAACTTCATAAGAAATTGCCAAGCTGCCTTCTAAATTTGGCAACACCATTTTATACTCCCATGGGCAATCTATGGGGCTCAGTTGTTCCACATCCCTGCCAATGTTTGATGCTGTTAGTTTTTTTTGTTTTGTTTTTGTTTTCATTTCAGCCTTTCCAGTGTTTTTACAGTGGTCTGCATTTAGTTTTACTTTGTATTCCTTTGATGACCAATAATATTGAACACTTTCCTGTACAATTACTGCCCGTTTGCATATTTTGCTTTTGTTAGGTCTCTAAGTTCTTTGCCCCTTTTTTAAAAATCAGGCATTTTGTCTTCATACAGCTAGATTCCAACAGTCATTTATATATTCTAGCTGCAAGTCCCTTGGCAAACATATGTATTGTAAACTTTTTATCCCAGTGTGTGGCTTGCCTATTCGTTTCCTAATTGGGTTTCCTAATGAACAGAAGTATTCAATTTTGATAAAATCCAGTTTACCAACTTTCTCTGTGATGATTAGTAATTCTGTGTCCTAGGAAATCTTTGTGCTTCCCAAGGTCATAAACATAGTTTCCTTTTCTTCCTTCTAGAAGCTTTATAGTTATAGCTTTTTATGTCTGGGCTTGTGATTCATCTCAAATTAATTTTGATGTACAGCATGAGATAGGGATCAAGGTTCTTTTTTCCATATGGATATCTAGTTATGCCAGCACCATTGATTTACAAGATTTTTCCTTTCTTCGTGGAACTTATCTGTTACCTTGCCAAAAATTAATTGACCATATGTGTGTGGATCTAATTCTGTACTCTTTATTCTGTTCTATTGATTTGTTTATCTGTTCCAATGCCAATAACACAGGCTTCTCTCTCTTCCAGCCTCATTTCCCTGTGATACCATGGTAAGTCCAGGAAGAAGCTCACACTGGGTGTGGAACTCTCATTCTTTCAAATATTACAACCCTTTGCTATGCATTGTCTAAGGTCTGAAAGCAGTTGCTTCATTTAAACTGGGTCAGCGTCTTATCCTTCTAGATCCCAGCGTCACTGATTTTTGTTCTCCTCTCCCTCCACACCAGGCCTACCCAGCATACTAGCAAGATGGGGGCTTTTCCTTGTGGCTCCTCAGCTGATTCTGTGCTTACCTCAGTCATTGCTCCCAATAGAGGATTTTCAGCCTTTGTTTTGGTACCAAGCAAATTGCCAGGTACAAGTAACTGACTGCTCTTGGTATTTGTGTCATCCCCAAAGCCAGACCAGATTATCACATTCTTCATTGGATCTCCTATATTTACTCCAGGGCATAATGAAAAAGAGACTATAAATGAAAATATGTTGAATACATTAAAAAAGCCAAACACCAAGAAGCAGCTCAAAATGTAGCTGTTGGGTGATTAAAGTCACTTATATGACTTAATAGTGATAAAATTAGGATTCCATAAATAAATAAATAAATAAACCTTTATTTTCCCTGCAGTGTCTGATTTATCAGAATTTTTAATAATGATGGGATATGTGAACAGGACTAATTCTCATACCATATCATTCTTCAATTTTAGATGCTATCTGGGAAGGACCATATGTGGGGGAATAAGTCTCTTTTTGGTAATTATATTAAAAATAGGAATTACTTCTGACGTCTCAATTTTAACAGACATCATGAAACACATGAATTTCAATGAAATTTAATATTCAAATCAAACACCTGTTTAGTTATAAGCATTTTTATATTTCTCTATTAATAAAATCATAAAATAATTTTTAGTTCTATCGGGTAAAAACTTGGTTAGAATATTTTTCTGTTCTCTTATGAGAATAAAGGTATTTGTTTTAATAATGTGACTAACCTATTTGTATATTGCAATTGCCAATCAATACATTGTAAACATTATTTATTGAATTGATTCATTGTGAGGACCATTATTATTAATGCTATTTTTAAAATATTAATAGTTCATTAGCCTGTTAACACTAAACATTCAACCACTAACAATGTTATTTCCAATAATTACTCTGATGAAAATCTTTTGAGATCCCTTTTAAAAAATAAAAGAATATTCTAGACATGGTGATGCACACCTGTAATCCCAGCTACTTGGGAGACTGAGGCAGGATGATCATAAATTCAAGGCCAGCCTGGGCAACTTCATGAGATCCTGTCTCAAAATAAAAAAATAAAAAAATAAATAAACAGGCTGGGGTGTAGCTCAGTGGTAGAGTGTTTGCCTAGCATGCAGGAGACCCAGGCCTTGATCCCAGCACTGAAAATTAATGTGCTACATGGTATGTGTTAATTCATTTCATACTAAGTGACATTTATTCTGGTGTACAGTGAAAATTTTGGTACTAAATAGATTATACCTTTCACCTAGTGGCCCCTCCATGTGGACAGGAGCTCTCTCAATTGTCCTACTCCATGGCTCAGGCTGTTCTTGGTGTTTGTGTCATCCCCAAAGCCAAATGCCAAGTGAACCCAAGGATGACTTGTTGCCAGCAGAATCTTTGCAGGCTATACGACCTGAGAATAGAATACACTCACAAAAATCTTGAAGGTCTGTCCTTCTGGTATCAGTCTGTGGTAATGGACATTCAGTTTTTATGCTTCTGATGTCTTATCCTGAATGAACATATGATATGGACAAAAACTTAATGGGGAATTCTATAAAAAGTTCTCCATATTCATAATCTTACTGTATTTTTAAATGTGTTTACATAGTCTCAAAGTTGTGCTTTTAATAAAAATTTAATACTTTCTCAAAATCCATTAAGTTTAACATTGCAAACGTTTAATGTATCTGAAGGTGAAATGAAATGCCTTTGTAGAATAGTGGGCTTTTTATATAATGCACTATTGTGCTTTTAAAGTGTCTGATGTTAAACAACAGTTAAATAAATGATAAATTTTGTAGTGGATGGTTATGTGAGGTTAAGTCCTGCACAAAGGTTTCTATTTTAATTTTAAAAATCGGTTAACTATAAGAATAAGTAGTATTTGAAAGCTCTGAACATATTTAAATCTTACCAACTCATTCTCCCAATAATCCTGGGGTTGGGATGGGGACAGGTGTCATATCCACTGTATAATGCAATGTTTATCAAAGAACAATAGGATTTAAATATTTAAATATTCAACTGTATGCATTCAAATAAGTGCTGCTCATCAAAGAAGACACCTTGGGAGATTAGACACATTTTCTGCAATAGTATTACAATTGTTGAACTATTTTGCAGATGACTATATTAGCAATGAAGGCAATTTTTTGACAGTATTTAAATTTTTGGAACAGTAAACAATTATTGAGAGCCAAGTATAATAACTGAAAAGGAATCATGACTAGTCTACTAATCTGTTGATATCAACAAACTGACTCTAAAAGTTTTCAGAAAGGCAAAATGATAAGAATGGCTAACATGACACTGAAGAACCAAGTCGGACCACTCACATTATACAAATTCAAGATTTACTGTAAAGCTAAATTAGGGAAGGCAGTATGGTATTGGTGAAAGAATAAACTATAGAAAAGAACTGAGAATCCAAATATAGATCCAAAGAAAGACAGTCAACATTTTTGTACAAAATATATGTAATCACCACTGTCCAAAAGAGTAAAAACCAGAGATAACCCAAATAGATACCCATAAATAAATATTGCATTTTTCCCCCAGTATTTCTGATTTATACAATGGAAAACTGACATGTTAAAGAGAGAGATATTCATGCTCAAAAACATGGAGATTGGTGTATATATATATATATATATATATATATATATATATATATATATATATATACACATACACATACACACACATATACACATATACATACATATATACACGTTATTTTATATGTATCTACAAATATTTTATATGTATATACAAATATATATTTTAGTTATATGTAAAGTTCATACTTTACTCAGCTGTCCTCCGTTTTGACTCACTATCCCTTTTCTGTTCCTGGATACCATGCATTACCACGTCACATTTAGTTGCCATGAGCCCTGAGACCCCGGCTTCCCTTGAGTATGATGGACTGGACCGTGGCATTGTGATGAGGCATTTTGTAAAACATCCCTCAGTTGGGATTTGTCTGGTGTTTTTTTCCCCATAATTGGACTGGGTCTCTAGGTTTTGGGGAATGAGATCACAGAGGTGAAGCTCACTTGTGCCACATCCTGTCAATGGTACGGGCTCCTGGCACAGGTGACATGGACACCTGGCTCAGGTGGTGTTGGCCAGGTTTCTCCATCGGAAAGCTCTTCCTTTTCATCGTTCCCACACTGCAGTTCCTGGAAGGAAGCCTCTCTGTGAAGGCCCCCCTCAGGAACTGGGAGGTTATGCTGCACTTCTTGGAGAGTAGATGACCTACATAAATTACCTGAAATTCGTTGCATGGAAGATTTGTCTATTCTTCCCCCCATTTATTTCTTTACATAGTCACTTATTGGTGTCAGTATTTTATTTTATACTTTTGAGTTACAATCCAATTATACTTTATTTTCGTGCTCTGACTGTTACAGCTTTGGCCACTGAGTGCTCTTTCAGTTGATGCCTGTGTCCCTCTGGCTTGCTGGTTTAGGTTCTGGCTGATGCTTGTTCAGTATTTTCTTTTTCTTTCTTCTTCTTCTTCTTTTTTTTTTTTTTTTTTTTGAAACAATGAAATCCTCTAGGCTCATCTTGTATTATTTCCTGCTCCAGTCCTGGAATCATTCATTTCTCTAGGGAGCCCTGCTTCCTTCTATTAGAGTATCAAATTGTCAACCAAGATCTGGGCACTAGGTGTGCTTGTCACAATGGTGGCATCATTGCCTTTAGATTCTCTCATCTGGCAAGACAAGGGAGCAGTATGTGAATTTTCACATGTACACATATGTATAAATGCTTCCCTCTCTATATACGCATACATGTCTCTCTTTAAACTAAACATGAGCCATAAGTCATGGCTGCATTTCTAATCCATCACCAAATGGATTTATCCTTTTCCCTGTTTGCAAACTCCACAAGAGAAAATCTGGTTCCCACACCATTCGCCACTCATTTGCTTACTGGTTCTATTTTAGTATCCCAGTGGAGTGGCTTCAGAGTTGGCAATCTTTTATAAACTAGAACACAATGCTCAGGTATAGTTTCTTTCATTTTGTCCTAACAATCTTCACTTACTTCCAAAGTTACTTAGGTGAGCAACTTTTCTCCTGTCTCCTTCAATGATGTTATTTCATACATTTTAAATAATTTCCTTCATCATCCTGCATTCCATCCAAAGATTCCCAACCACTTAAGTGATTCTGTAATTCGCAGGCATTAAGAGTCATTGATTGTGCAGATTCTGACAAATACATAATGGCATAGGCAGTATCATACACAATAGTTTTACTTCCCTAAGAATCCTCTCTGTCCCACCCATTCAACTCCACTCCCTCTTCAAACACATCATAACCGTCAATCCGTTTACTGCCTCTACAGTTTTGTCTTTTCCAGAATGTAATATAATTTAAAATAATATAATATGTAGCCATATCAGCCTGGCTTCTTTCAGCACTGTAAATTAGAGATTCTTCCACATATTTAATGGCTTCTAGTCCACTCCTTTTTTATCACTGCATAGTATTCCATTGCCACAGCTTATTTGTACATTCATCTATGATTTACCTTGATGATTTTGAATAAAACTTCTATGAATTGCAGTGGGTTCATTTTTAGACTTTTTTTCAGATCATTTGAGTAAATTCCTAGGAGCACAATTGCTGGATTATATGGTTAGACTACGTTTACTTTGTAAGAAACTTCCAGATATTTTTTTCAATGTGGCCATAGCATGGACGTTCCAATCAGCAACAAATGAAAGGTTTTGTTGCTCCATATTCTTGCCAGTGATCAGTATTGTCAGCTTTGGAATTTCAGACATTGTAATAGGTGTGTAGTGGATCTCACTGTAGCTTTGATTTGCATTTCTTTGGGAAATACAGGACATGAATCCTACTTGAGGGACTGAGATTTTATAAAATGCCTGACCAGCACTCTTCTAAATTACCAGAATCATAAAGAAGGAAAATATGAGCAACTATGAAAGTCAACAGGGGCCTATGAAGACATTGCTACTGAAGGTGACATGGTTTTGGGGATCCTAGAAGAGAAAAAGTACATCAAGTAAAAATCAAGGAAATTTGAATACAGTATGGATTTTATTTTAAATAATAATATAATAATAATGTCAATGTTCATTTATTAATGATGATGAATATATCAAAATCCACAGACATTAGTAATAGGGGAAATCTGTGTCAAGTATACAGAACAGCACTCTTTTGGGAAACTTTTCAGTAAATCTAAAAGTATTCTAAAATAAAAACCTTATACTGGGCACAGCAGTGCGGGCCTGTATTTCCAGTGGCTCAGGAAGCTGAGGCAGGAGGATCACAAGTTCAAAGCCAGCCTCAAGCAACTTAGCAAGGGCCTAAGCAACTCAGTGAGACCCTGTCTCTAAATAAAATATAAAAAAGGGCTGTAGCTCAGTGGTCAAGTGCCCCTGAGTTCAATCCCCAGTACAAACCAACAAGAACAACAACAGCCTCCTGATAAAAATCATCCCTTAAAATGCCCCTCAAAAAGTACAAGTACAATATACAGAGGTAGGACCTAAGTAGGAAGTGTGTTATAAAAGTAATAAAATTTTCATATGTGAACAGTGGTGGTTTTCAGTGGGCCCTGGATCAAAATCCTTAAATTATTTCTGTAACTCAGTGGTAAGCATTATTACACCTCCATTAGCCAAGAGCTAATTGTCATGGAGTACTTAATATGTTTCCAGAATTATTTTTAAACCATCATACACACTCTCAGTCATTATGCTATATTCTGCCTCTTGTAAATTGATGTACTGAATTGCAAAGTCTTACTTTTGAAAGAATGTACAGACTTTTAATTCTCAAGGGAAAATAATTCCAAACATTTCCTCATTAATTTTATAGTCCTCTTTCATTTGTCACTTAATATAGTATTCTAGGTTCATGAATATGATATTTTGTTCAAGAAGGTAACATGCCAAACTCTTCCATAATATCCTCTTTTAGTATTTCTCTTTACATTTTATTAGTGGTATAAAGTCTCTGTAGTTGTCATCAGCTTTCAAAATAATTTAGGCAGTCTTAATTATAATGGCGTTATACTTAAATATCCATAAGGGTTGTTTTAATGTAAGCACTATACCCTAAGTATTTTGAAAACAAAAGATTTAGAATCATAAACCTTCAGGGCAGACATCTGTCAGTTCAGTGTCTTCCATTTCTAACAAACTCATCCATGCAATTCCAATTCCTTAATCAAATAGCAAGCTCAGCTGTTTGGGTTGACATACAAGCAGACTTTTTTCCAATTATTGTTTCACATTAAAAACAAAAAGCCTTATTATCCATTAATCTAATACTTAGGTAACCCTTGATATAAACTAAATACATTCCTTATTGGTAGCATAAACGATGCCTTAAAATGGTCCAATAAGCTATGTTGCTAGAGACAGTAAGCTTAACTTAATCTGCCTTCCTATAAAAACATTGTGTTCAATAAGAATGCAATGGATACTGTGAAACCCATTGCCACTGGATCATTTCCAAATATCATTTCAGAAAGGGCACTCTATGCTTGACCAAGCAGAGGAAAAAACATCTTGCATCAGACAAAAGCAAGTACAAGGCTTTCATGTATGTATTTGTCTCATGAAAACATTTCATCTTAATACAAACTGGTCCCAACAGCTACTGCAGAAAATTGCTCTCTGTTTGCTGCCACCATGGGATGCCATCATTACTGACAAGATTGAGAAAGCTGTCGATGACGATTCAGGACTCAGTCCAATTGTGGTATCCAAGTGCAATGTAAGTGGATTTTTTTTTATTGCTCTATTTGTGGATCTCTTTAATTCTTATTCATGTCCTGTGGTCCTTGCCTTACATGAAAATTCAATGCAATAAAGGCTTCAGCTTAGCTGAATTCAATTTCAGAAATCATCAAAAAGTAAGATTTATAAAGTAATTTTTAGAAATTTCCTTGACTATCCAGGTGAGAGAAATACACTTTGAGGACTTTTGCACCTGCTATTTAGAGGCACTGTCCTCCTCCATCATGGAGGACATCCATTCTCTTTTAAGTTAACGAGGCTTAATTCCATTTCCATGGGCAATTGGCAAGAATAAATTAGCCTAGTCATTGAGACTTTGCTGTAACAAAACTCTTTATGATCAGGAGCCCATATCACAAATTTAGGTCCTTTCTATGAACATGCAAATAAACCCATCAGGATAATTTTTGAAGGTTGTTTGCTAAACATGACATCTCAACTTCTGTACATTCCTTGTGCTTGTAGATTTCTTGTTATAAATTATTTTTCTCCTCCTTTCCCCTTCAAGAAACTATTTAATTCTGTATGCAAGGTAAAATTTAACCAATACTGAAGGCAAATATCCTTGCAAATATTTTAAATGTTGAGATCTCAAAATTTTAAGAAATCAATATATACGCAGTGTGGTGTGTCGTCCATTGGAGTTAAACTATCAAGGCAAACATGCTAGAATATTCCAGTCTAGCTGATGCACAGAGGCAAGGATTCTCTCATCCCCATCACCTGGTTTGGACAGACATTAAGAAGAAGTGAATGACTTCAAAATAAATTCAAAAACCACTGGCAGCGACATGAATAGCATCATAATGGGCTCAACTCATTTAACTTGGGATGCACAAATGAAACCATGTCACCCTAGGTGAAGAGTCTGCTGATTTCTGCACCTGAGAAAATTTTCCACATCAGCCCCTCTCCTTTAAGTTTAAAGCCAACGCAAATACACACTTTGCCTGATGAAATTCAGAAGTAACAATTTTGCTTCAAGGTCTCTTAACTAGGTATGCATGATATATTCTGGAGCAATGAGAATATGCATTTAAATTTACCACAAGGGAGTAGCTGAGCTCATATTTGCCTCACAAAATGAAGTTTTGAATTTCCAGATGAATAAATTAGACTGCAGATCACTATATTCATCCATATGGAAATAACATAACTATAATACAAGCTTCCAACTTTGTTAAAAAAAATAGTGTTTTTCAAGGATAATAGATTATTATGGAATGTTTACAATTAAATAAACAAAAGCATAGGCAGTAACAGTATATCAAAACCAGGTATTTCAAATTTCAGTTGATGCAAATGTAAAAAGGTTAACCAAATCTGCTAAAGCAATGTACAGATGCTTGGGGAACATGTTAAAACAAGGGGACTGGAGATGAATAGGCTTAGGAGATATTCCACAGAACCCAAATGTCTTCGTTTCCTAAAATTGAGGCTCCAAAGCAAACAGAAGATGAAAAAATAAGCATGCATTCCTGATGAAATTAGAAGCAACTGAGTTGGCTGGAGGGGATTAGCCACACTTGGAAAGCAGCCAGGGTACACACGGTCACATCCCTGTCATGCCAAGACCCATTCCACGTGGTAGAAACTGAAATCATGTGGCTAATTCAAGAAGCAGTTCTTCGTTTTCATTCTTAACTTAGGAATTAAGAATTTATCAGAAGTCATTATCTGGCAAGAATTGAATTAACAATCTCTTGAGACTTTCCTGCAAACAACCAATGCTTTTTTCCTTCAATCATTTGCCTTCGTGTCTCAAGAAGTATGTGATTTTACACACTGGCATGTACACTTTTGTTTGTTGTACTCTTCATTTAGGCTTTCCTTCAAATGTCACTGCACTTGGACATATTCATCAGAATCTGGACATGGCTGTGAGGCATTGGGCACACACTTCTCAAAAGCTTCCTTCCCATCAAATTCTCAGTATTTAAGGAAAGTCTGGGATTAAGGTTGGAAACAGGGTGGACTCGAGGTTTGGCAGTGATAGCAGCACTCAGGACCCGAAGTCTGGAAAGACCTGTGAAGGTTTGGTAAGGAAATCAAGTGCACATCAAGAAGCAGTCCACACCAAAGGCCATCCAGCCCGGCCAGTCAGCAGGAGGTCAGCAGCAGGTAAGCACAGTGTCTGAGACTTGGAGAGCTGGGAAATGAGCTGGGACAATGGGGAGGCATTGGGGACAGGCCAGTTTCAGGAAGTGGGATAGGTGAGGAAAGCAGGCAATGTCACCTGTCAAATACCTTCAGTTCTCTTACCAGAAGCCAGCACAATTCCAGAACCAGAGAGGGAGGGGACTTTAGGGAATATAAAGATTTCAGGATATTGGGTGGGAAGAAGGACAGTCATTGTCCTTCTACTTCTTTTTTAAAAATGGGTAAAAATAATCAGAGCATATGAATGCAGCAAGGGATCCTTACATCTCAAATAACTTGATAATCTACTTGAACAATTCATTGAAAGTAGCAAAAATACTCTGCTGACTTAAAACTTCGAATTATTTGAACAAAATCAAGTACTTAAAAAGGAAATTGACACCCTGTATATTACCTTAATTTTAGAATGTTTGTAATCACACATATAAAACGGTTTGTTTTAGCTACAGTTATGGTATTAATGCAGCAAACTGTGGTTCTTTTGATTTAATAATTTTCAGGGGGCGGGGGATTCTAGATTTTCATTACCAATTTCCTTCAGTCTATAAAAGGAAAGCTGCCATCTCATTAGAATAAACCTGGTATTCATTGGAGAGAATGTGGCTCATGGCTAGTTATCACTAGCATTAGACAGCATCATTTGTATTGTCTCGAAGGAAAAATCAGGGCCTTGCCTCTGAAATTCAATTCACTGCAATAATTGCTGCATTTGCAAATTTACCAGGCAGCTTAATGTAAAATATATCAATAAAATTAGTCGAGTCTGGCAGCAAACAAAACATACATTCCAATGTCACAGGGGTTAATAAGAAAATTTTCTGTTTTTATGGGAAATAAAACAAATGAAAAGATTGTATTGTCTGGGAAGATAAACCAGTGAATCCACAAGTAGGTGAGAATGGTTCACACAAGTTTTACAAAATGATCACGACAGAGAGAAACAGTATTTATTGAAAGGTAAACTGTTGATGGGTGTCATTTAACTAGTCACAGTTAATTATTATGTAAGAAGGTAGTATCCATCTGTGCTTCCTATGCCAAGAAATTAAGCATCTCTTAAGCTTAAAAATCTCCTCAATTTAAGAAAATTAATTGACTTCAGATAGAAAAGAAAGAGGATAACTTTTCTGTTCTATCACTGCTTATAGGGATGGGTGATGGATCTGGAAGTACTCAGAGGTCCAGGCAAGAATAAGGAGAACCTTAGATTAGAAAGGCATGTCTTGCCCATCCACACCTTGGCCCCAAGTGGCTTCCTCCTCCTCACCTGGATTTCCACAACAGATCCTGCCCTGCCCTAAGGACTCCAGAGGTAGGCCAAGGTAGGCATATGAGATTCAAATGAGAATCTCTCTTAATCCACTCATATGCTCTAAACAGTATTCACTTTGTAACTCCAGAGAGAAAAGCTGGCGATTTCTAATCCTAACTTTTTCTTGGAAGAACATGTGGTGGGAAAAAAAAAAATCTCAATAAAAAAATTCCCCATAATTAGAATCTTATAGGCTAAGCAGGAAGTGACATGGAGAAACACTATAATTATTTTCCAAATGGAAAATTTCACAAAGGGATAGATTTTAGGTAACGCTTGATGTATTTTGAGGCTCAGTGCTGTTATTATTCTGTTGATGTTCTTGTATATTATTACTCTTGATATTTTTGATACCAATAGCAGTTATCACAGCTAGATCCTGAGACTTTTTTTCAATTTTGGAATTTCATACATAGAGTTCAGAATTTAGTAACTGCCAGCAAGTAATGTTTGGACCACAGAAAACATTGTAATTGCTGTTATGTTTATTAGCTCAAACAAAGAAAATAAAAAAATAATATGAAGACCTGCATTATATATAAACTAGAATGTTATAGATACTCTGTAAAATGGTAAGTCCCCAGGCATTGTGAGAATTAAATGCTCTTTTAATCTTATTGTTTTGTTTTAGTATGCAATTAAGTATAAAGGACTCCATATTTTAGACTTCAATTACACACACAAAAATCATCTCCCCAAATAATCAGCTCGAGTAAAATAGTTCTAACAGACCCTGGATTAAAGGGATGCCAAAACACAATGGCAGCACATTACTAGAAAATTATTGTTTATTTAATGCTAGTTCAGAATTCATCAGTGAGGGTCCATTTGCTGGATGAAGATTTTAATTTTTGTGTAAAAAGCTTCTTCATCTAATGGGCTAATATCTTTTTTACTCTCTTCCTTAAGCTCCAGGACATCATGGCACATGATTTTTAAACAAAGCCTTTGCTCCTGGCCATTAATCCTTTCTGAGTAAGCAAATAAGTAATCCTTTTAATCACCGGGGCTGATACAGCCCCATTGGTGAGACATCAGATAGTTCCCTGCAGATTTCAGGAGAATAATTTCCACAGTGAGAAAGAAGTGCAGGATAAACATCTCCATATAGGATGTCATCGCTGAATTAAAAAGCACTGTGCTAGGAGCAGAGATGGATTATTATTTTATTGCATTATAATCCATAGTATCATTAGCTTGGATGGCATGTTCATATACTCGTACCCTCCTTTCTCGCTGCAGTTTGGTGCAGATAACTGGTGCCTCTTTGCACAGGCTGGATGAGAATGAAGAAAGAATGTATCTGAACACAACTTTTAAGCATGAAATACTGTGCCTGCCATAAAGTGTTGGAACTTTGTCATATTCTCTAAGTGGAACCATTTAAATTAATCTTTTTCAACCTTTAGGCCCAGTGCCGAACCTATTTATTTTCTTTGACCTCTCCCAATGTGTGACTTCTGGCCATTTATTCTTTTTAGCTGATTTTTTTCTTATCTCAAAGAGCTCAGTGGGATTTTATAAAGTAGAATTACTAAATGTGAATGCATTGCATCGACAGCTCTAGGAAACATTTCTTCAAAAAGATACGCCTATGATTTGTCAATAGAGTTAAAATTCACTTCCAGTGCACATTGTCTTCCCCTGCAAAGCATCACTTGACCCATCATGAGGGACAGAATAAGCAATGGCAAGAGGTTCCATCATCACCTGTATCACCACCACCACCATTAATCAGAGCTAATACTTAACACACATGTTTTAATATGGGGTTTTTTTTGTTTATTTATTTGTTTTGTTTTGTTTTTTGCTACTGTGACATAAGACCCGACCAGAACCACTATAGAGGAGGAAAAGTTTATTTGGAGGCTCAGGGTTTCAGGGGGCTCAGGATTTCAGAGGTCTCAGTCCATAGACAGCAGGCTCCATTCCTCAGGGCTCAAGGTAAGGCAGACCATCATGACAGAAGAGTGTGGCAGAGGGAACCAGCTCACATAATGATCAGGAAGCAGAGAGAGACTCCACTCACCAGATACAAAATATATACCCCAAAGCATGCCCCCAATGCCCACCTCCTCCAGCCATACCCTACCTACCTTCATTCACCACTCAGTTAATTCAATCAGTGAATTCATTCACTGATTGGGTTAAATAATTCAATCATTTCTCCTCTAAACTCTTATGTTGTCTCACACATGAGTTTTGGGAGACACCTTATACCTAAACCATAATAACACATAAAGTGGCCAGCACTATTTTGAAGATATTGGGGGGTGGTGTGTGTGTGTGTGTACACAGTTTATGTATGCATAAAAAAATTCTGTAAATAACATATATCAAGTCTCAGAGGAAACATCAAATTTAAGGCACATGACAAAACTATCTTTCATTTTTTAAAATTAGGTCAATTAAAAAACCAGAAAACTATTAACACATTGAGCTTGTGTATTGTGTATACCTTCCATTTTCTTTTTTCAAATATTTTTTTTAGTTGTAGTTGGACACAATACCTTTATTTATTTATTTGTTTGTTTATTTATTTTTATGTGGTGCTGAGGATTGAACCCAGTGCCTCACATGTGCAAGGAGAGTGCTCTACCACTGAGCCACAATCCCAGCCCCACACCTTCCGTTTTCTATTGGTGATCTAGCAATACTTAATTTTTTTTCCTTTTCATTGAATAAGATGAATTGTTTTCTAATATTTAATAAAGGCTAAAAATACTTTATGAAGAGCAATGAAGTAATAAAGGGCATTTGAATGAATAAGAGGATTCACATATTAGTACATCAGGTTCATCAAGGTCCTCAGTCCCACTAAAATATGTTACTAATTTTTTAAAAAATTTAAAAAACAAGTTGCCAACTTTTCTCTGAATGGCTTGCACTTTTTAAAGGGAATTTATTATTGTATGAAAAAATTTATTATTGTTATATTTTAGTAGCTAATATTTTGCTCTAGGAAAACAAATAAAAATTCACCTGCATAGAAGATTTTTTTTACATCTCTTTAATTATAGAATTCAATAATTCCTCAAAAAATATTGATTCACAGTGCCTTGTTTTCAAAAAGTTGATCTGGACCTGGCTTAGAGAATATTTCCTTAAGGGGGTTTCAACTTTTAAACATAATTCAAGAATGCAGTTATAAAATGAAGGAAATTTTGAGAGTATCTATACATGAAAATAATGTGATGTAAGGAAAAGTAAAATTCAAGGAGACGAAGCCTGCAGATGCCTGGTTGGGTGCCCAGCTCATTGGTGGCACAGTTAGCTTTCAAAAGCTCAGTTTCCATCTTCCCTGCTACTCTTTTATTCTATGAAAATGAAACATTATGAAAAGTATCACAACAGCGACAAAGTCTAGACTGCGATTTACCTCCTGGTTCACCTCCTACGACTGCAGGTCTCCTCCATGCAGACAGGAAGCGCTGAAGCCTAATTCCCTTCGCCTCTCACAGAGAAGGACTTCCACGTCACTGATGATTCCTCAAAGCCACACAGCTGGTCAATGCCATACCTTGAACCCACACCCACCCTCTTCACTACATGGCTTTCTCTCCCTCCAGGAGGCACAAAGAAAAAGGGCGATTCTCCTTTGTGGAAGAGGTTCCATACTTTCACTCAGCAATTCCTTACTGAGTGCCTATTAAATAAGAGAGGAACACAGAGTGGCCTCAGGCATCACTCTGCTTTCAAGGAGCTTAAAATTTAATAGAATCTCTAGCCCCGAGTACCTTCAAAAGAATTCTACAGTAATAATAATATAATTATTTATTATTCATAGCCACTAATGTTTTTTAATGACAAGACACATTTCGTATTTTAATAACAGCATTTTCCCCTTCTCTTGCTGAAGACAAAATTCGTAACAAAGAGCTGTGTCAAAGACAAATAACCCCATGTGAAGAGGGCCTCAAAAAAGGAGGGGTCTCTACAACTCCAGGACGCTTCCACCAAATAATGTGTCTTTGTTATAGCAATGATATCTGCTCATGTAGGTTGCCCCAAATCCTCTCATATAGAAGGAAAATCTCCAACATATGGCCAAACACTTCCAACTGAAATAGACATGTTTTGGTAGTTTTGATCCATTTGGTCAGTACTATTCTAGGCAAAAGAGACCAAGAATAAAGAAATCAACAAGTTCCTGCTCTGCCATTATGGTGCAGGGGACAAATATAATATGGCATACAGTGTCCTGAAGAATGGATAGGGTGAGGGGATGGACAGGGAATGGGAAGGGGCTATTTTAGATAGAGAATTCCTTTTTGTATAGAGGGCATTTAAACGGATACCCAACCAAAGCTCGGGTGTGCTTTTAAAATAGAGGTAAAAGAACTTTCTGGTGAATATGGAGGGCTTGGGGGAGACAAAAGTAAAGGATGAATGTGAAGTTGGGGTCTGAGAAGCTAGGAAAATGAGAAGCCATTGACAGAGGCAGTCTGGGGAGAAATAGTCATGGCTGGTGGGAGAAGGGGAGGCTTGGCATGTGACTTCTGTCTTGGACATTTCATTGTTAAGATGCCCATTGAACATTCAAGTAGACAAGCTCAATAGGCAATGACTCACGAGAGCCTAGAGGACACGGGGAGGTGGGGCCAGCAATATATATCAGCATGTCTGAGGTATTTAAACCCAGGGGGTTGGAGAAGATCTCGGAAAGGGTGGAAGTGTATGGGAAAGAGAAGACACAGAGACTAAGTCCTCAAATGATCCAATGATGATGAGTTTGAGAGGCAAGATAGAGAAACAATGAGGTCCCACCCAACTAATGGGTACTAGTTGCCTACTATAAGAGGACAATGGGAAATGGCAAATGTTAGGATGTATAGAAATTGGAACCCTAGGATATTGCCAATGACAATGTAAAATGGTGCAGAAGCTACTGTAGAAAACGCCCAAGGTGATTTCTTAAAAAGTTAAAAAATAGAATAATCATCTGACCCTGAAATTCCATACTATTTTGCATGCACATTTACAGCAGTTTTATTAACAAAAGGCAAAAAGTGGAAATGACTTATCTAGAATAGGTAAATTCATTAATACCAGAAGTAGAATAGAGGATCCTAGGGCCTGGAAGAGGAAGAAATGGGGAATCGTTGCTTAATGGGACAAAGTTTCCATTTTGAGTGATTAAAAAGTTTTGAAAGTAGAAAGTGATAATGATTACATAATGCTGTGAATGTACTTGATTCTACTGAATTGTGCTCTTAATAATAGTTAAAATGATAAACTTCATTGTGTGTGTGTGTGTCCATAGTTAATATTTTTTTAAAAAGATGATCAAAAATGATACCAAGAAAGAGTCCCTGATGAGGTTGGAAAAAAACAAAGAGGATGGAGGCCAAGCAGATAAAGTGCTTTGTGGAGAAGGAAATCATCATTTTAGAGGCTGCAGAGAGATCCAGCAAGACAACTGAGAAAAGATGGTGGAAGAAGTTGGAGATCATAATAACCTTGTATGGTGATACAAGGAACAGTCCTTGCTCCCACAAGATGCATTCAGTTCCCACTAACCACTATTATCAGCACTAATCTTAGTATTACTGTGGCATGGCATGGATTGTAACTAATTGCTACAGAAAAATAGAAAAGGTAGCAAGAAATAGAGAGAGGAAAAACAGGAAAAAAATATCAATATAAACTGTAGCACAGACACCATTTTTACTGGGCCTAACATTCATGCTTTTATTCCCTGCCCTCAAAAGTATGGAATTAATCTATTTTAAAAGAAAATAGGGGACAGGGTGCTGATTGAAACTAATCTATCAAGTTGGGAGGTGATTAATCGGAGGCAGTCTGGTATGGCTGCAGGCATATCTACAATGCAGGTTGAGAAGTGGTCGTTTTATAGTTCATTACATATCTGTGTGATGTTATTTATTGTTTACTTAAGCAATAGCAATTGAAGCCCAGGCCAATTCCTGGGAATTAATGACCCACGGGGAGAGGCCATTACCTCTAGACATTAACCCCAGTCTGTTCAGTTTTTCCAGGAAAATTCCTTTGAAGGACTATTTACTCAACATCCCTTGTTACCACATTTTAAAATACTACTTTAAATATTCCTTTAATGGAAGATCACTGAACTGCATGAACAGTTCCACACTTTTAAAAGCGATTGTTTGTCTTTAAGCTCAAAGAGGAAGAAAAGCTGCAAGGCCCACCTCTTGGAGACCTTTCTGAGCTTCATCCCTACTGTAGGCAGCATCCTGCAGGTAGAAGAGGCAGGGTGAGAGTTGGTCCAGACACACTTGAGGTGTTTCCACAGGGGAGTTCTGAAGCATCTTGACTTATGTCCTTTCAGGGTGACACCCAAGCATCTGCCCGCCAGAGTGTGAAGAAGTTCATGACTCAAGTTATTTCTCTTTGTCAGAGAACAAAGGGGAAAAAATAGAGAATTGGTCCAAGCAGATGACTGGCCCCCAGGCTGAGATGGTTCTTTGGGTTATATCTAAAATTTACATTGTTCTTCCTATTTAATTTCCAAAAACAACTAAATAATCAATATTTTTTGAGAAGGAATAATCCTAATAATTCTGATTATTACCAAGACCAGGTCCTGAGAAAGCCAAAGCTGGAAACATCCTCAGTGATCCCTAAGCCAGGGGAGGGAACCTTATTTGCTTGAGGACAAAGAGAACCTAAGTATTCACAGAATCTAGTCTTGAGTTACTTTTACCTCAGCTCTGCTGACAAAAAATACACAGTAGCAACAATAGCACACGCACATTGAGCCAACCCTTCAAGAATCTTCACATATGGGGGCGGGGGGCGGTGCTGGGGTTGTGGCTCAGTGGAAGAGCACTTGCTAGTACATGTGAGGCACTGAGTTCAATCCTCAGCCTCGCATAAAAATAAGTAAACAAATAAATAAGCAAACAAATGAAAGCATGTGTGCATCTACAACTAAAAATTCACCATCACACTGATCTAGGCACTGTATTCTCATCTCTAATTCTTATATGAAGAATCTGAGGCACAGGGATGTTAAACAACATGTCCAATGTCACCCAGCTAGTAAATGAAAAAAGGCAATTCTGAAGCCTCAGGAAGTGGCTCTACCACCTGTGCCTTAACCACATGCTAATGGGGATTAGGGAGGGAATTGCCTTATCAGCAATCTGTTTCCAGCACTTATTCTGGCTATAAAAAATATAAACACCATTCATGCTCTGCTTCTTCTATTGCGCTTTCTAAATGCCTTCTAAATATCACCTCATGCCCTCATAATAACCCTTTCAGATATTATCCTCATTGTCCTCAATACCCAGAGAAGGAAACTGAGGCAGAGTGAGCTATTCCTTGACCAGGATCACACAGCTGGGAAACTTCATGGCATTTACTCTGGGTGTGGCTCCGGGTCAGGGAAGCCGAGCAATACACTCAGCCTCTCCTTCCCCAGATCCTAGACACCCAAATCAATGACCCTTCTGTCATGGCCTCACTCTTCCTTCTTCCACTGACTCCTGATCCTCCTTCAGTGTCTCGTCCCCCATACACAGGAGGCAGTCAGGAGCCTGGAGCATGGAGAACGTTTCAGTATGCTGGAAGAACTTCCTCTAACTTCATGGTGACGTGGTGGGGGGTGGGGGAGGATAAAATGAGAGAAACAAGACAGAAGCCAGAGGAAGAGAGTGCCAAGGAGGGCCACCGACTGTGAGTCCCAGCTCTGGCCAGCACACCAGTGTCAACATGATCTATCAAGGGCTTCCTCAGGAAGCTCAGCCTGGCATGCTACCTGCACTTCATTCCCACTTTCATAGATCACATCACTCTGAAGGAGGTACTGTTTGGATTCTCACTTCACAGATGAGAAGACTGAGGTTTAAAGAGGTTAATTAACTTGAAAAGTCTCCCAGCTAGATGTTGGCAGAGTGAGGATGTAAACCCAGGTCCTGAGAACCCAAGGTCTGTGAGCTCTGTCACTGTACACCTGGCCTCCCAGGGACCCCGTCAAGGCTCAGGTCTCCCCAGTGAGGCTGTAGGACAGGGACCAGGGACTGACACATGTAAGTTCAGTAAAACTGAATGTCCTTCCCAAGACCCCTCCCTTCCAATTTTCTTCTGAGATAGCTGAGAAGTATCAATGAGGGAGGGATCCCTTCCTAGCCTTGTTTAGGGACTTCCTTTGGGGCCCTCTCTGTAATCTCAAGACTTCAGATTAGAGATTGTTTCTCTGCCTGTGCTCATGCTATTTTTAATCATGTGTATGTATGAAGGGGAGGACATAGGAGTCATTTGGTTCAAATTCAAAGGTAAAATTGTAAGGCATATCATAAAGATTTACTTTTGTGAATTCATTATTATACACAAGGCCTTTTGTACATATTATCTCTCTCAGTCTTCCTGCAATGTACTGAATAATTATGTCTCTCCAAAATTCATGTTGAAATCCTACCCCCCCATCCCAGGTCATGGTAGAAGGAGGAAGAAATTTTAAGAGGTGTTTAGTCATAAGGATGGGGCTCTTATGAATGAGATAGAAAAAAAGAGACCCCAAAGGGCTCCTTTGCCCCTTCTTCTATATGAGAATACAGCAAGAGGAAAGCCATCTATGAATCAAATGGGCCCTCACCAGACACAGGATCGGCTAGCAGCTTGATCTTGGACTCCCAGCCTCTAAGCTATGAGAAATAAATGTGTTGTTTCTGAACCACCCAGTCTGTGATATTCTGTTATAGCATCCAAAGTAGGCTAAGACACCTCCCCCCACTACTTAGCCATTCTTTTCTTTATAGACAAAAGAACATGATTCACAGACAGACAGTGACCACCCCAAGTTCCCATGTTATACCAGCTGTATCTGACAGGGCCAGTTTTCAAACCTAGCCCTTCTGTCTGGTCATTCAGACACCAGGGTACAACATGACTGGGTCTGTTGGGAACTGAGAAATGGATCGGTGTAAATACAACCCATTGGTATTTCATGCAGTGTATTCCCACATGCAGCATCTGTCTCCCAAGAGCACATTTCAAAGCCCGCAACACAGCAGGTGAGGCATACTGATGAGTCATAGGAAAGGAGGGCTCTTGGGGTGATGGTGCAAATGGCCAGTGGTTGAGAATACTTGCTTTGTGATTTACTTAAGACAACTGCCAAGTGACTGGGGACCTCCCTATGAGAGACATGATATGGGTGACCTTCTTGCTCCCTGGTGCATTCATGGTGAGAATCTGATGCCTGCTTTCTGACTAGGCCATCTGTTTCTAAGGCAGCTTCAAGCTTAGACATTGTTATGGGCTGATTATTTTGCCGCAAACTCATGTTGAAGCTCTAACCCCTGTACCTCCCAATGTGACTGCTTTTGGAGACAGGACCTTCAATGGGGTGATTAATGAGGTCCTAAGGATGGGCTTTAATGCAGTCTGACTGGTGTCCTTGTAGACATCAGGGAGGCAAGGGCACAGGAGAAAGACCCTGTTGGGGACACAGGGAGACGGCTGGCCTCTGATAGCAAGGACAGTGGCCTGGAACAGCTCTTCCCCTCGTGGCCCTCAGAAGAAACCAAATCTGCCAACACCTTGATCTTGGACATCTAACCCCCAGAACTATAAGAAAATAGATTTCTGTAGTTTACGTTGCCAGTCTGTGATATTTTGTTATGGCTGCCCAAGCAGACGAATACAGACGCCAAATTTAATAGTCTCAAAATTTGCTGTCAGTGCTTATCTAGCATTTAAACATTTTAGGTAAGTGTGAAATGTCTTAAAATACTTTGATATGTCACCAGTCACAATGGAAAGTCCTCCCTGCCCTTTCCTAAGTTCTGAGCATCCCACTGACCACTTGACTTCTAAAAGTTCCATGCCTCCTGTTTCACTTGATGTAGGCTAAGCTTTTCCCCTCAGGAAGGTTTTTAAATTAAATACCTTCCTAAGTTACCTGGAGTATTCCCAAATAATGAATTTGACATTTCAATGCAAATTGCAAGTGCATATTTAGTAGCAGATCCCCACATCCTGGAACTCAATTACTGTCTTGAGAAGGAGGAAAGGAGACCTCTGGTGTTTCAGACTTACAAGATTGGATTTTGAGTCTCTGACAATAGAGTGCGTAAACCTCTTTTTCAGAATAAAAGTTTAAAGTGTCCAGATCAAATTACGTGCTTTCAGCCAATGTTTATTGAGCACGTAGTATGTGCTAGGAGTAGGCAGGAAGTCTTTTAATGTACCCTTATAGCCCTTATAGTTGGACTGACTTATAGTTCCATTCCTTATAGTTCCATTGACCTTGGAGTCATTTTAGTTAAAAATAAAATATTGCAGGCTGGGGTGATAGCTCAGTGGTAGAGCACTTGCCTAGCATGTGTGAGGTACTGGGTTCGATTCTCAGCACCACATATAAATAATATATATTTATATATTTTATATATATAAATGATATATGTCAGTATTGACATATAATATATGATAACCAAATTTTTTTTAATAATAAAATAAAATATTGCATTCTTTAAACCACTAATGTTTGTTGTTGCTTATCTTTTCTTCTTGATAAACACAGGGTTAAAGGAAGAACACCTGTGGCCTAGGGATGGGTGGAGTTGAGGGGTTTGGGACCAGAAATGGGGTGAAGTTCAAAATTCCAGTCTGACTTGGTTTTCTATATCATGGGTATTATTTGTTGATTTAAATCATTTTTTTCACATTTTGACTCAATTCTATCAAAAGAGCCCATATCAGATGCTCTTGATACCACATTATGCTGGAAATCAACAGAGGAATAATGCTAACCCCCACCTCTAAGACACTAAGCATCGAATGGATACTGTCACAACAAGAATCCACTTTCTATGAGGACAAATTCAATTCTAATTGAATCAAGGAAAGAGGAAGAGAGAGAAAGGATGTGAGGTGCCAAACTTCATTCTTTTTTATAACCAGGGCAGAGCATGGCTGCTTTGGGAAATAGGATGCGGTTGAGCAGAAGAATAGAGTAAGGCCCGTAATGACAACCACGTGGGCCTGTAGCAAGTGGAAAGTCTGTGTCACCCTGGGCATGCCCACTGCTTGTCCTGAAGCCAGAAAGCATGTGAGCATCTAGTCCACCCAGAGCACCTTGGAGGGCCAGAATGGACATGTTCAGAGATGGGTCTTTCCAGGAGTTTCCACAAAAAGCAATCCCCAAAGCCTCAGCCTACCATTTATATTTTCCCCCAAGAAAGAGCTGATATTTTAAAATAATTTTGGGGTTTTAGAAAGGATCGTCTTTAATCTGAAAGTCTAATTACTCTCAAATGCCTGAGGATTTATAACCTATGCTTTTATAATCTCTTTTGAATGAACTTTGTTTCAGTAGCAATCACTAATGAATTATTGTCCTTTTTCCTTTACTTAAGATGTGGACTAGCTGGCTTCTAAGGGTGGAATACTTCCTCCTCGCTCATTCAGTTGTCTAGGATCTGAAATTTACTGTTTAAAAGATGTCCGTTTTGTTTCTCCAAAAAGAAATACAAGATAAACATTCAAAGATCTACAATAATTATAATAATAATAAAGCAAATCAGGTGGCCAGGGATACGGTTCAGTTGGTAGAGTGCTGGCCTCACATGCACAAGGCCCTGGGTTCAACCAGCACCACACACACACACACACACACAAAAAAAAAAGCAAGTCATCTTAGAATCTGTGTAAGAGCCTCTTAATTTCTCTTAAAATCTACTCCATTTAAATCTACTCCATTTGTAAAAGCAAAATAAAAATCAAAACCCCTTTAAATACTCAATATACTGGATTTCCAAAAAATCCTCATGGCGTCCCCATTTCATATCACATTTAGGATTAACATTGACAAAGAGAATAGTGCATAAAATCACTTTGGTTTTATGGTCAACTCAATTCATCAATTAGTAGTGAAAGATTCAGATACCCTGACTCAGCAGTCTCATGACTTAAATCACACTGATAGTCACAAATTCGTGTGGACTTAGGCAGAAATTGCTCCTTTGAGTGACTCTATGATCCTGATCCTTAATCTCTTTTTCCCCGTGTAGAAAGGAGAGCCTCCTTTACTGCAAGACCTCAATCTAGACTGAGAGACTAGGTATTAAGAAAAAAAAAAAAATTAAAAAAAAAAAAATATATATATATATATATATATATATATATATATAGTGTAGTGAAGACTAATAGAAGGCAGCAGGGACCAAGATAACCTCAAAAGGCAGCTAATCCAAAATGTGTTTAGCTTTGGCTAAATGGAGATTGAAATGGATAAGCTGGGGGCTGATCTGATCATAATCCCCAGCTACATACCCAAGCATTTTCTTTTTCAATCTTAAAATCATCAGCTGGTTCCAGCAAAGAAACTGAAGTAAAGCCAGAAGGCATTTAGCCTCTTCCCAAAGAGGGCATCATTGGACAGCTCACAGGAAGGACACACCACCAGGTGTCAGTTATTCTAATGGCTTCTGGTCCTCATGTGACACAGGGTTTGCCCCCACTCTCTGCCATTGCAAGTTTTCAGGGCGATTTACCTTTCTTTGAGAGTTTAAGTAGACCAAAGGGAACCTATAAATTCCTTTTCTAGATAGTGAGATAAACCAAGAAAACAAACACAATCTGGCCAAAGGAGACCAATCTCGTCTCATTCTCCAACCTTCTCAGGCAGAAAACACAGGGTTAAGCATGGCAAAGAGAAATTCAGCAATGGGAAGTGAAAGCCCATTAACATACCAAACTGTGTAAACATTATCATTTACACCTTGGGAACACATCACTAACACGGACCTTAAAAGGTTATGAAGATGCTGTCTTCTAGCAAAAGAAAGTAAACATGTGCAAATGATTATGATTTATTAATCTTGTTTTCTCTTCCAAAAGCAAGGCAGGAGAGGACAGTGACATTGTACCTGATTCCATTACTGACGAATAATAAAGTGTGCTTGGGAGGGAGCGGGACAGGAGAAACACAGGGAAGATACGTAATTGAATTAAATGCCCTTATTAAAGCTTAAATTTTACACAATTATTTCCTTATTTAAGACAGAAGAGGAAATCAAAACTGAAAAGAGGAAGGATGGAAATGCAGGAAATTAACGGTATTTAAATGGAATAATGGAGCTTTGTTCATTAGAAGCAGCCTGAGAGCACTTGAGCCATTATAACTCTGCTCTTTCATGCTTACCTGTAATAATGGCTGAGACCTACTGGGTACCTACAAAGGGCCAGGGACAGCCTCAGTGCTTTATGTGTCTGAATTCATTTCATCCTCCCCAGGACTCAGTGAGGTCACCTTCTAAAGGTGAGCTCGGAGCCTAGTTATGTTTAAGAGACTTTCCCAAAATGACAAAGCTAGTAAGTTAGGAAATGAGAATCTGAACACACCCTGGCTCCCAGGTCTTTCATTTATTTCCTAGGTAGTCCCTTCTCAACTAATTCATTTGGAAATGTTATGGTTGGGATATGAGGTGTCCCTTAAAAGCTCCTGTGAAGGCAGGACTATTCAGAGTAAAATTATTAGACTATGAGAGCTGTCACCTAATCATCCATCCTAGTTTGAATGAGCTGACTGGGCGGTAACTGTAGACAGGTAGGGTGGCATGTGACCAGAGAGGGTGGGTCACTGGGGCTGGTTAGCAAGGTGACTCTCTGGTCCTCTCTGCAGTCAGTCAGGCTCAAGCATCTCTCTTCTCTCTCTCCTTCCTGACTCTGGGAGCAGCTCTCCTCTGCTGGGCCCTTTCTCCCATGATCTGATGCCTCACCTCAGGCCCAGAGCCCCAAATAAGTTTTTTTTTTTTTTTTTCCCTCCTCTAAATTGTTCTTGTCAGGTATTTTGGTGACAGGGATGTAAAAAGCTAAAAAAAAAAAAAAAAACAAAAAAAAAAAAACAGGGCAAAATGGAGTTTTCTGTACATGCTTGTTTGGGGATTCTTTTTTTTTTTTCTTTAATCACTATTAATCGCTACCATATAAACAGAACACCATAGAGGAAAACCAGAGAAAGAATGTTACAGCTTCTCAGTGGTGTTTGGCATCCAAGTGCAAGAAACCATCGATGTGAGCCACCAACTGACTGGCATGGAAACACTTTCAAGCAAATGCACAGGAGTGGGGGAGGGGTGTGTTGCCTAATTAGGTACAGTGGCTATGAATGACACCAAGACCTAAAATCAAACATTAGCTGTACCATGCACAATGTCCTGTGACCATGAGTAACAGTTTCAGCTTCTCTCTAGGTGCAAATTTCTATTTTAGCAAAATGAAGATAACAAAACCCACTTTAAACAGTCAGTGGTTAAATGAAATAATGTATTAAATTCACTTAGCACAGTGCCTGGCCACAGTAGGAGTTTCATTTACTGTGGTTATCATTGTTGTTATTACCAGTATGTTTCCATGAACATCTGACAATGTTGAATAAAAAAAGGCATTGGTACACTTCATTATTATGTACCACCAACAAAAACAATATTATATTTAACACCTTGTTTCAATAATCGAACCCCAGTTTTATCGCTAATTTGCGTTTTAAGTTTTTAATTTTATCAATGTTATATGAGCACACAGCTGAAATCAGAATGTTAAATAGCTTAGAAATGGAAGACCATCACTCTTCTCCACATGCCTACCTCCCTTTGCCAGCACTGGCAATGCCAGTGGCTCTTAGGTACCAGCTGAGGCTGAGAACCACCTTCAGTCAAAAGAGCCACCTTGCCCAAGGTCAAGGTCCTGACTGTCTCAATCAGCTTGGGCTACTACAACACACCACCACAGATGTGGTGGCTTAAAAAACAGACGTTTCTCACTAAGATCAAGGTGCTGGTGAGGGCTCTCTTCTTGGCTTAGGGCAACCACCTTCTTGCTGTCTTCATGCGATGGAACCAGCTCTGATGTCTCTCTTTTTATAAGGGCATTAATTCCATTATGAGGACCCCACTCTCATAACCTCATCTGACCCTAATTATCTCCCATTCCACTCCTGAAATACCATCCCTTTGGGAATTAAGGTCTTCAATACACAGATTTGGGAGAGAGAAAAACATTTGTTCCATAGAACCTCCCTATGGCTTCCAGCCCCAATAACTGGTGGACTCTAGACCATCTCAGCTCCAGAGCAAGATTTTTATTGTGGCTTCATCACCATCTCAATTCAGCTCCTCCCTGCCCATGCCTCATCCTTCATCCTCCACAGCTGTTGATTCTAAAGACAGATGACTAAAAAGCTTCCTGCACAGAGAGTACTTCCCAGGGAATCCAGCCTAAGACATCCTGAACTGACTTTCTGTCATGGTGGCGCGTCTGGCACACATGCCACTTCCCTCCCCTAATACTCTCAGTGTAACTCAGTCACAACTTTTGGTTCAGTCACTGTGTGTATCACTGTAGCAATGAAATACTGCTCACTGCCAAGCCAAACGGCATCCTGTGATTACCATGCCTTTCTCATACAAATTTTGTCTTAGAATTATTGAAGCTATTATTATTCATTGGCTTAGTTTCTGTGAACGTCTTTTCTCCCAACACGTCAATGGATCTGTAGAATGTCTCAATCAATTTTGCAAATCTTTCTCATATAAGTACTTTGACAATTGTTCTTGGTTTGGGGATATTTCTCTCCTCAGCCCTCTACCTACTTGCTCTAATAAGTACCTATTGTTCTGTTCATATGTCATACTGACAATTGCTTTTATTATTCTTCTGTCAAAAACTTTGTTCACAAAACCCATACATGATTTTTTGCTGTTGTTTGTTTGTTTGTTTGTTTTGGTGCTGGAGATTGAACTCAGGTTCTCTGTACCACTGAGCTACATCCTCAGCCCTTTGTATTTGAGACATGGTCTCACTAAGTTTTCTAGACCGGCCTTGAACTTGAGATTTTCCTGTCTCAGCCTCCCAAGTAGCTGGGCTGATAGGAACATGCCACCATACCTGGCACATTTATCTTTCTTGGTAATATTCTTGTTTTGCTGGATTCTGTTCTTCAGTAGTGTCCTCTAAGACAGGATGCATGGGAGGTGTATCCACACCTTTCATCCTTCACTAGTGTGACTGATAGTTTGGCTGGACATAAAATTCTTGGTTGAAAAACACTTTCTATCCAGAGTTTTACAATTTCCTTGATTCAGTGTAGTTAGTAATCATCCAAAGTCCTTCTGATACTCTTTTTTCTTAGGTATGAATGACTAAATATCACTTGAAGCTTAAGAAAATTAAGGCCTTCAATATACAAATTATTTATTCCCAGTGTTCTGAAATGTTCTGATGATTTCAGTCATCCACTTTTTATTTGCTGGGCTAGTGGATCCATTTAATCTGAGTTGCTGTATTCTTTTATTCTAAAAGAATTCTACTTCATTATTTCTTTGATAACTTTCCTCCTCATTGTTTCTCCTTACCTCTCAGGAATCCTTAAGTGGGAAAAATGACTTCTTAAATTGATCCTACAATTTTATTTCTAATTCATTCCTTCTTATTATTTTCTATCCTCATGAATTAACATCCCAATCCCTGTACTCTGCTTTTTCATGTGGCCTACTATATTTCTAATTTTCAGGCACTTTTCTTGGGCTCTGCCCCTTTTTCAGAGCTCCTTGTTATTACAGACATATTCCACATATATTTGTAGATATTGCCAATTTTGTCTTTAGCTTTTTTCTACTCTCAGAAAAACTTTAGTCATTCTAGATGTCTACCTATCTCTCCATATGAGGCTTTTGTAAAATGTTAGGTGATTTTTTTTTCTTAATATTTAAAGTTGATGTCTGTATTTATCCTTGGGCTCACTTCAGTGTTCAACTGGTGCCACTGAGTTTCTCCAGTGAAAAGAGCCAAGAGCCACATGGCTCCCAGGGTGATGTGTTGGGGAGAAGTGATGTGCACCTGTTGAGCAGTCTTTCCACCAAAGCTGCACTTTCCACCCACACCTCATCTGTGCCTTCGACAGTTTCTGGTGTCCCCAGGTAGGGTTCCAAGGAGCAAACCAACTCATTTCTTTGGTGATATTGTCCTCTGTAGGTCAGGTGGAAATCACTTCTACTCTGATAAGTCAATTTCTATTTTCTTTCTGGTTCAGCAAGATTTGTTAAATATTTTTTTTTTATCTGAAAAGTCTGGTTCTCTTTGTCCTTGTGAATACACACACACACACATACACACACACATACATGTTCTCTTAATGCCCTTTAGCTGGGTTTGAAGAGAAGAAAATGCATTTGTGTATATACTGTCATTTTAAGAAGAAGTCCTGTTATATGTCTTATTTCCAAATATGAATTTAGCATTTTACAAGCATTTATGGTTGAAAAGCAGTATTTAATACAAGAATTAAGCTTCTCCACGAGAGGAGACTTCATTTACCTCACTTCGAAAAAAAATGGCTCATTCATGGTACTGAGCCAACAAAGGAGAGTTCATAGTTTCAAAACAGAAAAAAAAATTTTTTTCAAATGTACAGAACCATGGCTTTACTGCAAACCTCAGCACAATTTTTTAAATGTGTCCTTAAATACACCTTTCTTTATAGAGCCATTTAGTAAAGTAAAAGAATGTAGGCATGAATGTACATTGTGCAATTTGAACAGAACAGACAAGCTTAGGCAAGGGATCTTGACATGCACTGTTTCTATTAGGCAGATCTCTCCAGAGTGATATGGATTCTAAATCAGAAATGTTACTCTTTTGTGCAATCTTTGAGTCAGCAATTAGAATGATGATATCAAAGCATTCTGCACACCAAGAGAAAGCAAAGTCCAATCTCAACGCTAAAGGCAATCAGAAAATAATTGAAAGGACATAGTAACATGATTAAATTGGATTGTATACAATATTTATAAACAGAAAATAAATAATTATGCCATGTGATGAAACAGAGCCTTTCTTTCAAAATTTTGCTCAAAATATTGCTGTTTTTATATATAAGAAAAACAGGCATAAGAGAAACTCAGATGAGGGGAGTAAAGATTATGAGATGTATGTGGAACATTTAAGTCATCTCTTTGACAGAGTTACTACTCTTCCTGGCGTAATGACTTCTATAAATTATTGAAACTTCCAGTCTGGTAGTAATGGTTTGGTAATAAGTCCAAATGCATTGGGGCATGAGAGACCTTCAAAACATTACACCAAATGTTAAATGCTATCGTCTGGTCCAGAAATTATTTCAGTAAATAACATCTGGCAAAAATAATTATCCTGCATTTAAGTTACTAAATGAGATATTTTTGAGAAAACAAAATGTAGACTTCATACTTATTTATAAAAATTCAAAATTGATCTTAAAAGTAAAAATGGGATGTTACTAGATGTGCTGTGATGAAGGGCAGACCTATCTCTGACTTCTGGCTTGTCAGGTTTATGTCTTCATTTTATTACCTAGTATGAAGCTTGATCTCAGAGTTCAGATAATGCATTACTGTGGAACTCTGGATATTTATAGCAGAAATTTGCAACTTCATCCATAAATACCAGTTAACATAAGTGAGTTATTTATGAAATATGCTCCTATTTTGAATTGTATCCTAGAATCACATTTTTATCCAAAAAGGCCTCCTTTTGGATAAAAGAAGCTAAATAAACATCCGTTTAAAATAGAATAAAATGCTCTGTGCACATGCATGTGTGTGTGTGTGTGCGTGTGTGTGTGTACCCCAATCGGGTCTAAGCAAGGCAAGGGAGGCACTCATTGCAGATACAACTCTAAATGGATGTCAAAATTCTAAGCAAACAAAGTAAATACTTTCCAATATTAATACTGTAAAAAAAAATCTATGTGGCACAACAAGTAAAGATAATGTATTCCAGAGAGGATTCTGGAACAAAAACAGTACATTAGGTAAAAACAAAGTAAATGTAAATAAAGTATAGAGTTTAGTTAATTTTTAAAATGGACAGTTAACAAAAGATTGAAACTTTAAATAAATTCTGTATAGTCAATTTTCTCTTTCACAAAAATGTCAGTATAGCTTGACATGACATTGGTGCGTGTCTGTGTATTTATTTACCATTTTTTGTTTTGTGATATGTTTACAAATAAACAAAAAGTAGCTATGATGAATAATATTATAGTTTGTATAATACAGAAGTTATTACACTCTACCGAGGAATACTAATATTTATCTAAGTAGTTTATATACTCTTCAGTTATAGGTTACACTCCTGTACACAGAAAATATATTGTAACATACCTATAATCTCCTCTAAAGCTTTAATATTTTATATGAACTACTGAATAAATATTTTGACTGATTGGAGAGCAGGTGTGAAGCACTAAATCTGGAATGAAGAGCCCTAAAGTGTTTTGGGTTCTCTACAATCCCAGGGGAGGCTTCAATTTTAGTGGACTGAGATTTTCATATGTTAAATTGATTAAACTACATGATTTCTAAATATCCCATACTCAAGAGTTTATTAATTTGTGATTTTTGAATTTAGTTTTTTAACCTTACATCAATTAAGAAAATCATATTAAACAAAACTATAAAAGAATTGAATTTCCCCCTATTATTCATTGATATCATCAAAATGAGATAAAAATGATTTGATTATCAAAGAATCCATAAATTTTTAAGGGTCAAAAAGTGAAATAGTATATTGTGGTTACAAATCAAAGATCTTCAGGGATGAGATACTAACCCCCAAAGTTTGAAATGGACAGATACACTACTGGGGCCCTAAATTAATACTCTAAATGTAATTTTCTATCAAAAATGAAAATATGGAACTGGAGGTGTATAGCTCAGGAGCAGAGTGAGTACTTGGCACATTAGAAGCCCTAAGTTCAATACTATCACCCCCAAAATGTACAAAACATTTCTTTTATTACTATGGAATCTATAAAAGCATACTTTCAAAATATGACTGATCTGATATAAGTATTCTGGTAGAATCCAACACATCTATAACAATTATTCTATGAGAAAAGTTACTTAAATTCTAAAATTGGTACAGAAGTTTTAAAATACAACTTTTATCACACAAAAATTACATTATGGTTAACTATAGGTGATTTTCTAGAGAGTTGGAATAGAACATTTAAAAATGTTATAAGGACTATGTTTCTTTATATGATCAAAAACCATAACTCACTGGGTACAGTGGTGCATGCCTGTAGTCCCAGCAGCTCAGGAGGCTGAGACAGGTGGATCATGAGTTCAAAGCCAGCCTCAGCAATTTAATGAGGCCCTAGGCAACTCAGTGAGACCCTATCTCTTAAAAACAACAACAACAGAAAAAAAACCTAGGGATGTGACTCAGTGGAAATCACCCCTGGGTTCAACCCCTGATACTGAAAACAAACAAACAAACAAAAAACATAACTGACAAAACTGTTTCAAACATTAAGATTTCTATGATTTAATTAGTCTAGTAATGACACAATTGTACCAAAGCATCCTCATTTCTAGACTTTACATTGAAACATATGAATTGTAATCTATCTCCTATCACCCAGTTCTAACAAGCAAATTTGTAACATCTTTAAAATTAGCAGAACAGTCAGCACGCAATAGTGTACTTAAGGCCATGTAGGGTTTACACTGACAGGCCCCAACTAGCAATGATTTGACTTGGGATTTGTCAACTATGCATCAGTGTCACAGTGATGGGCACTCAGTAGAAACTTAACTTCAGATTTCGAATTTTGCTCCTTTTCTAGGCTAGGGGGCTGTGGTCACAGCTTTTTCGGGATGCTGGGCATTGGCAACAAATAGCACCTCTCACTCTGCTACATGATCACCAGGGAGAACAACTGACACTTCAGTGAACTGTATTGTCAGGGTTTGAGGGGATCCAGGGTTTGATACTTTATTATAAAACAGGCTTTGTGCTAGAGGACTTTGCCCAACTACAGGCTAATGTGAGTGTAGGTTAGGCATATCAAATGCATTTTTGATTTATGATATTTTCAACTTACAATGGGGTTACAGAGCTATAACCTAATCATAAGTCAAGGACCATCTGCATTATCACTCAGCAGTTTGAGCAATGAGAGATATAAGATTGAAGTTAAGCAAGAAGTTGGAGTCAAAAATTATTTTTTAAATAAAGTTTATTTCCTCACAGAGATACAAAATAAAAATTCTAAAGGATTTTATTTAAAGAATTGTTAAGAAATTATTTATAAATATAAATGAAATGGTAAAGAAGTTTTAAATGTATTATTCATTTTTTTCCCTGCATATATGATAAATGTTATTTTGGGATTTTATTTGAATTCAAAGTGATTTATTCATTAAATCATCTCCTTCTCCTCCCCAAACAGAAAAGTAAGCATACCTCTATCTTGTTTTAAAATTCCTCATGAATTCTGACTGAGTAGAGATTAATAGAAAACTTCAGCGTCATGAAAGATGGATATCAATGAAGAAATTAAAGCAAACTAAATAGAAGTTTAGGCAAAGCCAAACATTCACAAATCATTCTAGATATTGATGTGTTTGCCTACACTTACCTACACTCCCATGGCCTTGTAAAGAGAAAAGGCAATCACTTAAATGCACCATCAGTGTTGTTATGGCTTAGATCTGCACTGTACCCCAAGGGCTCATGTGTTGAAGGTTTGGTCGCCACTGTAGCAATATTCAGAGGTAAGGGTTTGGGAAAATGGTTGGATAAAATGGTTGGATTAATCCACTGAGGGATTCAATGATGAACTGATCATTAGGAAGCAAAAAAAAAAAAAAAAAAAAAAGTAAGAGGTAGAACCTCCTCATAGTGAGTGTTCCCTGTGGGTATTCCCATGGGAACTATATCTTGTCCCAGGCCCCTTCTTCTCTTCCTCTCTCCTATCACTCTGCTTCCTGGCTCTGCTAAACCATTCCACCCTGATGAGATTGTGCCTCACTGCAGGTCCCAAAACAATGGACATATCTGACATGATTTGAAACCTCTGAATCATGAGCCAAAATATATCTTTCCTCCTCTAAGTTGTTTGTTTGTTTGTTTTCAGATATTTTGTCCCAGTGAAGAAGCGTCAACTAACACGAGTGTTTTCAATATTCTAAAAACAAATGGCGCCCCGTCTGTGTGTTCCTATTGGCAACTCCGTAAGATGCCTTAAAAGGAAGGAACTGTGGGAAGTGACTTTTTAATGTGCTTTAATGATTTGAATGCACTTAAAATGGCAGCTAGCTAGTTCTGGTAGGCTCCGGTTGTCTTAATTTGTCAATTAAGTTGTCTTAATTTGTTAATTCCTTTCTTTCTTTTTCTTTTTCTTTTTTTTCTATTTTTGGAAAATTATAACACTTCCAAATATCATGTTATTTTTCAATACAGTCAAAAATAATCAGATGAATCTTAAAAGCATTTGGATTGTTATGGCAGTTTTAGTTTAAGATATGCTTTAGTATAAAGCTATTATAAAGAGACATCCAAACGTACCTTAACTGCCCATTGCTACTAGCAGATGGTGGTGGGAAGGAGACCTGCCCTTGAAATGAGGCATCATTTCCATCAATATGCTCCTTGGTTACAAAACAAAGATTAGCTACATCTGAGTCATTACTTTCTGGCCCAGGTTATGAAAAATGATCCATTAGTCTATCTAACTACACAGATAGACACACTTCCACTAATTCTGTATGTTTATTTGAAAAGTTGAATTGTGTCCTTTGTAATTGAGCCATGCAGAACGATTAGATATAGTTCTGTCTCCTTTTCTCCTATTTTGAGCTATATTTTACATGATTCATTCACAAGAAAGAATGTAGAAATGCAATTTTCATGAGGTTGTATTATATTCAGGAAGAATGATGCTTTGAAATCCACATTTCAATATAATGTAATATTGGGGGAAAAAAAGAAATTACATTTGATTTTTTCCCAAACTCTATTTGTTCTTTGATCCTAAAGAATGATTGTAATGAGGTCTTGCAAATAATCCATATAGAATACACTGATTACTCCATTTTGAAAACATACTGCCAAATGCTGACTCCCTTCATTGACTCCAGATAATTCTCCCATTACTCTGACTTGGGAATCCAGTCTTTGAGAAGGAGTTTCTTATTCTGAGAGTTGGAAATTTGGATATTTTTGTTTAAAATTTATCACCTATGTCTCTCACCAAGATGGACAAAAATTTATTTATTTAGTTTGTTTTTCGTCTTTGTTTTTTGACATATGAATGCCATCCAATCACTGTCAAAACCAAACAAGAGTTACTGGCCAAAAAGTGTGTGACCTGGCCTGTACCACACACAGCTGCAGTCCAGTTGGCCCTGTAGCCAGGCCCCATCTGTAAGGGCTGGATGCTTGGTGACACTGGCCAGTCTGAAGCCTATTTAAGGAAGCCTGAAAAAGCAAAGCAGACAGATGGTAAAGCAATGCAGTAATGAGGAAAATTTAGCTTATGTTGATGATGTAGTTTGCCTTCCAAGAGGATGTCACAACTACCAAGTAATACTCCATAATGGGGCATCTATCACTCACAGGCATGCAAATATTTGTGCTTCACCACAAAAATCTCAGTTTAGGTGTCATATATTTCACCATGTGTAAACAGGACACAACACTCAGCTAATATGACAATCCGCAATATGAATGGCATAACACAATTATTAAGGAAGTGATTCCAATTCCACTGGCTTAGTGCCTACCTCTTTTCTTTGGTTAAGAAGGTCTTGTTAGTTGTTTAGGTTTGGTATTTGCTGTGTGGCTCAGCTCAAGTGAAACTAAAAGTAGTTTTTAGAAATAGTGGGTTACACCAAATGCAGATTAAACATCAGTATGGCGTGGCTACCCAGGAGGGAAGGAAGTGAAGGAAGGCCAGTATGCTGGTTCATAGGCCACTGGGGAGAGGGAGGAGCTGGATTTCATCCTAACTGCAACTGAAAGTCACTAGTGAGTTTTGATGAGGAAGGATGTCATAACTCTATTTATATTCTAAGGCTGCCCTTGCACTTGCTGGGTGGAGAACAGATTGGAAGAGACTGCAATGTCCATTGTGGGAAAACAGATTAGGAGATTGCTGTATTTCCCTGCAAAATGAACAGCCTAGTTTGGGACTGAAATATCACATCTGCAGCATGGCTAATAGGTTGGATGGACAGGAGGGCACCAGCTTTGGCTGCCGGCTCTCTCTGGCATGCCTCATTTCTTTATGAAGTTGCTTTTTTTGTGCCTTAAATCTCAATGCCATTATGATTTATGACCACATGAAATCTTTTAAATTAAGATTTGTTTGATTGTCTGTTTCTATTAGGGTGACCATAATAGCAATTTTCCTTTCCCAAACAAATGTTTTGCCAAGCGCTGAACTCAGAGTCTGTGTATGGATCATGACAGTGATTAATTTCTGTCGCTAAATTCTTTATTTTCTATAACTAATTTAAGATAGCTGCCACTTTTTAATAACTAAAGGATATAAATCCAGTGGGTTATTTTTTCCTTAGGTAATTGATATAACATCTTCATATTAGTGACTATAAATTATGGCTCTGTTACCCCATTCTGTCACCCAGCAAGGCTGCTCAAAGTAGGCATAGTGCAGGCTGCCACAGTGCAGTGGTGCGTACAATTTATCCTAAACTAAACAACAAATCATAGAGCCAAACACTGTCTAAACCAATAATTTACTTAGGATTTCATCCAGCTGATGCAAAACTCACTGGCCTTGCGATCTTGCTTTGTTTATTTGTTTTCATTTTGAAAGGTTAGTGGGACCCAACTAAAAGACCAGACTCTCTCCTTAGAACCAGCATTGAGGCCAGAAAGAGGGATGTCATTTACCTTTTTTATTCTGCTGAAAGTATTGAGTAAATAATGGAATAAATTAGTCAATAAGGCAACAAAGTACCTCAACATTTCTGAGGACTAAAACATTTCCAATCCTAATGACTTGTTTCTGCTATGTAAACGCAATTTCTCTTGTTCCAACACCACTTCTCTGAAGATACATCCACAGCATCAATGAACCTTAAGCAGAATCTATTCCTAGGATACAAACACCAGCACAAAGCTGAAGTCCCAGAATTGATGCCAAATAGATAAATGATTTTTGAATTGCACTGTGTGGGCTTATATGTAACATAATTCTGTCACTTAACCAAATGCAGTGGTAGAGGGGAAGGGGTTCTAACCAGTCTCAAAATGGCATCCGCACCACTCAGAGAGAATGAGGACATCTGTGAGTATTTATACCCATAAAAACATTTAGTACATTCTCAAATCAAGGAATCCCAGCTGCAAAAGAATGTAGGCCCCTGCTCTGATGCCATCAACCCCTCTCAGCCATCGGTAATAAGGACACCCCGATAGTGGCACCCTGACTTCTTCTATACAAATGTAATTGATTACATTTAACTTCACAGGATTTGTGGATGAATGATGGCTGTGTGTTTATGCAAAGTGTCTCTGTAAAGAAATGAGGCTAATTTTCTTCTTGAATAACTTGTGAAGGCAGAAGAGCAATCACACTGCAGCAGGAATATATGACAACACGTTTCAACGAGGAGCAGCAGTATTTCCAAGTCCAGCCAGTCGACTGTCATATGCTAACAGCTGCAGTGAATACTACTTGACGTCAGTACAAAAATGGCTGATCACGTGAAGCAAAAAATGAATGTTGGGCTCTGTGAGATAAATCTCCCACACACCCACCAGAAATGCTAAGACAAGCTTCTGGGAACAAAAGAAAGTGGAGAACCACGATTTTAATACCAACAAACTTTTTAAGAGGTTGTGGGAGATGTTTACATTACTACACCAAAGGACTGTCTGGTCAATCTCTGGGATTCCTGAGTAAAAATGTTAAAGATGTCAAAGATTTAGATCATTTAAGATGCAAATGATGGCTTAATGACTTACATGTAAGGAAGGAAAAAAATATAAAATAGTAGGGTTGAAAAGGACATAAACGTCCATTTGGCCCAACCTCATCTTTTTAATAGATAAAGAGACTGAAACCCAAATCATATGACTCAATAGACTGTATATTTGGGGTGACCAATGTAAATAATTAAGGTGGCTCACATTTGCTTCATCCTCAAAAAACGTAGAGCAACACCGACTTTTTAAATTTTTTAAAAACGTTTCTTTTAATATAACCTAGATACAAAAGATTCAGTGGAAAACACCAACATCCCCAGGATTCACAAAGTACAGGTATCAAAATTATGATCAAACACCAAGGTTTCTTTTTTTGATATCCAATTTTACTGAAGTAACAAATTCTGATTACTGTGTCTGCTGCACATTGTACCACATGGCCCCAATCAGTTTTATCAGTATAGCAAAATGTTGAAACTCTCAAACACTGACGGATTCTATACAACACAAGTACATTGGCAAAAACTAGTGGCTTTCAGCTTTAGTACAGTAAGTCTTTGACTAAAATCATGGGTTTTGTTTTATTCCAACTCAAAGTTTATCACTCTGATTATAGATCTTCTTCCCTAGACTGGGCTCCTAATGATTTTTGTTTATTTCTAAAATTCTGGCAAATGACATCTGTTTTTCCTTATTTGAGAATATTCAAAATATGCCAATGGTTCTAAAACCATCTTAAGAAATAAGATCCTTACCAGACAAGTTCATATTATCTACTCAAACCACTTTGAAATGGAAAGCATTCCTTTGAGCATTTTTGAAATGGAAAGCATTGAAGAAGTTTGAGAAAGTTTATTTTAGAAGTCAGTAATAAAATTTATATTTTATAATTAAATATCTTTTATTTATATTAGCCCCATTTCTATAGTTTCCATGAACTCTGAAGCACTGTATCTCCTTTAAGGGCTCCCCACAGTCCTTGGCAAAATGAGAGAGTCTGTATACAGGCTGCACTCACTAAGGGTGACTGACATATGATCTTAATCTTGTCCAGGTTAACATCCATTCCCAAAGCATGGAAATGCATGGAATTCATATCAGGAGTGAGAAAGCCTGTGCTGACCCCAGCAGGCCTCCTGCAGGACAGATCCCGAAGTGGGGATGCTGGAACTAAACTGTAGGATTAGAAGATCATGGTTTGTCTTTCATAGCTAACAGAAAATTCACTGATTCACTGTCTCAGAGAAGCACTCTTCTATATTTTCCCTTTCTAAGAGAAGAAGAAAAGGCACACCAAAATTAGTATCAATGACTATGGTTACTACATATTAATACTCGTAGGCCAAAGACGGCTTCTGCAGTTCTTAACCATATTTTTGAATATTAAGAACACTGTACTAATGAGACTGAAGCAGCTGTATCTATAGGTAGGGGTGGTGTGCGTGTGTGTGCACGCAGGTATGCGCATGGACAGGTGTGTGATTTCCCATTTGCTTTATGCCTCTGAAATGATAAGCTCTCTGGAAGGCCTGGACACCTTCCTGTCCTCTGGGCCACACCTGCCTTCCAGGAACACAGCACTTCCCCCTGTGTGCACATGTTTTAATCACCCTGCAGCAAAGGGAAGCAGCCCTGGTTTTCTGAATGTCAGAATCAGCACTGATAACAGTAATGTTTAAGCAAATGCACTGAGTGTTACATTTCTCTTTCAAAGTGAAATCGGTCATACTCCTTGTAAAATCAAAGGAAACACGCGTTACATTCCAATTCTGTTGTATTCTGACAGTTTACTGCTACAGGGCTGTAAGGCAAAAATAAATGCAGGAACCCACAAATTGCTTGCAATTGTCTGCGAACTCCTTAAGTACACAGTGAGTAGCACTAAAAGCAGAAATCTGGATTCCAAACAAATTCCAACAGGCTTCAAATTGCCTCTTACCACATTTCTTTGGGGAAATGCTCAAGTGCAGAGTACCGAGGTCTCCCCTGGTTCGCAGAGCTTCCCATGTTCATTCCTGTCCTGACTGAGCCATTACGAGGTTGGATCCCACAAGTGTGTCACCAAAGGACCCTCCATGGTGTCATCCTCAGTGCCAGCATATGTAAATATGATATGATTTCAGAGAAATATGACCTAATTAGAGGCTATTATTATGCAGCCCTCTATGAGCCCTAATTTGCATGTTTCCAATAAAAGTACACAGATCACAGTTAGCACACACAAGCTGTCATTTTTTCAATACTATAATTATTACTCGCAAGGCTTGAAAATATCTCTATCCATTTCCAGAAAAGGGTTATAGAGAGATGCCTACAAACGATGATGGAATAATGAACATTTCCTTCTGCTTTCCAAAAATTTCCATCATGGCAATATATTGAAAACTTTGCAAGTCTATAAATCAGGGATAAACATTCATATTGTTGAGCTTAAAGTTTAGGGGGTTAAAAGCATAGCTAAGAAAGAGTGAGAATTAATATCCCAATGAACGATGATGGCCTTATTTGAGATTTGGAAGTGGTCTCTGTGTTTTCAGTGAAGGCACTAGTTAAGTTTCAAAGGCAGGGGTGATATGAGTAAGATGCACTTGCCAGGAGAACATGACCAAGATCAGGAATCTAGAAGAAGATGATGACCTTCAGTTTGACCACATAAATAATGAGGAATATGCAGGCTTATATCCTTACCCTCTAAACATAACTGCAATCTATTTTATCAACAAATTAAACCATAGAGCCAGGGATGTACATGGTTTTAACATTATGATACAATGCTACAACCTGATCAATTGATATTCAATATGCAATGATAATTTCCATTAAAAGTTGTTATTACCTGTCTATTGCCTTATCAGACTTTTGTATATTTATTCGTGTACTTTCTTCTACTTATTATGTGTATTTGTATTTATTGTGAGTCAGCTCAGACCTCTTCTGAAAAATATGAACATTAATAAAAGTATTATCCTCTAGTCCAAAGAAGAAAAAAACTTAAAAATACTGGTATGGGGAGTACTAGACTTTGAAATCTTAATTCTTTTGTATCCTGCAGAGGACTAGGCTTAAACCATGCATTTAGTGGTTTGATACTAGTTTGATAATTTCCTTATGGGGATTAAAAATCATGTCTTTCAGGATATAAACTCCTGAAGGTAAAGAGTTTCTCCACACTCCTAGAGAGCTATAGGCCTTCATCACTCATTAATTAGAACAATCACTGGCTAAACCATTTCGTGTGTGTGTGTGTGTGTGCATGTACACATGCGTGTACCTGCAGTTTCAGGTATTCCCTGTTATAAATTCTTAATCTCAGTCATTCCTTGTTATTATTTGGATGTGAGGGGTGCCCCAAGAGCTCATGCTTGAAACAACGCAAGAACGTTCAGAGGAGAAATGATTGGGTTGTGAGAGTCTTAACCCAACCAGTGAATTCATTCCTTATGGGATTAACTGACTGGTGACTGGAGGCAGGTGGGTGTGGCTGGAGGAGGTGGGGATAGGGGGCATGGGTTTGGGGTATATAATTGTATCTGGTGAGTGGAGTCTCTCCCTTTGCTTCCTGATCACCATGTGAGCTGCTTCCCTCTGCCACACTCTTCCTCCATGATGTCCTGCCTCACCTTAAGCCCCTAGGAATGGAGCCAGCTGTCTATGGATACAGACCTCTGAAACTGTGAGCACCTAAATAGACTTTTCCTCCTCTAAAATTGTTCTGGTTGGTCCTTTAGTCATGGCAGCAAAAGAGGCTGACTACAACATTCATTCATTCAACTCAGACTTGGTAGGTACCAAGTGTTCAAGCTGCTCAGGGTGCAACAGGGGACCAACCCACCATATATAAACAATCCCTACACCTTGGGTTCTTATTTTCTAGTAGGGACACAGATGAAAAAGAAATTACATAATACTCTAATTAAATAAGCTTTATAATATATTAAATGGATGAGAGGGAAATGGAGGGGAAAAAAGTGTCCCAGGGAAGAAAGACAGGGAGTGTCATAGGGCAAGGGGAAGGTGTAATTTTAAATCTAGTGGCCAAAGAAGCTCTCCAGAGAAAAGAACATTCAAGAAAATACCTAAGGAATATCTGGGAAAGAGCTTTCCAGGCAGAGGAGACAGCAAGTGCAAAGGCCCTGAGGTGGGAATAAACCTGTTTGCTCTAGGAATAGAAGGTAAGTGAGTGAGTTGGAGCAGTGATATGGGCTCCTGATCAGCAGCAGTAGCAACATTTGAAACTTTGTCAGAAATGCAAATTTCCAGATCTACTTTTTCATAACCCCAGCTGAGGACCAGAGTCTATCCATCTGTGCTTTAACAGCTCCCTCCCCTCCCCCATTATTTTGGTCCTCAACAAACTGTGAAAATCCTGGCCTGAGGGCAGGTGGACAAGAGGGAAGGAAGGACAAAGTAGATGAAGCTAGAGACAGACTTTTATTCTGAGGGAAGTGGGAAGTCAGGGACATCTCTCTGTCACTAAAATGGAAATAAATAAGTAAATAAATAAGAGTGACTGAGATAAGTTGATAATATGATGATGCAGGTTGGCAACAGAGAGCCAACTAAGTGAAATACATTATTTTCAGGAAATTTAGGCTCATATTTTCACTCAGCTAGCAAAAAAAAAAATGCACATTTTTAATTAACTACTATTTAAAGCAGATTGCACAAGCAAATTATGCATATGGAAGATGCGCCATGACTTCACATCTATATTTTGACTTCTAACCAGCAATCATTTTGCTTAAGAAAAAGAATCTACCCCTCAATATGTTCCAGTGTAAGCTAAGCAGGTAAAGACTGTGTCCTCTCCAAGTTCTGCAAAATGCATCATTCTATGTCTCCTACAGGAAGGCACCCGTATGTGCCAAGACCTATGGATGACTCTTGCATTTTGTACTATATAATGAACCAGTTTCTCTCCAGGGAGAGACAGGATGTGCAACAAGCAGATCAGGAATGAGAGAGAGGAAAGGAAGGCATCAATGTATCCAAAGTCTGAATGACAGCAAATTGAAACAATTTGCACAGTGTTGACATCAAGATTGTATGTAAGAAAACTGCAATTTAATTGCTATTTGTATATACACATTTAGAAACTAGACACAGAAACTAATCATAGAACAGGAAAACAATCACTTGTCTGTTTTCAGGAATTATAACTTTCCTTACATTGAGCATGGAAATGAATACCAGTGCGTCTTTGACTCTTCCACCTTTCAGCTTAATGGTCAATATTTTGCACGGAACATGAAGTGCCTCTGGTTTCTCTGTCATACGACTGGATTCCACCTATATTTACTGAAAACCTATGCCATATAGGTGCTTCAGACCCCAACTAGATCTGTCTGCACAAATTATTCACTAACAGACACAATTTCCTCTCAAAAAAGTTGGGTAGCAAAGACAGTTATAATCTGGGCAACAAAGAGATGGATCTCAAGATGTCAACTAGTTCAGGTTATTAGCATAAAAATATCATTAAGTGCCATTAACTAAAATGCAGTTTAGACAGAGAGAAGGCCCTTGGCCTTTAAATCAACAACAATCAATAAATGGAGAGTAGCTTAGTAGCCATCCATTGACCTAATTGTACTTTCAGATCAAAGGACCGATTACCTGGGCCGTCTAGGTTAGTCGTGTTCCTGGGTAAATACTTCAGATGCAAAATTGATAATAATCGGTCAACTGCTGTATGCACAAACTCTGAAATTTCTTTTCCCTTGGGAATTATTGTCTATGGATTCTCCAAAGACTTCACTGCCTGATTGAGAAGAAAAGCAGCGTAATCTAGGCTGGCCTCTCTTTCCCTCCTTCCTATTTCCTCTTCCCTCCCTTTTTCATAAGCCAAAGAATATATGGCTCCACTGTCAAACCCAGAGAGGTGGCGAAGGGGTGAAGAAGGTGATTAGCCTTTCTCTAGTAGTTCCTCAAGAAAACATCCTCTATCTGATTGGCCTTGTGATAATGATTTAAAAAACAATTTATATAGTACTCACCACCCAAGCACCACTGAAGTGCTCATTTGTTCACAAGAAGTCACAACCCCCACACAGGAGAGGCACTATTAACTCTTCCTATTGTACAGGTGAGGAAACTGGGGAACAGAGCACTGAAGTAACTTGCCCAAGGTCACACAGCTAGTTAATGGTGGAACATGATTCTAATCCCAACTATCCATGCTCTGGAACAAAGACTACACCACAGCCCACCTCCTCCACACACGAGTACAAGTAGATGTCCTTCTGCAGCAGTGGGCATCTTGTTTCTCACTACACGGTGGACTCCATTTCCAAGGCTCATGTGTTAGTCAGCCTTTCATTGCTGTGATAAATACCTAAGATGACTTGCATTCCATGTGGATAAATTGAGAATTGCAGTAATTAGACCACTGAAATCTTGATAGGGTCACACGTGTTGCTGAGCCATATCCTACTCTGGTAACCCCATAATTAAAAGAATTTGCCTAATGTGGATGCCTTGTTCTTGCTGAATCCAGGATGCCTCTTAGTCACCCCTGCTTTTTGTCCCAGAAGTTTAGTAAAATGTACCAGGTTACCCTTCTGAATACTGAGGACCTACCCCAACTTCCTAAAATCCACCTTTTCCCACCTTTGGTCATTAGAACTCGTCCCAGACCTTCTGCCACACTGTCTGTAAGACATCCAATTGACTATGAAAACATATCAGCAAAGTCTGTAATTTTCAGTCTCATTCAACTAAATTTGTGTCCTAATTCTGCTTCTTCATCTTCCACTTTGATGATGATTGTTTTATTATTTCCACGCTAATGATCACTGTTTGACAAAGTACATGAGAGAAAAACAAAGAATGACAAAACCCTTTACTGGAACCACCCAGGGCCTGGGAAAACACCACCCAACATGTGTGTGCGCACGCATGAGAGTGCATGCACGTACACACACTCAAGTGTATGCACACGGATGTGTAACTGGTTCCTGGCAGAAGAGCAGAGCAGCCCAGGTGACGTCACCTCCACTCTTCATGCATTCATCGTGGCCATCCCTTAAGACAGAAAGCTAAGTCCAGGAGTCTGAGTGGCCAAGGGGACCACTTCGGAGTTTTCACCAAACTCAAACAAGGAGGCAGCCGGGAAGAACCCATTTCTAAACCCTTGCTGTACCTGAGCTCTGTGCATATGGAGGAGCCTGCTTGTCCGTATTAGCCCTTCTAGGTCCTCATGGTTTTGTGATGCCATCATCACAACCCCAGTGAATTAGAGACTCCATAGTAAATTTTATAGGCAAGGAAATCAGAAGTCAATAAAGACAGTCACTTGCTCAAAGGCACAGACACAGCCTAGGAGCTTTTCAGTACCCAGCCTGTTCTTCTAAGTCACTGATCACACTTGAGGGGGCTGTGATTATCACACCCAGGTGTGGGCTCCTTGCAAAACACCATTGGCAAGGACGGGAGGTCACGTGGATGTCCCCCTCTGGACCACAGCTCTCAGGAGGTGCTTGTCTGATCCAGGCATCTGTCTCCTGGGGAAGACAGACTCCTGAAGGGCAGAGACTCTTCCACAGCGTGATCTCTCCAAGGGGTCTAATAATCAGACCTGCCCCCTCGAGTTGTCTTAAAGATTAAATGAGAAAATTCACCTAAAGCACTCTGTAAATATCAGATATTATTATTGACGGTAATAACTCTGAGAATAACTTTGCCACTAAAGAGGGTTTTTTTATATTTTAAAATATTTTTATTATGGAAAATTTATAATATGTATGATATAGAAAGAATAGCAATAATGAACCTTTGTAAAATTATCTGCTAGCTTTAATAAACTCATTAACAATTATATTTTATCTATAGTCTCACAGACAGACACAAACACACATACACATACTATACACATACACATATATATACTCAGTCATTTTGGATCAAATTCCAGCCATAATTTCATCTGGAAATATTTGTGTATGATTCTCTAAAACAGAGGGATGCTTTTTTGAAAAGAAGCAATACCAGAATATAATACTACAATCAAAATTTTAAGAGTAATTGCTCAATATTATCAAATCCAGTTAATGTTTATATTTCTCATATTCTTGTTAGTTTAGTTTGAATAGGATCCCAAGTAAGGTGTGTCCTTTGTAATGGTTACGTCTCACAGATCTTTCAATCTACAACTCTCCTCTTTTCCTTCCTTTCTTTTTTCCTGGTTAAGAAAAAAAATTTTTTTTTCTTTTTTTTGGTTGAAGAAACTAGGTCATCTCTTTCAGTTGATACAATTTCCCACGGAATCCTGGGAGCCATATAAAAATGACTTTTCTTTCAGTGTAAGCATCCTACTTTCCTTTGTCCATCTCAAGGGTAACTTTTTTACTTATAATAACTGAAATGTTCACATTTGTTCCTGTAGATCTAAATTTACTTGGGCAACACATATATTTATTTTACTTAAATACTTATGTAGCATATACTGTCAGGAACTATTCTAATTTTATTCCAAATATTACTTCATTTAATTGCCATAATAATGTAGTCATCACCTTTTAACAGATATGATATCTACATAAAGCTCACTTAACCTCTGTGTTTCTCTCTATATATCCCAATCTCTTTCCCTCTTTACCCCCTCCCTCTCTCTCTGAGGATTTAACCCAGGGGCTTTACCACTGAGCTACATCCCCAACCCCTTTTGCTATGGCACATGTCTGAAATCCCAGCAACTCAGGAGGGAGGCTGAGGCAGGAAGATCATAAGTTCAAGGTCACCCTCCATAATTTAGTGAGGCCCTCAACACCCTCTGTTTTCTTAATAAGTACTAAATGTTGAATCCCTTCCAGAAATGAATTTCAAGGCCTAACTGTGACATCTCTTTTTAAACATTTTACCTTATAATCAACCACATAGTTATTAACACAGGACACGGACTGTTAAGTTCAAAATCTTTGGGTGCTTTTTCTCTAGGGATTCCTAGCATGCACTAGTTTCAGGATGAGTTAATGAAGGGAACATCAATCACCATCTAATAAAAAATATATAAAATGTAATGAAATAGTTAAGAAGAAAAAAGCAGAATATCAGAATCTGTTAGAATCACATTTATTTTCTTCAAATAAAGTGATTGAACTTTAGAAGATGAATGTTCTATTTAATATATTTAATAAAAACAATCTACAGTATGTGACTAGTCCAGGAGTAAGTTAAATAGGCAGGATTAAAGTTAAATCATAACCCCAAGTTCAGATATAAACTTATTATTGATCTTATTGGGCTTGGGTGTTAACATTCCCAGAACAATTATCTCTAATAAATTGAAGTGTGTGCTCAGACTGCCTTTATAAATTGATGGATTGTCAAAATAATGGAAAATGTGGTATTCTTTAAAATTCCCTTTCTATTTGGTTTTAGAGCAATATAGAAATTTAGAGAACAATGGCCTTCTTGTCTCTCCATATTTTAAGATTTATTTCAAATACACTTTTCCAGATAAGACAGTAGCGACATAGTGACATCCTCGACTCCAAATAAGGTCAAATTAATTGTTCTCTCTTTTACTTTTGGGAGGTGGAAAACAGTAAAACCTTGGTTCCTTCTTGATGAGGGAAAATAACTTTTGGTTGCTCACCTGTATTTTAAAATACCATGCAGAGCTGCTCAGGAGGAAACCTCAGCACCTGGATCTTCTGGAAGCCTCTGTTGTACTGCGGAGGCGACCATCCCAGTTGTTCCCGCTGGCTAGAGCAGTCTCCCTTCAGAACAGGCAAGCAGCTTGTTTCTTTAGGGGCAACCCGAATGCTTTCCCAGACAAATATTATAAATATGAAGGAAAGCCAAAGGCCATTGCAGTTCTAAAATAAGGAATGAAGTGTTTTCCGGGTAAGACTTTTTTTCTCATCTAATAGTGATTTTGTACATCATAAAATAACTGTGTGATCTGTTCATCATGCAGGAACAGCCCCAGGATAGCTTCCCGAAAACATGCAGGTCATGTGAAAAGTATTAGTGTTTAGTCTCAGAGCACATGGCTAAGAACCATTTCCATTCAACAATTAAAAATACACAAGACCTCAAGTGATCCAGAGGCCTATAGCAGGCAACCTCTCTGCCCTCAAGAAAATGGAAACACACACACACACACACACACACACACACACACACACACGTGAACGTGCTCAGAAACGGACAGAGCCGAAGACTACTTGGACCAGATACAAATCAACCTGGAGCTGCTCCATAAAAATGCCACTACAATTTTATTGACATTGTATTTTTCCTAAGAAATATTTTTATTGACATATTTTAATTGTGCCTACTTTAGAGTACTGTATAACTCGATACATGTATGTAATGGGTAATTATCAAACAGGATAATTAGCATTGCCACCTCCTTAAACATTTATCATGTCTTTGTGTAGGGATGTTGTTACTAAAATTCTTGTCTATGTAAAACACATTTTTGTGTTTTTCCTTTTTTTTTTTTTTTTAAGAAGAGGTCTAGGAAACTAAAAGGGCCACAGTCACTGACTAGAATCTTATTGTTAAGTTTTATAAATGTTAATAACGCCTCCAGACTGCATTTTGAATGTAGGTTACAAAACGGCGATGAGAAATCCTTTCTTAGTTTCTTATACAAGCACGCACACAGAGGAATTAGACACAGGAAGGGTCTTATATAGAGGAGTCTGGGAAGAAACCTTTTAAATCTCTTCAAAGAAATGCCAACATGATGTGCCCTGAAAACATAAGAGAACACAGGAGAAGCTATGCGGACATACAAGCACGGTCACCCTCAGAAAGGTCAGGGCCCTGCAGAACACTGGTTCTGTACATATTCCAGGTTCTCACTGGACCATTCCCTCCTCACAGTGAAGACTGACGCTGGGTACCACCCAGACCCTGGGACAAGGCACATGAGATTACAGCCAATAACACGTGAGCTTCATGGAAAACAGCAGCAACACCACTCTTCTCCAGAAGCACCATTTCTGTGTGCCCTTTTTTCATCATGCATTTGAAAGTAGATACATTTCAAGAGCTCAGAAAATGATAGTACTCTACAATGAGCATGTCATGCCAAGGGAATCCCTTGATTCACTACAACTCTTAGACCCCTGCTAACAAATGTGAAACTCAAGAACCATTTGAGCAATTATCTAGTCAAAGACTTCTCAAAACTTTTTAGCAAAGACTCCTAAGACAGCAAAGAATAACAACATCCTGTGAGTGGGTGGTTCCTCTGAGTGTTCATCATGTGTCACTAGCTTCCAGGACAATAGTCTGTAGACCCCCAGCAAAAAAAAAAAACGTTTCCCCTTGGGGTTTCTCAAACCCCTGGTTTGAACAGAAAAATTCTCTTTGCCTCTGGGAGGTCTAACACTGAAGGAAAGCTAACAGTGTTAAGGTAATAGGCCTATTAAGGGAGATAATTAGGACCACCACCTTCAGAAGGAATTGATGTGGTTCTTAAAGAACAGGGTATTTTCCACTAGAGTTGGTTGTTATAAAATAGGGAGCCTGACTCTTTCCTGGTCTCTTGCTTCCTTACTTCTCTGCCTGTTACAAGAATCCATTTACCATGAGGCCCTCGCCAGAGCCAAGAAGACCATGCTGCTGTGCTCTTGGACTTCCAGAACTTTAAGCTACATAACCTTCTTTTCTTTATCAACCAGTCACTAGTATTTTGTTATAGCAAAAAAATCAGACTAAGACATTCTATCTTATAACAAAAACAAGAATTTGACCCAACTCATGATTACCCTGCCCTTTTTCAAAAGAATCTAAGGCAGAACACCAGGGAAGCCATTCCATGGTGAATGCTTGAATATATACACAGGAAGCAAATCTCTCATTTTAAAAATGAAGCAATTTATTTAACACATTTTAAAACTTAGGCCATGTAGTTACTTAAGAGAAGTTAGGTTTCTCGCAGAAATCTCAACTGCTCAACTGTTTGTTTTTCACTCATAGTTTGGGAGTTTTCAGTCTGTGGTCGGTTGGCCCTTGTAGCTTTGGGGCCTGTGGTAAGACAGCAGAGTAGGGAAGGAGCATGTGCTGTAGCAAAGCCACTCACCTAATGACCAGGACACAAAAGAGAAAGAAAGAGGACAGAATGGAGTCTTATGATCCCTTTCAAGGACATGCTTCCAGTGACCTGAGGTCCACCCACCAGTCCCCACCTCTTAAAGGTTTCTCTACCTCCCAGGACTGCCACAGGCTGGAGACCAAGTCTTCACCACGTGAACTTGGGGAGACACTTCAGACCCAAGCTTCAGCACCAGGCATACGGGAGACAGTTCTAGAAACCCTGGCCTGCTGGACACAGGGCAACCTGTCATGATTACCAAGATGCTTTCCCCCAGACACTGCACTGAATGTGCAGAGCTGTTCAAGGGTCAGGTGACCTCCTGGATAACCCACAGAAGACCCAGTTTGCCCCACCATGTTTTCCAGTATGCTTGATGCTAGGTCTGTCATGCTCTTGAGGCTTAAACTTGTAGGTGGCCCACAGGCTGCAGGCTGCTGCAGGTGGTAGGTGGCGGTGGGGGTGTGTTTCAGAGTACATAAAAAGGGGGGTTGAATTATTTCCCAAAAAATTAAAATCAAGATATTTTATACATAAATATCCAGATCAATGACCTATCTTTAAAGATTGGAACCTATACCAAATGTGGGTTTAGCCATAGTCAGGGGCAACCAGAAAGGTTCCTGCCCTCAGGGAAGGGCTGGTCCTGATTCACTATCAGCATTACCTTGTTTGAACCTTGTGGACTTTGAGATAGGAAAACTGGCAGACAGACATTCAGAAATATTTTTCAGGCCCATAGCTAAGTTATCCCACCCTCAGATATAGGGCAGGTTTGTGACTGCAATATCTCTTACTGTTTGTAAAACGTTTAGAATGAGGTACGTTACATCTCAAAGGGTGCCACTGGATAATGGTTTTACTTTCTTTCCATCCTCCCTACTCTCTACCATTTCTTTCTATCTGTTCATTCTTCTCTCTTGGAGCATAGAATGGGGAAAAAGCCATGTCCCAGCTTGCGCATAAAAACACAAATATATGCATTTCTGTGTATGTGGATGATATGGGGGATAATATGTGGACAAGTAATCCAGGAGAGGTCAGGTGGGAGAATTATGGTTGACACCCTACTCTGTCACAGCCCAGGGGGAAAATACCCTTCTCTCCTAGCTCCAAGCCCCTTTGTTTCATCCCACACTGTACTTCGCAGCCCTTAGAGCCTCCTTTCTAGAACTGCTCTTATTCAAAAACTTCAGCTCCCAGGGCACTTACTGAGAAAAGTGACTTAAATTTATCATTGCCTTTAAAGGGGGAAGTGCTTTTTATTTAGATGTGCCATAAGAGGAACATCGCCTTCAGTATTCCCACAAAACAACACACAATGGAGGCAAAAATATGTTCCAGAGAAATGTCAATATATCTTATTATAGTCATCCTGTGGTAGCATGGGATTGAGATGATTAAATTCACAGCTCCAATAAACAGCACGCAAATTACTTCTTGAAGGGAGAGGCATAATAATACCTGGAGCGTAAAAAGAGGAGATGAAGTTTAATTAAGTGTTGCCCACTGAAATCATACCGAAAAAGCATGATGAAAGGGGAAATCAGAAAGTCTAGAGCCTGCCCGAGGATGAGAGGGACAGACTGTCAAGTATAGAAGACACTGCGTGTGCACCTTTCATATACTGTGCGCATATTATAATGCATATGTAATACACGATCTATCATGGAAGCATATCATCGGTATAACAGACCTATATGCCTAAGTTAACCCTACCACAAATCAACCTTCTGTATTTAAATATTTATATTTTTTAATTTTTTAATATCACTATGGTATCCACAGAGAACAATTCAAACCCCAAATAGGACTGACATGCCTTTTGTAGTTAACATGAATGGATATAGATATCTTCAACACATCTGGTATTTATCCATTAGCCACATAAAATCAGTGAGTTTAAGAGCAGGTTCCCAATTAAAATTTACATCTTCAATCAGAACATTCATGAGTTGAGAAAGAAAAAGGGAAATCCATCTTTGAGACTAAATATTATGATACATGCTTTAAAATACAGTTTTTAAATGTAATATGTTTAGTGGGTTTTTTGTTTTTTTTTTTTATCAACATGTGGAAACTCCAGTGTCCTGTCTGACACAGCCTTTTAGGCTATTTTTCACAATGCTCAAGCCCATCAAAAGATCCTTTCAAGAAAGGGTATATTGATAACCAGTGCATGTATGTATCAGTCCTTTGCTTCCCTGCATCAAAGTCCACGTGCTCCCTCTTCTGAGTTACACTGTGCTTAGTAATTGTTCAATGAATGCAAATTGAGTCAATTCAGTCATTAGGGAAAGCAAGACTTTCCCCTCATGGATGGCATTTCAAACATTCAAGTCAGTTAAGAAGGGGTCTTTGTGGTGAAAGCTTCCATCAGTATCCTGAATGAATTAAACCATGTAAAATCACCATAACTATTTATCACTCACCAGAGTTATGGTCCTAGTGGTGACAGCAAACACTACATGTAACATGGACTATGTGATAGACATTATTCTAATTACCTTACAAGTGTCAACAGTTTAATCTGGAAGCAACCTGCATAAGAGTGAATGGTAACAGGATCTTCTTTTTAATGATAAGGAACAAAACACTCAGATGTTACATTACTTGCCCAAAGTCCCTGGGCTAGTATGTGACATCACCCGGATTTAGAAGGAGCCAATCTACCTCTGGAATTTCTTCTCGTAATTGTGTGCCAAGTTTTATGATAGGATCTCAACATACATGATCATACTTACTCCTCATAGCCACTCACATATATTAGTCACATTTATAGGTGAGGAAACAGATTTCAGTATGATGCCCAAGGCTTCCCTGGAAGCAAACAAGTCTTGAAGCCAGGATTTGCAGCTGTGTCCACCTAAATATAGGATCCACAGGCTTTGTACTTTGTTGAAGTATTTCTATGAACATATGGAAAATAAATGTGGTGATTTCAGATTAAAAGCAAACATCATCACCTCATCTTTCTAGAACATACACTCATTCCACAATGGTGACCAAGTGGATGGCTCTACAGATGACCACATAACCTTGAAGCCCCAGTAAATGGAAAAGAATAGGTGATTTTTAAAAAATTCAAGATAGATTATACAATCTCTGAAACTGTTAAAACCTCATACTAGCCTTTAAATTTCAATTAAATCAGCTATATACCAATCACCCATATTTAGCAATTTAAGTTCTTATTCAGGAATTCCACCATCTCCACCTTGATTTCAAATCCTCTCTCTCTCTCTCTCTCTCTCTCTCTCTCTCTCTCTCTCTCTCTTCCTCCCTCCCTCCCTCCCTCCCCCCTTCCCTTTTTCTTGAAGCTGAGAGGTCATAGTTACAGTTCATTAGAATACTCAAGGATCTGAAATGAGCTCTCAGACTACTGTAGTTACATTACAGTAGCAATAATAGAAATCAGGCATCCCTTCAAGAAAATTTTTAAAAAGTTGTTTCCCATATCCATCAAAAGCTACAACAAAAAACCCCATCTTCTAACATTCACTGCTGTCACAATAGCTGCCTTTGACAACTAAATGCCAAGTGATCAAAACAAATGTTAATTAGTACAGAGCATTGACTATTCATACAGACAGGCCATCATCTGTTAATTATCAGACCAATACCACAGTATTGATCACAATTTGTCAAGTTGGAAATAATGGAAACCAGTAAAAGAAGGAAGATTCTTTTGAGTAAACAATAGGCTTTCCCTTCAGAAATGCTTAACCAGCTATTCCATTGTGCGTTACCCTCTCTGTCAATAAATGCTTTTCATATAATTGTCTCTCTCTTGATTGTGGCTGGTGTTTAAAACAAAACTCATGTGATCTGGTGAGAACATATTAGGCTCATATATCATTTTGGCAGCCCCTACCAAGGCATGATGGAAATAAGAGTCGATACATTGCAGAAGGAAATTGGTGCATTCTACCTATGTGCTTCACTTTACAATACTGTTAGTTAACATTCGTTTCTCATCCATTTAAAAAAAACATTTACAGAAGGCCTGTCATGTACCTTCTGGATTTAATTATTCAGATAGATGCTTTTGTATTCTAAGTCTACAGTGCAAAGACACATAAAGCTTTTACCTTCACAGAAAGAGGCAAAAGCCATTATTGTCTTTGCCTTAGATTCCTCAGTAAGGTCAGTTTTCAGTCTAAAGGAAAAAAAAATTAGATCCTACTAGAATCTGAAATGCAGTCCTAAGTATAGTAGCCCTTCCTTAGTAATCACATCTTCTAAAACCTTCATAATAACCTTACTAGGAAATGCAACACATAAGGACTCAAAACACTTAAAGGATGGAATTATGACTAAACTCACACAAATAAACTCTCACTACACCTATTGGGGTTCTCCAGCTATTCCAATATAATTTTTTTTTTGTCATGAGGACAACTCTCTATCATAGGGGAAAATATTTTAGCAGTAAATATAAGAGTTAAGATTGAAATACTCAGTTTTACCTTATTTCTGATCCTTTCCATTTTGGACAGTGGAAAAAAGACAAGGATAATTTCACATTTTAAGAAACTGGAAACTGTCTCAACTTGCTGATAATTACCATTGTCCCAGGGAATGGCCCCTTCACAGGGCAAGTGTTTTAAGTCTGTGTAATCTCAGCAGCTCATCTTAAAATTGGCTTTAAAACAGCTTTTCTGTGATAACCATATGTGCCCATTTTCTGCCTGAAGAATTTTCATAATTTTAAATCTCAGGAAAACACGAATCATAATGGGAATTGTAACATGACATCAGCTATAGCAATTCTTGGACAAAGGAGAAGAGCATAAAATAATTGCAATGGTTATCCAAGTTCTAGTTGGAGAACTGTCTGGCTAAATGGATTACCCTTTGACTCTTCACCTCTGAGACTGTAGTTGGATCCAAGTCCTGACCAGAGTGACTAAAAAATCATTGTGACCACTGATGTGAGAAAGGCCCATAGTGAAATTAGAATGGTAGTCTCAGCCCAGCTGTTTCAGAGCCTTATTTTCAAATCCCCAAACCACTGCAAACAAGTACCCTCTGCAGAAGATCCACATAAAAACCATGTTTCTAGGAAAAAAAATAAAAAGGTTAAACACACACACACACACACACACACACACACACACAAGAATTACCCATACATGTTACTCAAATAAGATCTTGTTATAAAACATATGTACATTGATTTTTTAAAAGTGCTTGGCTATTTAATCATTGGCATCCTTTGAAACTCTATGTTGTTAACTTAGTAATTCCTTTGTTATGACCAACTTAATGTTACTCCCACAATCAGACAAATTTAAATATTTAAACAATAATATTTTCATTTTTATGTGAATTCACTTCAACTCCAATAGAAAGAAAATCTAGAAATGTCAAACTGTAGGCAGCCTGACAGACCCAGCTATGAATGAGATGCAATCAGCTGACACCCAAAGACATACACAGAAACTTCCAGTAATGCTAAGGCCTTGAAGGAGTTAATAGACTCAGCATGTTTCAAGAAAACTACCCCGTTAAATTACAAATTACAGCCAGCTCTGTTTCGTTTAGAGTGAATAATTCATTTTTGCCTTGAATTCTTTCTCTATATCTGATTTAAAACACTGCTTCCAACAACAGGTGCTTATCCATAAAAATGGCTCTCCTGATTCTGTTGGAGAACGGCTGATTACTAGCAGAGGAAAAGGGAAAGATGTTGTGGCTTTTATGGTCCAAGCCAGGTCCCCTCTAACAAGACTCCAAAAATAAATACCCTTGCAAAACCTATTATTACACCAGGGAAAACAAGACCCTTTCCATCAAAAATAAATCTGAAGCATCCAAACAACGTCACATTCGTTTTTCATAGTGAATTATTTGCAATGTCCCTGCCTCATCATTTCTAACCGTATGAGCAGCCAGGCTCTTGCCTTGACAATTGTACTGTTTACTACCAACTTCCTGCAAGAATCCAAGCTTCATATAAAGTGACAAAAATTAAACCAACCATTCCCATTTTCTGTAGATGACATTATGGGTTCCCCTATTTCAACTTCCATGTTTGATTTAATTTGATTAGAAAATTATTAGCAAACCTGAAACACTAAATCATAGCAGTAATATAGAAGAGAAATTGCAAAACTAGTTGGCAAGCCTTGTATATCAGGAAGATTTTCAAGTATTGCTCCTTTCAAGACGCCTGATTAGGAGACTGTGATTGCAATCACTAATTCTTTTCTCAAGGGTCACAGGATTGTTCGAATGGGCTAGAAATTACAATTACAAAGCAAAATGAGGGATGCCGGCTGATGGTCCTTTTTCTGACATCCAATCCTCTTTTTAAGTACGCTGCATTCCAATAATTGCTTTTCATCAGTTCTCTATTTAATAGTAATATTTTATGGTTTTGCATTTTCATTGAAAAATCTCATTAGCCCACAAAATGTTTGACTGTGAGTTTTCACATCATTGAAAGCCTTGCTTTCTGCTTCCAAGTCTCAAGGCTTCAGAAAATGTTTAAGCACTGGGGCCAGTGTGTTTCTTTTGCAGCCACAGGTTCACTTGCAAGGTTATAGGTCTTGGCTCTTAATACACTCCTGACGTAATTCCTTACCTTTGACAGCCCTTTGCTCCACAAATACAGAAAATGAATGAATGACAATAAGCCCCTCTAAATTCTTTTGATGGCTACACTACAGAGCCAAAAGTAAATTCTTTTGATGGCTATACTACAGAGCCAGTAAGTAAATGAATGAATGAATCAATCAACAAAGAAGCAGTGATTTGGGATACTTTTTTTCTGTAATGGCTAGGGAAGGAAAAGAGAGAACAAACTGTTTAATAGTGATTCTAATCATGTATTATTGACTGGGCAACTAACAGACTGTTTAGGAGGACAGAGAGTAAGGACTAGAGAGAACAGAATAAAAGATACAGGTTTTCAAAGGTTATGGCTGCTGAGGTCTATTCAGCAGCATTGTCTTGCTAAGCTACAAAGGAATATGAAGTTTATTTTCTCCATCACATAGGCTCATAGCACTCCTCTCTGGATTAATAAGCTATAATGAGCACAGTAGCATTTTTTAAAAAAATAAATTAGGCTTTGGAGACTCTCTCAAATATATTCTATGTTCCTCTGACCCACCTGTGTCATCTCTAGATATATTATACTCTACAATGACATTGCCATCATAAAAACACAGTTAAACTGGGGAGATGGCAGACTCTGGGGGCTGGAGTCAAATGTCTTGGCTCCAGCCTGCTTCCACTACTTGCCAGCTGTGTAATACAGAGCAAACTCTTTTGCTGTGCCTCAGCTTCTTCATCTCTACAATGGGAATTTTTAATATCTCCCCAAAGGGTGATGGTCAAGATTGAAAGTTATGGTCTGGGGTTGTAGCTCAGTGGTAGAGGCACTACCACTTGCTTAGCACATGTGAGGCACTTAGTTTGATTCTTAGCATGACATAAAAATGAACAAAATAAAGGTATGTGTCCACCTACAACTAAAAATATTTTTTAAAAAAGATTGAGAGTTATTTAAGTGCTTAAAATGTTATATCTGTCACAGAGGCAAGGTCCAGTATTTACTCATTAAAATCACTGTTACTATGTTATTGTTTGCTTTGGTACCAGGGACTGAACTCAGGGGCACTCAACCACTGAGCCATATCCTCAGCCCTATTTTCTATTTTTTTTTATTTAGACACAGGGTCTCACTGAGTTGCTTAGTGCTTTGCTGTTGCTGAGGCTGGCTTTGACCTCGAGATCCTCCTGCCTTAGCCTCCCAAGCTACTGGGATTACAGGCGTGAGCCAGACAGATACATAGTAAAAGCCAATTTGAATTCATAAAATAGCACACACAAATAATAAAAATATTTCTCCTCTTTCCTTTTCTTTACAATAAAATTCCTTGAGAATATAGTGCATATTCACTGGTCCCAATTTTTCTCTTGAATCCACTCTAATCACTCTTCTGCAACTACCTCCGTTAAAACTGGTTTCATCAAAGTCACCAATGGTCCCCACACTGCTGTGCCAAGGGTCACTTCGGAGTTCTCATCTCATTGCCGTATCACCACACCTGGAAGAGTGGTTACTTCCCATCCTTAAAACCTTTCCTTTCCCTGCTTGCAAGTCATCACCCTCCTGTTTTTCTGTTTTTGTGCTTCTCTCCCACCCAACATTGGAATGCGGGGGCTCAGATCTTGCACCTCATCTTTTTTCTACGTATGCTTATCCTAGGTTACCTCATGCTGTCTCATGGCTTCCAATGCCATCTGCATGCAGATGTCTCCCAGATCCCTCCTCTGAACTCCAGAGCTAGACACCCCAAATGCAACACTCCTCCAGCTGAATGCCCATCTTCCCCCTAAAATGATCCCAGGGAAAATGGGAACTGTCCTTCCTTACAGGTGTCCAAGCCAAAACATTTAGAACATCTTGACTTCTCTTAGTTGACCTTTAAAACTTACCCAGAATCCAAACACCTGCAGCCTTCTTTACTCCCTCAAGCTTCTTCCTAGGTTATTGCAAGAGCTCCTGAAAATTCTCCCTTACTTTTATCCTTGTCTGGCTTTATTCTCATGCATCAGCCAAAGTGATCCCATTAATATAAGTGAGAGAACTTCATGTTTCTGCTCAAAATCCTCCAATGCCTCCCATTCCCGCCAGAGGAAGAGCCCATGTTTTGTGCCTGGCATGACCCCCCAAAGGCCTTCCCCCGCTGCCCTTTCTCTTTGTCTCCCTCTCATTCAAGCTGCTCCAGTCACACAGGTTTCCCTGCTACTTCTTAAAGACACAGGCACACCGTGTCTCCACATCTTTTTTTTTTAATATTTATTTTTTAGTTATCGGCAGACACAACATCTTTGTTTGTATGTGGTGCTGAGGATCGAACCCGGGCCGCGCTGCATGCCAGACCTTGATCCCTGTTGTTGCCCCTGCCTGGAATGTTCGATCGATCGTCAGCCACCCACAAGGTTTGCAATTTCAGTGAGGACTTTGATCTAACTCACCTTCTTTTAGGGACTCCTCCCCGAAGGCTTTGCCTTCTCACGTTCCTACTATTTATTCTTTATCATTAATCACTTCTAAAAATATGATATGATTTACCTTGCTTATTCTTTGCTTCCCAACTAGAGAGTACAAGATCCATTGAAAGTAGAATTTTTATGTATTTGGTTCAACATTGAATCTCTGGCACTCATAAACATTCCTGGCCCGTGATGTGACATCAGTTAGTGTCTGGGAACCAACTCCTCCACCAAGACACTTGAGAATATTCTGCAAGGTCAAACTTGCATGGCTAGTAGTAAAAATAAAGAAAAAAAAACTATTCTTTATTTTGGGCTGAATTACGTCCTCTCCCCCAAATTTGTATGTTTGAATCTTAACCTTTAATGTAACTATATTTGGAAATGAGATTTGTAAAGACATAACTAAAATTAAGAGATCATAAGGGTGGGGACCTAATTCAATATGACTGGTATCCCTATAAGAAGACATCAAAAATATCAGGGATGCAAAGGCCACACCTCTCAAACTGTGGAAAAATTAATTGCTGTTGTTCAGTGCCCCCAGTCTGTGATATTTTGTTTCTGTAACCCTAGCAGACGAATACAGCCTTGTGCAAAAGTTATTTTTATTTATTTATTTATTTATTTACTTTGCAAAATTTATTTTAAAGAGCATTTTCTGTTATTCATTTTAAAATAAAACACAGGTATAGATAATCCCACAACAAAGAGATCACTTAATGAGTGTATTAAGAGCCAACATCTTGCAGAACAGCACACATAAAGAGATTTGCCACAACCCTGACTTTATAGAAATCAAGTCCTTCAGTTTCTTTACAGTTTTGTCACTGAAGCAAGATTCCCAGACATGCAGTTTAGACTTGCCTGTCTTTCAGATCTGATGTGTTCATCCTTCCCATAACTTTCTTTTCTTTACCTACTGAAGAGTCTGGTTCATTTGTTCTGTGCAGTTTACAAAACTAGGCTGAAGTTCACTACTCTCTGTAATTCCTACAAATCAGCAGCAGTATCTAGAGGCCTGCTCAGAATCAGATCCTATCGCTTTGCCAGAAAAGTATAAATTCTAATTTTCATGGATCTTGAACTCTCTAGTTGGGAAACAAAGAATAAGCAAGATAAAGCATATCATATTTTAGGCAGTGATAAAGAATAAAAAGTAGAAAGAGGAGGAGGCAAATCCTGAGAGGGGTTTGCAATTTTAGATAAAACAGCCCTGAGAAAGGAGTGTCTCTAAGAGAAGGTGAAGTAGACTGAAGACCGAGCAGAAATTGCAAACCATGTGAATCGCTGGGAGATGAACATTCCACTTGTTTTAGCTTTTCTATCGGGGAACACATGATGACTCTTGTCCCTCTTGTTGTGATGGTTCTACTCTAGACACAGGACTCCAGAGATACTGGGAACACGTTAAGGAGCTCAAAATGGTGCTACTAGAATTCTGTTATTTAATTCTGATATATGGATTAGAATACTTGTGTAAAGAGCCTCCCCACCACCACCACCAATTGGTTCCTACTGGTGCAGCTCGAATAGAAAACTCAGAGAAATGCTATGTTCTTTCTATTTGCCAGTTTTCAAACTAATAAACTGGTTCCCCGTCATATTCAATGCAATCAGTTTTTGTTGTTGTTGGTTTTTGTTTTAAATCATGAACTATTCTGAGACAGAAAGGCAGAATCTTTTCAAGAAGCCTGATATTTTGGGTACAGGACTCCTTTCTTTAGCTGAGACAACCCAAAGGATAATTGTTTCTTTCGTTCAGGGGCCTCACATGAGCTTCAGAAGACAAATCTAAAAATATGGCCCAGTGCCAAAGCTTCTAGAGGTCCTGCTGTTGAAAACCACCATGGATGGAACAACGTCCCCCAAATGAGGTCACAGAGATGCTCCACTTGGCCAGGTTTATTCTCCATTGTCATTACTAGAATGAACTGAGTGTTTGCCTTGTGCTGGTCCTCAGAATAACAGGAAGAATAAGGCCATAGAATAGCTATTAGGAACCTAGGAGTTTGGTGGGAAATCAAGACCAGACAATTAGTTTCAATGCCATGCAGCAAGGGCTGTGATAGAGGTACACTTAAAACATTATAAAAGCAATTTAGAAGGGTGCCTGTCTGTAGAGGGTGAATGCAGGAGAGACTCCCTGCAGGAGGACACATTTATGCCGGCTTTGAGGGAAGAGCAGGAGTTTGCCAAGCAAATCAGGCAAGGAAAGGCTTTCCAGAGACAGGGAACAGGCTTGTAAGGCCATGAACTGCTTAGAAAATGGCAATAGATCTCTGTACTTAGAACAAAATATATCTGAGGGCATGTAAGGAAAAATACAACTTAATAGGCAGGCAGGGGACAGGCCACAGAAGACACTGGACACTCTCTTAAGGACTTTGATATTTGTGCCTGAAAATGCAAAGTTTTTGAGCAGGAAAATATATGAACCATTTGCAATTTTAGAAATGCTACTTTCTAGTTATGTCAAAGTAAGTGAGGAGAGAGTTGTAGCTGGAGTCAGGGAGACCAATGAAGAGACTATTAACAAAGTTTAAGTGAAATTCAGGTGACAGGAAGAGGCAGTTTTAAAAATTAAATGCAAACATAAGATAATAATAATGCCACTGGGTTCCTTCCTACACAGCGATTGCAGCCAAGTCAGGTACCGCCTGAGCACTGCACTCTCTCCTAGAATCCTTAAGACCATTCTAGGCCACTTGCAGAGCTCTTGACCCTATCGGAGATGAAGGCACTTAGGCAAGCAAAGATTGAGGAATGTGTCTGGGAACACAGAGGTCTTTCCACAACAGAGTCTGCATTCAGGTTCAGGGCTTCTGGCTCCAAAGTCCTTGCTCTTAATGCCAATACCGCATAAAAGTAAGAAGGGGTGGGTGAAAGGAGTCATGAACTGGCCGCATGTGGGTCCGGAGCCCAGGCCTGGGAGCCGGGCTGACTCTGAGACTTCATCTGAAGCAGAATGCTGCTCTATCTCCCTGAGCTTCAGTTTAAGCAATGATAAAAATCTTAAAATATTTTTGTAGGATTATTGTGAGGAATAAAATAATATATGCAAATAAGATGTGCAATGTCTGTTACAAAGAAAAAAACTCCTGTAAATTGTGGGTATTATTACTGTCGTTATTCAAAAATATTCCCTATGTTCTCCATGCAAGTGATGTTCCTTGACATAGGAAAAACCGGTGTAGAGGCAGGGAGAAATAGAGGTGGGTGGTTTTTAGGGGGCAGAAGGTGATCATTTCAGACTATTTTTCCATTTGCAAAAAGCCTTTTTTGAAGCAGAAACCAAATTCTATTTCTTTTACTGCTCACAGTTTCTGGTAAATAATAGTTTCTCAAAAATGTGTATTAGGATTATAAATTTAATACCTAATAAAAAAACTAATATGATATAGAAGGAAAGAAGTAATTCGTTTATTTTATCTGTAGCTAATCTGTTATCCTCAGTAGCTCTGTTCAGTGAGTTAATCATGGGAAACATTGAACTATTACATTTGTATCCAGCTGAAAGCTTAGTCTGATTACCTTTTGGGTTATGCTGAGTCCCTCTTTAAGAAAACAGTAATCTCGGCCTTTCACACTGTTTCTCTTCTTCTCCTGCCTCTTCTTTTCTCTTACTAAAATAGCATCCAGATGGATGCTTCAAATCAGGATAAAGCCGCCCAACACAGGACTCCCAGGAAGCAGACGAGGACACCGGACTCCTAATATCCTCCAAGTTCTTCTCCCAAAGGTGGGTTGGCTCAGACCCTGCCGAGATGGCCTTCCTACTCCCACAACCTCCCGAACCTGTGACTCAGTGGTGCACCTGTATTTTGAGAATTGGGATAGCAACCATACTATCATTTGACCTTTGTTTTAGTCAGCTTTTACCCTGCTGTGTCTGAATGACCTGATCAGCACAATTGTACAGGAGAAAAGGTTATTTGGGGGCTCAGAGTTTCAGAGGATTAAATCTACAGATAGCCGGCTCCATTCCTCAGAACTCAGGGTGAGGCAGGACATAATGGAAGAAGAGTGTGGCAGACGTAAGCCACTCACATGTTAATCAAGAAGCAGAGAGAAAGACTCCATTCTCCAGATACAAAATAAATACCCCAAAGGCACACCCCCAGGGACCCATCTCCTCCAGGCACACCTACCTGCTTTCAGTTACTGCTCAATTAATCCCTATCACAAGATTAATTCACTGATTAGGTTAAGAGTCTCATAATCCAATCAGTTCTCCCCTGAACCTTCTTGCATTGTCTCACATGTGAGCTTTTGGGGGACACCTCACATCCAAATCATAACAACCTCATTGAGCCTCCAAGGCCAGGAGAGAACTAAAGATCTCCTCATTAAAACTTAAACTGCAGCTATTGCACATTGCAAAAACTGCATGTAAAAATATGTCAAACCAAGTTCATATAAAATTTATCATAAAATGTAGAAATAATTTATCAAAGAGATAAAGAAGAATCAAACCTTAGAATGAAAAAATAAATACAAAGGGATCAAGTTATATTTATCAGTTTAAAAAATGACATGTTTTGCAGGTTCTGACACTAGTTATACATTGGTAACAAAATGTTTTGCAAGAAAATTATATAGAACTATTTCTTTTCTTGAGGCAGGGCAATATGCATGTTTGTCTGAAATTAGCAATAAACTTTAAATCACCAAACTCTTAGGTTTGGCTCTGACATTTATAGGATATGGGAAGTCTTTAAGAAACACTTTATTTCTAAGTCAATATCTTGCTTGGTAGTTTCATCTTTTGAAGATGAAAATTGATTTTTCTCAACACTGCAAATAGCCTGCTCCCCTCCCCCTCACTGCGAAAACCAGAAGCACTGGCAGGACAGTCTGCAACACCCTGACTGTGGGCAGCCACAGGATGCCATTTGGGCATGGCCCACATACACAGGAGATAGGATTAGGTGACTTTTTCAATGTTGAAAATTTTTAAATAATTGTTTTTACTATTGACAAAAGAGATGGCTCAGTAGTACTTTTGTCAGAAACCATCCTGACTGTCTTATCTGAATTTTTGTTTCAGGCAACAAATAGATTCAGATTTGCCTTAAAAATAGCCCAATATGTTGATCTGTGACAGACTTATTTTTCTATGAGGACTAACAGATAATAACCATTGGGTAACGTTCAAAATCTGTTGCTATTCAATGTAAATCCTGGGGAGAAAATCAAGTAAAAAAATAAAAATTATTTTTTCCTCAACTATTTCACTCTTATTAGAGGATCTGAGAAGAAATGTTAAAAAGAAATGTTGAAGTATTCCCCCCCCCATACACAATGTTACATGGATTTTGTGAATGAGAAGAAATGTGACTCCCTATAGGTTAAGGAGTATCTCCTGTGTCCCAGCCTTCTGCAGAGGGCTGGGTGCTTAGGTGATGGTATCAGAGTTGTACTTCCCCTTGGAATGTAGACAGGTGCAAAAGAATATCACTCACATACTAACAATGAAAACACAAGCAGATCATCTACTTTCTGTAGTAGTAGTTCATCACAACTTTCTGTAACTATCAGGAAAATTAAGTCATGAGGCAATACAATGAACTGAATTCAAATGGAGAAATTTCCTTCCAAGAAACACAAACTGTTCTGCTATTGGTAGACTATGGGGAGAACTGATAGGAAGAAAAGCTTAAATTTTATGAATCTGTCTAAAGTCTAAAGTGCTCTAGCTTGAAAGTTCAGAATGATTGGAAGCCCTAGACATGAGAAGGATCTGCACCTACTTATAACTCTCTGCTGTGTGATCATGCACAGGACTGGGGGTAAGGGACAAGACCCGGAGCAATGGCACAGGAGTGTGAGAGGCAATTGGCTGCCACTTGGGGACAACATCAAAGTTCTGCTACCTTCCTAGTGACTTCTGTTCAATAAAACAAAACCCTTAAGCTGCTAAGGCAGAGTTAGAAAACCCAGTAAAAGATCCAAAGATCTTCTGGGGGAAGGATAGAAGCAAAAGTCTTCTGTCCTGGGGAGAGGGAGGAGAGAAATCCTAAGACTAAAATCTGCAAATGGGAGTAAGAATCCATCTGTTACTGATGGAAAAGGAGCTGAAAACTCTTGTCTACTCAGGGTTGATTGTTATGGTAAGAACAAGGAAGAAATAAGCAGAAGAGCCAAGAAAGCCCTGCCCCTATGACCCAGGGTCTCTAGACTCACATGACCTTCCTAGGGTTGATGATGGGCCACATCAGTTAACAACCCTCCACTCAATTGGTCCAATCACAAATCTAGCACTTAGTAATGAGCAATAGCAATCTGCTGCTGGAAGAAGGGTAAGAATGGTCCAGGTGTTCAGGAGCTGCAAAAATACGAGTATGAAAGAGGAATAGTAGGAAATATCCTTCAGTGTCCCAGATCCATAGCACAGGGTAAGAATAGCTCAGCAATGGAGGAGCTTGAAGAACATGCTGCATTACACTGAAAATTAACTATAGCAACAACAAAGCCAAACTCAGTCTAAAAACAAACTAGACTAACTCAACCACTTAATGGCCCCATGGAACAAGAAGTGTATCTACTTCTAGGTATTAATAAAATTTACTTCAGTTTCTTCTGTTCTACACACAATGTCGGACGTTCAATCAAAAGTAACAAGGCATGTACAAAAGTAAGAGAAAAGATAAATTAACAAGTCTTTGTCTTCATTAAATTCCTATTTAGGGGAGAGGATTGTAAGTCAATAGCTAAAATGTATTATAACAAAGAGTTGTGTTAGAAATGTTTCAAAGTGTTACAGAAATATTGCTTATATAAGGGAATGGGCAATAATTTCTGCCTAGGGAGAGGTACTAACGAATGTAAATAAGAGATATTAAATGAGATTCTGTCATAAGGACAAGTGGAAAGAGCACTTCAGTAGAGAATATTGCTTGTACAAAGGTCTGGACAGATGAAAAAGACATGAAATATTGGCAAATGCACAGTTAGGTCAATAGAGCATTAGGGGAAAATACAGTTCTCCCATTGTTTGGTGTTTCCTTCATGGTGTCTGTGAATGTGCATCAGTATACAATGCTAATTGTTCTCTGCACAAAGAAAAACAAATTGACTACATGCTAGAGGTAAAGTGACTCATTACCACATAACTAGCTAGCCATGGAAGGAAGTTTCCTGAGTGGACTCATCTATAAGCAATTATTGGCAAATTTGGATTTCCTTGATACTGATGATTGCTGATATTTAATTTAAAAGATAATCTTAAAAGAAAAATACCTGTAATCATTAAATCCTATTATCTATCCCAAAGATAGAATATTGGCGTAGATTTAAATAAATTTCCGTGCATGTATCTTACAGAAAATGATACCAAACATTTTTCTTTTCTCTTTTTGAAAAGCTGAAATATGAGGACTGTATGACTTTTAATACTTTCCAGTAATGATAATTAGTTTCTGTATTTGAACAACATCATAAACATTAACATGTGTGTTTTTAGGGGATATAAAAATTATAAACTTCTGGAAATCATCCAGAACAAAGCAAGATTTTGAGAGCTTTTGGATATAAAGTGTATTAAGGAAATGTTGCAATTATACAAAATTTTCAATACAATTGGCTTAAACTGATTTTCATTATGAAATTTAAGCTCTCATATGTAGTTAATGCAGTTTATTTATAGAGAAGTACTGAGAAGTTCAGGAATATAACAAAATTAATCTTAGCTCTTCTTCACATTCTTTCTGTGAGGAAGTTGACTCCTTTCACACAGCCTCTACACACAATATGTAGACTGTGTAATGTCCCCTGGGAGCAGGGAGCTGTGGAAGGTTTAAATTACCATTGTCATCACTGATCTTCTTCCTCCCTTTCACCCAGATGTCAATGACTAGATACTTCGGATAGTCTACTCCAATGGTATGAATGTAGATGTCCCCATAAAATCATGACTTATGAATGATTTCTTATGTTAATGGTACTAAGAGGGTTGGAACTTAATCCCACTCTGGTGTGTAGAGGTGGGGCCTTTGGGAAATGATGATATTAGATTTGATCATTAGAGTGAAGGTCCCATGACTATGTCCAGGTGGTTTTATATGAAGAGAGAGCACAGAGATATAGAGATACACATGTATATATCTGCCATGATGTGATACAGACAAGGGAAACCCTAGCAAGATCTTACACCATGTTTTTTGGACTTCAGCCTCCAAAACCATGAGCCAGAGTAAACTTCATTCCTTATAAAGTAGTCTGCCTCAAGGACTTCATTATGGTAACAAAAACACTGACTAATACATTTACCCACTTTTTATTTCTACATTCATTGCAATCCTGTATTCCTTTCTCTAGACCTGAAAGACTAAATGAGAATGAAACAAATCTAGGATAGGAAAGACTATAGGCACACCCATGCTTCTCAGAAAGACAGGTATACCCCAGGGAGTGTGCAAGTGTGTTGAGTTCAGGTGCTAGGGATAAGTGTGGACCACCTTCCTGGATCATTGATTTCTCTCAAATACTTTTGAAGCAAATATTACATTTTTATTATCAAACATAGGTATAGCATGAATTAGGATATAAATTATAATTTGAATATTTTAAAATTAAACAAAAGAAATAGTGGTTTTCATCTTTGCCCCAGGATACGTTACCAGATCTGCCAGGTCCTCCTCATACTGTTTCAACAACTTCGTAGTAAATCATACCTACCTTGAGAGATACCATAGTGGATACGGAAGGAAGCTCTGTATCTTGCTGGTGAATTAACAAGTGAAGTACAGAAATATGGGGGAATGATATTATTAAATAGGAGGCAGCTCAAGTTTAGTCATGATATCCTTCTTCAAGAGCTCACTGTGTTTAAGAATGAGCTAAACAAAGGCCCAAACCCTTGATGGATGGAATCAGATATCACTTTATCAATGTTCTAGGCTCAAAGCCATCATCTTACAATGGACACTCCAGGAAAAAGCCCTAATCCAGTAAAAACAGCCCAGTGAGCAAGGGAAAGTGTGTTCCTGATATCTGTTGGAGCTTCTCTGGGGAATGCTGATACTTGTCTTCATGCTCCAGGTCTCGATTTGGCTTATCCCAGTGAAATCAGCTTTCTGAGCATGGATTAGAGCAGACAGAATATCCTTTTGACTTCACAGCACTAACCCCTCACTACCACCGCTATGTGAGGCTGACTCTCAGCATGTGGGATTCACTTGAATAGCTATTGCACCGATACCATCGCTGAATTCCAGCTTGTTTCCACAAGAGAATTTACGGTGCTAAGACAGACTTTTCTGGCTCCTTCCACTGCCCCCCTCCCCTTTTTATAATAACTCTTCCTGCTAATCTCAATGACACTGTGCTATTCATGAGAGCTAATTTCCCTCTGGACTATTTGGCATTGGGAAATACAAGACAAAGAAAGACACCGAGGTCAGAATCAGAGAGAAGCCACACTTACTACCAGCTGGCCTCTGCAGATCGGCACGCCTCACGAGGCTTCTCTGCATCACAGGTGACTAATTATGTGCCTTTTTCTTTTTTAATGAGTAGAAGAGAAAGAGCCCCTTCCAAAAACCATACATAGAAGCCACATCTTCTAGGGACAAGCTGCTGTTAAACCTGGCCAGACCATCCATTCCTGAGGTTTCTACCTGGGCATACTTTGCTTGTATTAAAGGGCTGGTCACAAGCCTGAGGCACTACTGGAAGATGGAGGGACCTAATGGAAGTACATTAGGTGTGCCCTTGAGTCCCCTTGAAGGGGATGTTGGGCACCCAGCGCCTTCCTTCCTCCCTCTCTTTTGCTCCCACCATGATGTATGCCTTACCACGGGCCCAAAGACAACGAGGTCAAGTGACCAAGGACTGAAACCTCTAAAACCATGAGCCCAAATAGATCTTTCCTCCTTATAAACAGATTGTCTCCAATATTTTGTCATAATCATGAAAAGCGAGCTACCACAATCTCTATTCTTTTCTACCTAAGTAAATGGTGGAAATTGCTTCATCCTGAAATAAAATCTCAAAAACTCATGAGCAGGTAAGGACAGATCACCATACAGAGGTGTCTGTAAAGAACACATTTCAGAGGCTTCCTGTTCTTTCTCCAACTTTCTTGCCTTTAGCTCAGCAGACTAGGAAAACATGGAAAGAATTTCTTTTAGTGTAAAGTAGCCTTCAGAGACAAGCCCAGCCTCCATGTGCAATGCGTGATTGAGCAATTTCTCCACACACTCAGTGGGAGATGTGTGCATCCTCCCTTCAATGCTCACCTTAGTAGACGATAAATAAACCACTCTTCAGAAAATTACCTTTTCCAATGTACTCAATGATACCCTAGTGCCCTGTAAGAGCTGATTTCCATCACCGTAAAAATTAATTCACCTCATATAGTAAGCAGTCTACTTCTTGAGAGTAATTTTATTATAGGATCAAAGCCAATACTTTACATAAAAGGGAAATTTCTCATCTGAACGACACCATGTGTAGAAATCTTGAAACAAGATTTTTTTTTCTTTTACTCCAGATACTACTTAGAAAATGATACTCTCACATATTCTAAGTTTCAATGAAGAAGAAATGATGCCAATATCAAGACTTTTGAGAAGATAAATTATCAAAATTGATTGACAAGAGCCAGCAAATTGTTCTAAACTTTTTCATGTGAGTAGGGTTGTTTTAGTCTATAACAAAATACCATAGACTTGGTGACTTAAATAGTGTAAATTATTTACAACAGATATGAATGGAAATTTATTTCTCTATTTCTGAGGCTGGGAAATGCAATATAAGGCACCATCAGATTTGGTGTCTACTGAGGACACACCCACATCTTGTAGGTAGCTCTGCCTTTTCAAGATATATTCCATAGTTGTACCTTGGTGCATGTCCTTGGAGAAAGATCCCTCACTGCCTCTTCTTACAGGCACTAATCTCATCATGGGGGACCCATCCTCATGGTCTCATCTCAACCTAATTACCTCCCAGGGATCTCATCCCGAATACCAACACATTGGGGAAAGGCCTTGACAAATAAAATGGCAGGTGACACAAACATTCAGTCCAGAATAGAGGTACAGTAGAAACAGCCTTGAGCTCGGTGACTTTAGGTGAACTTAAAGTCTCTGGGCTTCATTTCCCACCTTCAAACTTAGGAAAGTTTAATGGAAGCTCCTTTACTGTTCCTTTTCTGTTTAAAACATCTTTTCTGTTTAAAAGTCTGACACACAAGCAATGTCCCTGGATAAAAATTCATCAGTTGTTTTTCTCTTTCCGTTTGATGTGAGTATGTGTGGGTGTTGGAATAGAAGTGGGAGGTTAACTTTGTGAAGCTAACACACCAGAACTGCTTTCAAAATATAATTAAGTTGCTTGGCTGAAACCTTCCATTCAAATATCAAAGTATGCTTAGAAGATATAAGATGTAGAAGATAGTATTGTGCTTTAGTTAGATATAATGGCCATGAAATGCCACTGCACATTTTAGTAGCCAGTAATTTTTTAAAATTCTGATAGTTTCTAATCTCAAATCAGATGAGAGGTGATTTCTTTAAAAATGTCCTTGTTGCCCCAACAATGTCTCCTAGATTTCTGCATGAAAATGCTTGTTTCTTTGTCCAAATATATGTCTTGGCTTAAAAGATGGTTGGTTCAGACCTCAGAGTAGGCCCCTGGTGTTTATATAAATAGGGTTTTGGATTGGCAAGCAATTAGCCATTCATGACATTTGACACTGTTACTAATGTCATCAGAGTATCTAATTAAGTGTACTTATGCACATGACACTCCATGATGCAAGGGATTCAAAACACAAACATACCTCCTGGTTTCTGGGTACCACAGGCTTAATACTGGGGCTGAAATTCATTACAATCTGATTATGAATTCAGCAATGATCCCTTTGAAAAATGCAAACCACTAGTTTTCCAAGAAATTTAATTTGGCATTCCTGGCCTTTTCTTTAGTCTTTGCAATATTTTCTCCATCCTCAATTAGATGAATCAGCTCTGCTACAGCCACTAGTTTACAGTGATTAACGAAAATAGACCAGTGGGTTTGTTTAAAGCTTATTTCTATTTCAGCCTGGAGCACAGGAAGGCTTGGGTAATGAGCAGCAGCTGAGATTAAACCTGCTTGACTTGATCAAGGCTGTGGGGAAACACAAGGTGATCACGTGCCCTCTCCTTCTCTGTCCTGTGACGGCTGGAGTTGTGAGAGGGAGCACAGGGTCAGAGCAAGAGCACAGGTCTGGGGATCTGGCAGGTCTGCACTCAAATCCCAGACCCACGTCGTACAGCCTGTGAGATGCCTGGGAGAAGGCTCATTCTTGGAGGCCACTGACTTATGTATAATCAGAGATAAAGGTTCCTGATTCCAAGACACGCATCAGCAGATGGAATGAGAGAGACGGGTGGGATAGTGAGTTCTCTGTTCATGTCAGGGAGTCCGGTCGCTTTCCTCCACTTCAGTACTTTCCATTGCGCCTCTCTCCCTCCTTCCCGACTTCCTTTCTTCCTTCCCTCCCTCTCTCCTTTCCTACTTCTCATTGTTCATACTCTTTTGTGCTTTAGACACTGCCTAGGTATTGTCTATAACAGGAACAATGTGCCCAAATCACTTACTATCCAGTGGGAGAAAACAGTAATCAATATGTTTAATACAATGATAACTACAGGGTAAGTGGCTGGGAGGGTGAGGAAGCACATGGAAGGTACACTGAATGCTTCCCAGAACTGGAAAGCCTAGATGGAGTTGATGAAGAACAGGGGGTGGCTAGAGAAAAGCATATAGATGGTAGATAGCTTGTAGACAAAGAGGAGCATCATGTGCAAAGGCCCAAAAGATGGCCTCTTCAACAAATGGTGCTGGGAGAATTAGAAATCCATATGTAGGAGAATAGAATTTAGTCCCTATCTCTCACCCTGCACAAAACTCAATTCAAAGTAGATCAAGGATTTAGGCATTAGGCCAGAGACTCTGCACCTAACAGAAAAAAAACGTAGGCCCAACACTCCATGATGTGGCCTAGGAATCGACTTCCTCAACAAGATTCCTAAAGCACAAGAAGTAAAATCAAGAATCAATAAATGGGATGGTATCACACTAAAAAGCCTTTTCACAGCAAGGGAAATAATCAAGAACCTGAGCCTACAGAATGGAAGAAAATCTTTACCACCTGTACCTCAGAGCATTAATCTCCAGGATAGATAAAGAACTCAAAAAACAACACCAAAAACAAACAACCCAATCAATAAATGGGCAAAAGAACTGAACAGGCACTTCACAGAAGAAGAAATACAAATGGCCAATGAGTATATGAAAAAAAAATGTTCAACATCTCTAGCAATGAGAGAAATGCAAATTAAAACTACACTGAGATTCCGTCTCACTCCAGTCAAAAACTTGGGATGGAACCACCATTTGACCCAGCTATCCTACTCCTTGGTTTATGCCCAAAGGACTTAAAATCAGCATACTACAGTGACACAGCCACGTCGATGTTTATAGCAGCTCAATTAACAATAGCCAAACTATAGAACCAAACTAGGTACCTTTCAACAGATGAATGGATAAGAAAATGTGGTCTAGGTACACAATGGAATATTACTCAGCCATAACAAGAATTTAATTATGGCATTTGCCAGTAAATGTATGGAACTGGAGACTATCTTGCTAAGTGAAATTAGTCAATCTCAAAAAACCTAAGGCTGAATGTTCTTTTTGATATGTGGATGATGACACACAATAAGGGGTGGGGTCGGGGGGATAGAAGTTCATTGGAGTAGCAAAGGAAACAAAGAGAAGGGAGGTAGGATGGGAATAGGAAAAACAGTAAAATGAATCAGACAGACTTTCCTATGTTCATATGTGAATTCTTGACCCGTGAAACTCCTCATCATGTACAACCACAAGAATGGATCCTACTTAGAATAAGTGGTACTCCATAGACATATGATATGTCAAAATATACTCTACTGTACTGTATATCTACAAAAGAGGGGAAAAGAGAACAAACAGGAAAAAAAATTAAAAGTTCAGAAGGCAGGTGTTTCTGTCTGTCTGGAGGAAGGGCACAAAAAGGTAAAAGCTAGTCCCAGAAAATGAAGTACTTTGTAGACCTTGCAGAGGGACTTAAACTTCACCTAGAAGACAACCTGGAGCAGGTGCAGGTTTTCCAGCAGGGGATGCAACTGAGCTTTAGGAAGATGGGGGAGGAAGTACCGGAGGATCCGAGGTGGTGAGACCAGATGTGAAGCCTTCAAAGTTCTCCAGGGAAGAGACGATGGTAGCCAAATGCAGAGAAGAATTTTTATCATCCCCTTTTGAAACTTAGAACAGTCCTGGAAACTTCTGGAAGTTTCTGTCTTATCAATTAGGCTAAGATCTTTTCCCCACTGTGCCAGGTGTTAACAGTTTATAACACACATACTTGCTGTGGTCACTTATGTGTTTCCTTTGTGACTCATGGTACTTAAGTCAGAACTGCGGCCTGCAAGCTGGAGAGCCAGCTAACTCCCTAGTTGGTGCACTCCTGTGTTTCTGTCCAGGCGGGCCTTCTTTATAAAATCACCTTAAAACCAAACAAACCAAACTTATTTTTTTAAAAAATCTGATTGGCATTCTAGAGAATGAATTTGATGCCAGGCACTTATAGCACACACCAGCAATCCCAGCTACTTGGGAGGTTGAGGCAGGCACTCAGCACTTTTAATATTTTGTTTTGAGACACAATCTCCCTAAATTGCTGAAGCTGCCTACCATGTGCAAGGCCCTGAATTAAATCCCTAGCATATTAAAAAGAGAAAAAGAAAAAGAAAAACAGGAAAGAAAGAAAAAAGCAAAGATCAATTCAATTAAGGTTTAATACTATATATGTATGGAAGGAAAGAATACTGCCTAAAATATAACTCCCCCACCTAAATGACCTTCACTAGGTACTGCCACTATGATTCAGAAAGACTTATGAGTGTTTAATAAGACACACCCATCAGAGTGGGTGAAGGGCAAGGTGGCTGAAGAATTCTAATATCAAGAAATTTGCCGACCCTGTCATTTTTATAAGAAATTCAGGCATTTTAAAAGCAATTATTCTAAGTTATAATTTTACCCAACTTGAATTAGAAAGATTTATTCTTTGAAGTTATAAAAAAAAGAATCTTACACTTACTCATCTTGAAAAATAGCATATAAATAAAAGAACTTTTTTTTTAAGTTAAAAGGGGTAACTCAGCATGTAGAACTAATGTTTAAAAATGCACTCTGGATCCACATAAATACAGCCACCGCTGATTATTCAAAGAGGAGCACGAAGAAATAGCAGGAGGCATCATTTTAACACTGGCAATTTTAAAAATTATTTGGGCTCACAATATTTCTTTGCCAGAAAGCAATGAAGTGTGAAACCAATTCAACAAAACCAAATAGATTGGGACACCAGTACTTACATATTTTTACCAAGCACTCAGCATGCAGATACCATCTGAACTCTATGGCTCAATGTCATAAATCCTCCTCTGAGGCTCATTTGTTACCATTTGGATTCATTTATCATCCCAAAGGGACAAACGCAAAGGAAAACACAATTGAATGCAGTTGATCCATAAATGTTCACGTTTGCATGGGGCTTCATTTAAACAAAAAGAAACTTCTTTGTATTTTCTTTGTAACCCACTTTCTACACAGTCTTTAAGAATACAAATACATTTCTAAAAAAATGTCCACTTTCCTTTCTTTCTCTTTTCTCTGATCATTTTATTGAACTACTACTTGTTGGATGTCCTTACACATCATAAGCACTTTTAAACTGAATCTAGTGTAGTTTCAACAAAACTATGAGATAGGTTGTATAAGTTTGCTAGGGCTGCTGTAACAGTGTAGCACAGACTGGGAGGCTTTAACAATAGAAATTTCTCATGATTCTGCAGGCTGGAATCCAAGAAGGAAGTGTCAGCAGGGTTTCTTCCTTCTGCAGGACAAAAATGGAATGAACCATTCTAAGCTTCTGTCTCTGGTTTGTAGATGTCTATCTTTTTCTAGTGTCTTTACATTTTCCCTCTGCATTTGAATTTCCTCTTCTTACAAGGACACTCATCATATTGGATTAGGCACACCCATATGACCTCATGTTATCTTAAATACCCTCTGTAAAGAAGCAGTCACCTTCTGAAGTGCCGGGGTGAGGACTTCAACATATGACATTTTGCAGGGAGTAATGTTTAGCCCATAACATAGATATTATGATCTCATTTTACAGATGAGCAAATTTGGGTTTGGAAAGTCCAAGATTAGAAAGATGGTAAATTGGGAAGTAAATATTCTTGGGATTCATCTAATTCCAAAGAGCTCTTCCTCACCACCCTGAATTTCTCCCCACCCCTGCCTTCCCTCTATATCATAACCCCTCATCCTTCATCTCTAGGGTCACCAGTGGTACAAAACAGAATCAGCTGATGAAGCAAGGAAAAAAAATATTTTCCACAAGAGGTCAAGAGGAGTGTAAATAAAGGCACACTGACTGCTCTAATCCACAATCACCTGAATATCATATGGTGATGAGTATCTCAGACACAGAACATAAGAGAATCCAGGAGTGTTCAATTAATGATAGAAAACACCAATGCAAACATGTTCAAAAGATAAATGATAAACTCTGAATGAATGTCTCTGTTAAATAGATAATTAAAGGTTTTACAATTAAACACTAGCAAAGAATAAGTAGGACGGGAAGGAAGTGGAGTGTGTTTCGTATTTAGATCAGGCTGGTCTACAGCTCAGGGAAATCTTCTTCATCTCCTGCTGTTCAAGAACACCTGTGGGAGGGGTGTCAGGAGCTCCAGAAAACAACTCAATTATTTATTAATTGATTATTTTCAGACCATTACAGCTTTTAAATATTTTGTTCACCTTCACTTCCCACAACGTAAACAATTCTGTAAATGAAATGTGTAGACACTCAACACATGGCAGTTGGATAAAATGATTGGAGAACAGAGAAGGGAACCAAAGTAGGAATATTTTTAGAAATATATTTGTATTCCCAAGGCATATGCAGACATGGAAGGCGGGCCATGAAGAAAGTACAGAGAGGTTTCTTTTGTATTTAAATTATGCCCAATGCAAATGTGAGCATTTATTAATGCTCAAACAAAGTTGACAGAAATTTTTATTTACATCATAAAAGCAAATTCTAACATGAACGCTTTTGAAAGTTTGGCTCTATATTAAAATATTAAGTAAAGAGAAGTCTTACTAAGTTTTCAGTAATTCAAGAGCAAGTCGGATTAAATGTCCAATAGTTTTTCCAATATGTACACACTAGAAAATAACCATGATGAACACCGTAGGTAACTGAGGGGCACCTTGTTAATGAATGGAAACTGTTCCTCAAAGGAAACTTGAGCTACAACTTTCAGAAGTTGGCTTTGTACATAATCATGTATCAGTCCCTATTTATATCAGAAATTAACTTGGACAAAATTAAAAATGAAAGGATCACAATCTCAATCTGAGTGTGGACCCCCAAATCTCAGTATCCTTGTACAGTTATACAACTAAGAACCAAAGAGAAGTCAATCTTTAGTATCATCTCAATGGGTTAGTTATGCCAGAAACCCTAATTTTAGCTTCTAGGGCTGGGGATGTAGCTCAGTGGTAAGGTCTTTGTCTAATGATGTAAAAGTTTCTGGGTTTGATCCACAGTATTGCAATAAAAATAAATCCTCATTTTAGCTTCTATTCTTAGGAAAATGAATTAGTTTTTTAATTTGTTTTTCTTTTTATTCATACAGTACAACAAAATAAACTGGATACTGTTTTCTACCCCCTTTCCTTTATAAAAATTTGTCAAATTTGTCAAAAAATTTGTCAATTCATCCAAGCCACAATCATTACCTAATAATAAAAATTTCTTATAATGTAATACTTGCCAGTGAGACACACATACCACCGGCATACGTACTTTAATAAATTTAAACTAGAAAATGACTTCAAGCTCCGATGTATGTAGGAATAAGATACACAACTGGATCTAGCCATCTTTGCCTGTCTGAGTAGGACTAGGTCCAGTGAAAAATTCAGCCCACTAAAAGGCCTCTCAATGGGTCCTTATCTTTGGAAAGCATAGAGTTGCCCTTGAAGAGTACATATATTTTCACCATTCCTTCTAATCCCACTGAAAAGCATAATGACATAATTCCAATGCATATGTAAATAATTACTAAGCAGCAGATAATTATGCCCAAATCAATAGCCGGACAGCTGGGTTACTCTATGTTGAAACCTGGGCAGTGCAATGACAGCTCCCCTCAGGAATATTCTCAGTTGTTATGGTAAATTTCTCTGTTACTTTTGCATTTTGATTGATTAATACACAATGCACTTGACATGGTTCCTATTTGGAATGCAAAATGCAAGTAACACACCAGAAGACACAGTTCAATCCTTCCATTTCTTAGTGGACTTTTGCTTTAATCTTTCAGAAACACTGCAGAAATTTGAAGTTCTTTTACTAGCTTTAAAAAGACTTCAGTAATCTATAAATAAAATGATAGCCTAAACTTGAAGGACCATTTAAATGGATAGATGTATCAAGAATTTTCTAGCAAATTATTCCTTTTATAATACTAAAGCCAGAATTTGATGGTAGTTCTTGCAGACGTATGAATCTGACACAATTAGGTAAACCATTTACTTTGGCAAAATCTACCTTAGTTCTATATACATTCCTAAAAAATACATTTCTCTACAAAGAAAGTTCATGTGAAATTTTTTTTTGTTTACTTAAGAGAAGAAAACTGAGAACATGCAAAACACTGAAGCACATTTCACTAGGCAACAGTGAAATCTGATTTCTACTCAGCTTTCTTGCTGCCCTACACAGTTCACCTCCACCTTACTGGCCTAATGAGGAGATGTCTAATGCTTTTTGTGCACAAGTGTTTCAATCAACTAAATCACTGTTCATAATTTCCATCTCCCTTTCTCTGCACTGACAAAACATGACACTTGGTGTACAGAGCACCTCACCAAGATGTCAATGGATTTATCTGATGTGCTATCTCAACCAGACCAGTAAGGTGATTCAAAGTGCTCTGTCAACTGTTCCCCAAAGAGGAAGATGACTGCTACAACGAAGCAGCTTTCTGGGCATTTCCATTTCCTTCTTTCTTCTTTCTTTCTCTCCACCCCCAACCCCCCATAAAAACAGGCTTCTGTCTTTCTCTGTTGTTTGCCATTTGAAAGTATGGACCATGTATATTTTGATCCTTACTACTGCCAGGCTTAAAGGGATCTGGTTGTCTTTTTTCCAAGGCCATCAAAACACAAGAAGACAATGTATCCTTCTCCCACTCTTCCCCACTCCACCCCGGCAACCTGTCACAGCCCATTGTTCTGATTTGCACTGGAAGTACAATTTGTAATTGGCTACAAATTAACTGTAGGATTTAAATTTCTCTTCCGGGATTACTAGAGTAGTCCAATCTATTTTGCATGGGTTTCTATTTGACATGAGTATTTAAATGTAATTTTTTCATTAAAGAGATGATGAGTGAAGAACATAATTTAATGGAATTGTGCCTAATAAAATGAGAAGGGTTTGGACAATAATTAGAAGTAGAGATTTTTTTTCCTTGAAAATTAAATGTTCAGAGTTTCTGTATGCCCTTCATTATAAGCAAGATCCTCAACCATCTCCTAATTCGTCTTGCAAATTATTAAAATTCAGTTGTTCTTGAAGAGTTGAAGATAATGTGGAATTTCCATATGTACCTAAGTATGTCTTCAGGCACCAAGTTTTCGGACATCTGCATCTTTATCACAGCTTTGTCTCCACAATGCTCTCTACTTCCACCTCCCCATGATGGAGGCAGGTGTGTTCATTTGGAATGTACTTTCTCTTCCACAATATCTTTTTACTTAAAATATATTTGTTTGGATATTTATGGCAGTCTCTAGATGAGAGGTTTGGACTTTGTAGCTCAAATCTCTGGTCTATTCACAGTTCCCAGATAAAACAAAGTTGGAATAACCAAGCAATATGTAAACCAAGCTATTATGTACTCTGAGGTTTTACTTGATAAAAATGCCTGGGTGGGAATGTGTTTCATCATTAACAAACATCTTTAACATTAGGATTCTATTTTAACTCTGCAAATGACTGGGGGAGGTGGGGAGGAAGAAATGCAGACTTTTAAACTAAGTCTAAAGATTAAATATTCAAAGTATGAGTGAGTCAACAGACTAGGTATTGTGACACACTAGGCGTAGAAATTTAAAACTTAAAGGACCAAAGCTTCTTGTAAGGTCCTTACTGAATTCTCTGCTTTCAATTTCCCAATACTTGGCCTAAAGGAACAGGATCCTGAGGGCCAATTAATCAGAGTTCAAGATGGGAAAGAAGGGGGTTTGTATATAGATTTTCTGGGAAACACATATACATGTACAGATTATACAGTATTTCACAAACACAAATTACTATGTTCCTAACCCTTAAAATATGAGAGGCAAGCAACTCCTCTGGCCCATCATGATGAGGCACTTACTGGAACAAAATTAGGAGCACTCAGCACAGTGCACCGCCAAGAGAGCATGTGCCCAGCTGAAAATGATCCTCAGTACTAAACATCTGGCCACAGAATGGTGGGTTTTCCCTGCTATTTGCACATGAACTCCTACATTCTCTAGCTTTCCAAATTATTTTTATTGACCTCAACATCTCTCTGCAACAACCTTCACACACCATTATTTTCATTAGCATGCTTTATCCCTAACTGTGAAAACCTTTCACCACCCATTGTATGTACTGCCTCTCCTCCATAAATCAGTTCAAACATATGTTGCCGCTTTGCTATGATTCTGATCATGTGCAAAGGTTCTCCACCCTCTCATCTAGGGTTTCAAATCTTTGCACAGGGATCTTGCTTGGGGACCCCTTCCCACTTCCCAAACTTCCATAGGTTTCACATGCCTGCTCATAATTTAAAAACAAACGTCTCCTTGAATTTATTTCATTTATTATATGGGCTTTTTCTGGATTTATCTTGGAATGTTTCTATTTTCTACCTTTCAAGCTCTGTTTCATCCAAAGCCTATCCAGAGACATATTAATTTGACTATCTAAAAAATATACAATTGTATCAAGGGATCATAACCAAAGTAAATGAACCCTTCTACTTTAATACACATTAGTTTTTAAAATATTTTATATCATCTATGTATTATGCATCATCTAAATTGTGCATTTCATCTAATGTGCATATACATTTTCATATACAATTTTTTACATCTATCGTGTTATGCTTTCATTGGCACTTAAAAAATGTAAAGCACTGATGAATATCTAATTACTTTTCTTTAATCATGCCCTTTAGTGAGGATGTTGAAATCTGTGTCTAAGCCCCTTAAGTAGTGGCTCAGTGTTTATTATAAAAATAATTGTATTATTATCTAACCTCTGCCTGCCCATGCAGAGGCTCAGGAAATGAGTTAGAATGTAGTCGACAGGAGGGAAGCAGCTCATTTATCTAGCAGGACATGTAAGCTTCAAGATCCTTTTCAACCAGCTAAAAACAATTACAACCAGGCACATTAGCAAATCTCTTGCTTCCACCCTGATTTATCTTCCTCTTCAACCAGATAATTTTTATTTAATGCTTTAGGGCTATGTTTTTCTGGCTTTTGCTCTGGTCTGTTCTAGTAAATTAGCCAAGAATTAAGGAAGAATGTAATTCAATCTGTGATTTCAATTTCCCACCGGCAGATCCTGTTTACCATATTCCTTCTCATTAATATTTTTAAAATATTCCAGTTGTTCTTTACTGTGTGAAATCGCAGGGCTAGGACCCAGTCCTATAAAAGATTGTGGCACATACTTCTGATGTAGACTTGGTAATACTTCCAGAGTGCATCACGCTTGGCAGAAAAATCACTCAGGGTCAGATGTTTGCTGCTACACACGTCAAACACAGGTGCACAGGGACTATGAGGCAGATGCCAGCTCACATGGGGCCACCCACCCAATATAGTGGTGTAGAATGCACAGAGATAGAAGAAAATAGGCCTGAATGACTGAAGAAGAAAAGAAAAACAGAATTTGAATTTCTGGACTCCTAGAGGACTTATATAAGACATACAGGAACAGAATCCCAAACATACACCTGCTTTACCTTGAAAGAGCTCTATGACTTAGCTCAATCTCAGAACCTATCACACACAGCCTCTTACTCTCATTGGTGCTGAGGGGGACCAGGTTAGAATAGTGGTTCCCCACCAGGATGGTGAAAGAGAGACATTACTGTTATAATCTGACCCTATATTTAGAAAAATATCATTGTCCTAATAATGGAAACTAAATAAAATAAAGGTTAAGGGAAATGCAAGTAAGTTTTATTTCTCCTAATCAAAAGAAAGCCTGGATTTAATATAAATGATTAGATGACAAAATTTTCCTCCAGATCTGAGGTCTACAGTTTCCTCCTCCAGGGACTAGTTTGCCACTCTATCAGCATTTGTCACCGAACTGGGAAGGACTGGTTATTTCCTGTAATTAGTCCTGCATATCAGCAGTAATAGTGAACTTCAATTTTACTTTGATTAAATATAAAACATTTAATTCAAATATTAGTCAAACACACGCATAACACAAACATCCGTTCAGATCCTTGAATGTCTTGCTTCTCCTACCCTCCAACAGCCTGGGAGTGCCCTGAGTCTTGCTAATCTTGAATCATGTAAATTACATCCTGTTTTAAAGAATTTGCAACTTGCTAGTTAATAACTAGCTAACAATATGCATCCTGTTTGTTTTAGAATCACTTCTGACAGAGCAATGGGCTAGAGACCCAACCCAGAGGAGGACTATCTCCCTCAAGAATAAAATACTTCACACTCAAACATTTAATGTTTAAAGATCAGGACTGTTAGTTAAATGAATTAATCTGGTGTGAAAACTATTTGCATTTTTATCATCATCAGAATTTCTTTCACCCCCAACTGTTTAGTTCACTGCTTGTATAATTATAATTAGCGGGAGGGGGGGCATTTTGTTCAATGCTAAATGGCATTCAAGAATTCTCAAAAGAAATAACTTGTAAAATCTTCTAGTGGTGCAGAACACGTGGGTAAAGTAAGAGAGATTACGCCCCCCATTTTTTAGAGAGAAGGAAGTCATTCTTTCTGCAAGAGGAAGGGCAATATCTTCTCAAGGCATTAATTCATTTTCTCCTGTGTCCAGTATTCAACTAATTCATGCAAATATGCAGGTGACACCTAATGAGCTCCTGCTCTGTACCAGAAATTGTGCATGGCACTGAAGAATCCGAAGCCTCATGGATCAAAGATACTATGGGCTGGAGGGTTGGGGCGGAGTAAAGGGGTTCTCTAAATAAAATTCCACTGGGGATTTGATAGAAATCAGGATCTCTAATACAGGTGGTCTTCAGCGCCTAGTAGGTGGTAAGGACCAGGAAATTCTTTTCATGGATTGGTCTTCTACACCACTCCCTGCCACCCCAGCTCACCACTGCCCAGCCTTACCAGGCTCCTTTCTTTTGCCCAAACATGCCACACTAATTTCTTCTTTTGAGCATTTGCACTTGGATTCCTCCACAGAAAGCCCTGCCTAGAATCTCCCCATCCTTCAGTTTTCTGATTTCCCTTTTCTTCAGCCCAGGAATCCATACAGTATCTTTTCATCTCCACAAAAGCACAATTCTCAACAGTTGTGTTTATTTGGTGACCTGTTGATGACCTGCTTCTCTCCACTAGAATAGAAACTGGGCTGGTGCAGGGCCTTGACTGCCCTGGGCCACCGTTCCCTGAACTGCTCAGCTGTGTGCTGGGGGTGGGGGTGGGGGGGCGGTGGGGGGTGCAGTGAATGCTTTGTGTGAATGAACTTGTGAAGTGAATGGATGAATGAATGAATGGAAGAAATTGTTTCTATATGACAAATTTATCCCAGGACAGAAGTTTGCTCAGGGAACTAGGAGGATGAGGAGGAAAGATGTTACATCAGACTTTTGAGTCTGAGCCTTTTTTCCCCCAGAGGGTGCCAAATTTGAGCCAAGCGGTAAAGACTTAGCTGGACAACGAAGAGAATGGAGAGCAAGTGTTTTTCACATCAAGGGCACATTATTGTTATGGACTAAATGTGTCCCTCTAAAATCCATGTGTTTGAATCCTAACCTCTAATGTGAGGGGGTGAGGCCTTTGGGACATAATTAGGTCCTGAGATGGAACCTTCCTGAATGGGATTGGTGCTCTTTTTAAAGGTCACCTCAAGAGAGTGCTCCGCTCTTTCCATCACCCAAGGACACAAGAAGACAGCCATTTGCAAACCAGGAAGCAGGTCCTACCAAACTCAGGATCTGGCGGCACCTTGATCTTGGACTTCCCAGGCTTCAGAAGAGAGAGATGTAAATGTCTGTTGTTTCAGCCTGTCAGTCTATGGTAAAATTTGTTATAACAGCCTGATCTAAAACCACTCTCTCTAAAGGTGTGTACATAGCAAACACGTGTATGTATAACTCATTCGCACATATAAGTATGAAAGTACATAGGTTATTTGCTTTGTGATAAGAAATATGCTAATTTTTTTTCTCTCTTACTCAATCTCTGCCCCACTGGCCTTGACTAAAATACCTACAAACAGTAGGTATTCAATACTTAATGGAACACATACTACATTGAAAGTCCATGCTGATTGTCTTATGGACATTAATCCACAGAATTGAGTCCACTTACAACTACACGAAGTGGGCCCTGAGATACAAAAAAAAAGTTAAGAAGATTTCTCATTCAGCTAACCCAACAGAACCAGATCCCCAGCATACTGCAGTCCTACCCTACAGCTCTGCACTGTGGAGTTTGATGTCCCTACCTCTTGTCTTAGGGAACTAAAGGAAATGACAAAATGTTATAGGGACCAGAACCTCCAGCCAGATGCCAGCCTCAGGCATGTGTGAGTGACAGGTGTGCCTGACTCACAGCTCTACTGGGCTTGTGGTGGCCAGCAAGACATGGGTGGCAGGAGCCCTGGATGACTGCTTCAGACCCTAATCACCTGTTTCCAGGATGCCTGAACAAATACAGTAATGTTCTATGTTTGTTGTTTTGTGAAGAATTTAATACAAAATGAGAACATAGAATTTAATATAGAATTCACATTAGAATTTAACATAAAGTAACATATTGAATTTGGTAGGCCCCACCCCCAAACACACAGAGCAGGGTGGAGAGAAGGGGGCACAAACTCAGTTATGAAATGAAGGGAGAAAAACAACTGGCCACTAATTATATGAAATAAATACTCAACATCTTTAACCATCAGAGAAATGCAAATTGAAACTACATTGAGATTCTATCCAACCCCAGTCAGAATGACTATCATCAAGAATACAAAATGCAATAACTGCTGGTGAGGATGTAGGAAAAAGGAACCTCATATTCTGTGGATGGGGGATATGAATTAATAGAGCCACTGTAGAAATTAGTATGGGACTCCCCCAAAAAACCTAAAGATAGAACTACCATATGGTCTACCTTCACATTCAAAACAGATCAAAGAACTAAGTGTGAGACCCAAAACTTTGATTCTGATAGAAGAAAATAAATCCTTCAGACACAGCAATGATTTGCTGAACAGGACTCTAGTAGCTCAGTAAATAACAGTAAGAATTGACAAACAGAACTGCATCAAATTAAAAAGCTCCTGCACAGCAAAGGAATCAATCAACAGTGAAGGGCTGGCCTACAGAACAAGAGAAAATCTTTGCCAGTAACTCTTTCAACAGAGGATTAATATCCAGAATATATAAAGAACTTAGAACACTTAACAACAACAAAAGGCAAATAACCCAAACAACAAATGGACAAATGAACCCAACAGACACTTCTCAAAAGAAGTAAGAATGGCCAATAATTACATTAAAATATATTCAAAACCTTTAGCCATCAAGGAAACGCAAATCAAAACTAGATTGCAATTTCATCTCACCCTAGTCAGAATGACAGAATGACTATTATCAAGAATACAAAAACAATGCTGGTGAGAATGTGGCAAAAAGGAAGCTTCATACATCATTGGCGGGAATGTAAATTGGTCAACAATTTTCACAATCACTATGGAGACCAGTATGGAGGCTCCTCAAAAACAAAAACAGAACTACCATATGATCTGATTTTGATGAAATTAATATCCTCCAGTCCAGAGTGTTTTCCTCCTCAGGCACACTCTGTTACAGATGGGGATGAGCAGGCATTTCTGTGTGGAGTTGGGGGCGGGGCAGGCTTGGCTCAGCTTTGGCTTTCACTGAGGAGCATGCATTTTTCTGTGCACCCTGTTCCCACCTCTTCTCCTTGGGACAGGCTCCTTGGTACCCCACTTTGTCTTCCCCTTGCCCCTAAACTGGTTTCCCATACTTCCAAGTATGTACCTGAAGGCATTAAAGTTGGCATGCTAGAGAGAAGCCTGTTTACCACAGCACAATTTACAATACCAAGTTATGGGATCAGCCTAGGTGCCCACCCACAGATGGATGGGGAAAGGAAATACGGTGTATATACACAATGAAGTATTATTTGGCCATAAGGAAGAATGAAATCATGTCATTTGTAGGTAAATAGATGGAACTGGAGATCATCGCATTAAGTGAAGTAGGTCAGACGCACAGTGACAAGTATTGCATGTTTTTTGTCATGTGGAATCCAGGGGTGAAAAGATGGCCTGCAAGTAAAAGAGACTATTAGAGAAGAGGAAGGGGATGGTGGGAGGGGAGGGTGAGGGGAGTGATAGGGGATAGAAAGGATCCAAGTATGTTACATTCCTGTACAAATGTGACACAATGGAGCCCATTATTAGGTATAATTGTTATGCACTAGTTTAAAAAGAAGGAAGAGAGGAGGAGGGGAAAACCAGTTTAGGGGTAAGGGGAAGACAAAGTGGGGTACCAGGGAGCCTGGCCCTAGGAGAAGAGGTGGGGACAGGGAGCACAGAAAAATGCATGCTCCTCAGTGAATGCCAAAGCTGAACCCAGCCTGGCTCCCCCCAGTCCCCACAGAAATGGCCTGCTCATCCCCATCTGAAACAGAGTGTGCCTGAGGAGGAAGATACTCTGGACTGGAGGACGTTAATTTGATCACTACCGGAAAATCTGGAAGAGGAGAGATGAATTAAGCAGAGGAAGAAATGTTCTGTGCTTCTAACCACTTTTGGATTACTTATACAATGTAAGTATAACACACACACCACATACACCTGCTTCATGTCCCTGCTGTGCCTTTGGTGAGCTTCTCACCTTGCCCTTGCAGTGTTTATGGTCTTGCGTGAGACTATACTCCCTTGGAGTCATAAGTCCTACCTACTTCATAGTGTGAGTAACTTGCACAACACTGGACACATGGTACACTCTGTAAATTCTGCATAAATAAGTGAATGAAAGGAAGAACATCTATAGTTTTTTTTTAATTACATAAGTAACTTGAAGGAATAATCACATTCTTAATTTCTACTAGCAAAAACATTAATTTAAAAAAGAAAAAAAAAAAGCCAGGCCTGGTGGCATATGCCTGTAATCCCAGCAGATCAGGAGGCTGAGGCAGGAGGACTGTAAGTTCAAAGCCAGCCTCAGCGAAAGCAAGGTGCTAAGCAATTTTGTGAGACCCTCTCTCTAATAAAATATAAAATAGGTCTGGGTATGTGGCTCAGTGGTCAAGTGTCCCTGCTAACCCCCATCCCAAAATTAGTTAGCAGCATCATATAACTTAATTATTTAATGTCCTGATCCACTTATTATATTTCCCTGTATTCTCTGGTTGCAGAAAACAAAGGCTATGTTAACGCCTAAGTTATCATTCCAAATAAGGAACAATCTGAAAAGCACAACGGGACTAAGAAGAACTGACGCTTCTGATTTTTAGAGGTCTTATGATAAAAAAATAGATATTTCGATATCTATATATCTATATATTGCTATGTATATATAGCAATATATAGATATAAAGATATAAATATAAAAACTCAAAGTAATTTTTTAATTAAAAAAAAACCCAATAGGGAAATATATCTCTGATTATATAAACTAACCAATGAGAAAAAGATGTTTGAACAAGTCCTAAAAATGTCTGTTCATTGACCAAGAAGGAGAAATGTAACCCTTTTCTTATTTTAATGCCTGGACAACTCACATTGGTTTTGCAGCTCCAATGAGCCGTGACTTTCATGGAGTCAGCACCTGGGCTGGAGGAGAGATGTGACTGCCTTCAAAATGCAGACTGACAGAACTTTGATGTGGGTAGGGACTTCTGTATCATGGGCTGTTATTTATTGATGCCAGTATCCACCTTTCAAAATCATTTTCCAGGTTACCAAACATGAATCACTTACAATCAGAATACTTTTTATTATTATTCACACTTGATCTCAGAAGTCCCAGGCTATCACTACAGAAGGAAAAAAATCTTATTTCATAGTTTTGATATTACAAATTATTGCCAAACTTTCTATCTCATATTTAAAAGCAGCATACACTGAATCAACCAACCACAATTTCATTTTTATTTCTAGAATTTTAAGTTTGATGAAGAAGTGTGACCTTTCATAAGCAAGGCAGGTAAACCCTACCAACATATCATGTTCCATAAGCAAAAAATCACAAGTATTTGGGAAAAGAAGTCCCGATAAGTTTGTGACAGATTGTGCCAGCCACAGGGTCTATTGCACAAGGAAATCACAGGGAAGATTCTGTCTCCATCTCCTTTCATGACAACCCATCTACTAACATTGAAAGGGGCAATATCAGAAAAAAAGGAATGGTAGGTTAATTGTTATCACATTACACTTACCCACCTGGCACCCCTTACCAGCTGCTGCCTAAGCAGACTGTCACAGTGAACAAAGAGCTTTAATCTGCAGAGGAACCAACACTCTGCTATATTAATAAAGTCACTTCTTGTTGTCTCTTAATAATGAGCTGTCAGATGCCTTGCTTTGATTAAAAACAACAACTTCCTGGTAGGAACAGACCTGGCCTTGGGACTCACTGTGGACGGGACTGTTTCAGTCTCTCAGATTCTCTCAGGAACCTAGCTTTGGTCCATCTTGCCCCGAGCACAATCCTGCAAACTCCAGAAAACCCTTCCTGCAGTTGCATGGATCATAGTGTGAGGGTGAGCAAGTCTTCATCATTTCCTGTTATAAATACATTATTAGTTATCAGGAACAGATATTGTCTACCCCCTTTTCTCTTTCTTCCTTCCCCTCTGTGCCCCCTGTTGCCCCAGGGCAGGACACGGGGCTCTGCAGCACATTGCCTTATGAATCTTCCTCAAATACCCAATTATCCTGCGGCAGCAGCCCTGTCAGTGTCCTGACAGCTGTGTGCCTCACACAGGCCCTGCTGTCAGAGGTGAAAGACTGCCAGGCAGCCTCGGATTCCTCCTTGCATTTCCATTACAATGTGGGGAAGATGAGGCGCAGGCACTTGGAAAGGAGTTCCTTAGGGATGCCAGGGAGGTCAAAAACTGCTTAGAAGAAAAGGCTGAGGTGAAAATTAAAAAAAGGAAAAGTGCCAATACCGTCTAGACAGGTGCTGGGGCTCTTAGGGGCAGAATAGCAAGACTCCTCTCCCAGACCCCGTGTAGCTATTGTCGGAGACAGAGCGCGCACTCAGACTGATTTTAATTGAGATCAATTTAACAAGTACCATCTTCTGCAAAGTCCTTCAATTGATTGAAAACCAAATGAAGCTCTTGTAAGTGGTGACAGGTTTTTCTGTTGTCGGCCCCACCCCTCCCCAACATGATGATTTTTCTGAACTTTTAGAGATTCTCTGCTATAGAAAACTGGCACTCATTCTGGGCCAATCCCTACATAACTGTTTTAAAACAATCATTAGTATTTGAGAGGAATTTTTGTGAGCCTAATCTGTATCCCCAATTATTTGTCAAAAGCAAACATTTATGAGTGGGTTCAAAGGTCCCAGAATTCTACCTGTTGCCTAGAGAGCAGCCTCTCTAAATCTCATGGATACCACTGTGGGGACCATAGTACCAACACCTGTGTCCTTAGCTGATTGTATCTTACAAGGTGTTTGCTACAAGGAGTTACAGTTTAGAGAATGTGCTTGAGCCTGCACTGTCTGAATGAGTGTAATGGCCACCTATGTCCCACGATGCTATCACTAAATAAACAGCTTCTTAGTTATACAGATGTAAGTCATTTTTGGTGTTTAACCTTATCTAAGGCCTACGAACACACACACTCACACACACACACACACACACACACACACAAACATATGCACACACACATGCACAGGGACAGACCCCTCTTCTCTGTTCCACAAAACTGCTAAATAAATGATGGCTTCAATCATAGGAAGAATGAGATCCTTCAATGACAGAAAGCACACTACAGGGGATCCTACATGTGATGGGAAATAGTTCCTTATGTTGAGACCTGGGTAAAAAGAACGTCTGTTTAACTGCAGAGTAAGCGATTTAAGATTTACAATGCAAAGGAGTTACTTACTAAAAGGGTTGTAAAGGTAGAAATGCACCATACTAAAGAAAGGCACAGCTGTTCTCTAGAACACTCCATTTAATACAACTACACAAGAATTCCCATATTTCAGTAAGTTATCACCCTGAAATAATCACTTGAATTGATACTGTAAGATCAAATGAAACAACGTAAGTCATGACGTTTTGTACTTGGTACACAGGAGGAGGTGTGTGTGTGTATGTGGCATGTTTGCTTGTCTGAAATACATATATATGTATATAACACACATCCCACTCATATTTGAAGCCTACATACGTATTTCAACACGGCTGTGATTGTTCACATTGGACGTGTTTCAAATTCCCTCTGAATGATTTTCAGACCGTCAGCACATTCTCCTTAGCAAGATTTATGTAGTACTTCATATTTGCAAAGAACAATTTTAGACTGAAAAAACTTCCTGTGACATTGGCCTTGATTTCTGGATGGTGTTGTTTTTCATAAGTGAGAGTAATAAAAGAGGGCCCCGCTAACGAGCCAAGAAATATCACCTGGGTTCAAGACGGAGACACCACTGCCAAGCAAGGAGGTAGCTACTTGGGGTGGCTTCTGCCGGAGATTAAAGATAACTCCAAAAAAGGAGTCAGGAGACTGTTGGAATAGTGACAGCTTCAGGAGAGTAAATCTGTAGTTTCCTAAGTAACCAAAATTCAATACTCATTTGGCCATGTAGACATGGGGAGTTGGTGAACTATATATTTACTTAATAATCGGGACTCATTCCTTTAGGTGATGTACCTAAACCTTGTTGATACATCTGGACCTACTACAGCTGGAAAAAGTACTAAATGTTTTTTTTTTTGTTTTTTTTTTTGTGTGTGTGTGTGTGTGTATGGGGAGGGTGGTTAGCTCAGAGAAGAAAAGAGACTTTATTAATTCCCAGAACAAGAATGAAAGGATGCTGTATTTGGGGTGAAAATGGGAGTTCAAAACACAATTTGAGTCAAATGTATGAAAGATGATATATCATGAGCTATGTAATGCTTTAAATAATCAATAAAAAAAAAGAATGAAAGGATGAATCAAACACTTCTCGTTTCAATTTTCCACTATACCTTGTTATTCTAGAAATGATATTTGATGAAGACAAATTAAAACTGTTAAAACTTGTTATTAAATATTCATCCAACTAGCTACCAGTCTTCACGACCAAGCAACCAATGGCATAATGACTTGAGTCCACTGGATGAGCAGATCTCTGGGCCTCACACTTCCAAAGCCTGCTCCTTTCTATTTTAATTCCTTGCCCACCAGGCACTGCTCCTTGTGGAATGCTTCCTACAGCGGAGAGAATTGGCTGAAAAACCCATAAGATAAGTCCACTTAGGCCCATTCTTTCTTTCTAATTTTATAATAAAATTATTATTTTGAACTAGATAGAAAAAAAGCAGCTTTATTCATCCATTGTCAAATGTTATCTTAAAATTTCTCACACAAAAAGTTCAATTAATTTTTCTATTAAAAATGTAAACACATCCCCTCTCCCAAACCAGAAAGAACTGATTACAAATGTGATGATTATTTTTTCGCTTGTAAGTTGATGTGCCTTAGATTAGGTATGGTATAGGCCAGCATTAGTTTACAAATAGCTAAAACAATATTTATTTTTTAAAATAATCACTGCATCAAGATAAGTGCCATGAAATAAAGTATAATGCAGATATGAGTTTGTCTAGTAGGGGAATTAAAATTTAGATTTCAAAAAAAAGATAGTCCTAATTTTTGTTTGAAGCTAATGATTACATATGTGAATGTATTTATTTGCATGTATAATTCAATATTTGGATTGAATTTGGATTAAAAAGTGTACTGTTTAGGTGCTCTTCATTGTGGGACATTTTTTAAACAATGAGACATTTCTCTGCAAAGTTATGATAGGCTCTAATTTACAGATCTCAGTCTGAGCATTAGCATTAGTGCAGAATTCTCTTTCAAACTGTTCCAGGATAGTACTTTTTTTGTGCATTGATTTTTCCAAACAAAAGAACTTTTTCAGAGATTAAGGAAATGTAAAGGTTTTGCATTCACTCCAATAAGCATCACCCTATGAATGTGCCACATATCACCCCAGAGACAATTATATTTCAACAGAGAGTAAAATCATTCACCTTATCTATTTCCTAGAAAGCCCCATAGCAATAAGACAGAACTGCTTCTGATAATAAATGATTGTTCTCCTAAAGTACCAACATATCTTCTCTCTTTTCAGAATTGTAATTTTTAATATGTTACTATATAGGTACACTTGCAAAGACCTCCCCCTCCCTAACAAACAAATAAACAAAAACCCATTTTCAATGCCATTAAATTTCATCAGAGAAAGGAAGACAGTTAACAGAGGTAAGCATCTGCTGGCCCCTATGCTTTATAAACACCACCCACTCACTTTGTCCTCCTACTAGCAATGGGAGGTATTGTCACCATTTTACATATGAGGATAATGATGTTCAGAAAACTTCATTATATTTTCTAAGGTAATTAACTGATATGTTTTGGAGCTGTGTCTGGAACCTATTCCCTCTGGGCTGGCTTCCTCCCTTTTAGTACTACACTAATTTAGAATAACAGTATGGTAAACAGAATTTGCATTTAACTTTCAACATTTTCCAATCCAGGCGATCTTGGAGACATTGATTGTCAGCCTGGGCTCTCTTGCTCACTGCCCTCACATCATTGCTTTTGAAATGGATTTTTGTCTTGCTCCTCTTTCCTAATGACCTCCCTCTTACTAAAACTTTCTAAGACTCTTAGCAAGCTTCATCCCTTCACTTCAAAGGCTAACCTAAGAATACAAACCAGGAGAACATGCCAAAGATGGAAAGACTTCAGCAGAAATGCACACTTCCACTATTTTGTACATTGATGGTTCTAGGAAGAGTTTTTATATTAGCCTGATTGTCACCTTGAGCATGGAGCCTTTTTGTTGCCTCACAAAAAAAAAAAAAATTATATCAAGTAGACTTCTGACTAGGTTTCTCTGTAATGAATGAAGTCAGGATTTTGACCCCTAGTGATGATAGGCTAATTTGTTATAAACTGTCCCACTTGAAACAATTTGAAGAGCTGGACCCCAAAAAATTTTGTTTTAAATATTGGAGGCTATACAAATCAATAGAGATTAGATTACTATACAAACCCTGAGACCAAGAGAGGTTCAGAGAGGTGAGCCTGGTATCAGACATGGATTTTACCTAAAGGTACTTAAGCAAGGAATTAGAAACTTCAGAGGACTTCTTTCAGTCTTAAAGAGCAGAACTGACAAAAGTTGGATTTTATGGTCATTGCATTTTATTTTAGACCCTATTTCAGAAAGGCTGTATCGTAAAAATAAAAGTAAACAGACCAGCATTCACAAATCTAAATACAAATTCGAAATCAATTCAATCCCTCTTTGGATTAAAATAACCACCCTTATCCTAAGTGCTTCCTGAAATAAAACCACATCCATTTTGGTTAAAGATATTTAACATGGAGAATTCCAAATTACCTCTTCATTTTAGTGTATTAAATTTGGTAATACAGGGATCCAACATGGCCGCCGGCGAGGAAGCAGCGATTCCAATGTCTCCACATTAACGGGATCAGAAAGACCCATTGGAACAGCGGCAGTCTACCTACTGAGGAACTTCTAACAAAATTCCGTGAAGAGGGGACCTGCCGGGAATTGGTAGGTTTATTAGAAGTGTCAGTTTGTCTCAGACAAGTGGATCTTGGCCGGCCACGCGGGCGCGGAGGTCCAGTCCCGCAGCCACCAGCCGCTTTAGAAAGCAGCCGGCGGCCCCAAGCGGCGCGGTCCACCCGAACCCGCAGACGGCACCCGCCATCTCGCTGTCCCGGAAAGCTCCGCTCTCGCTCAGCGAACGGCCACTCCACCCGCCTGGATCTTAGCCATGCAGCCGCAGCTGCCCGGCTCTACAGGCAGCCCCCCCCCAGCCGGCCCGGAGCAGCGAGAAGTGTCCCCGCCGGGCCCAACAGACAGCCCGTGCCCTCCCAGCTCTAACAGCCCCGCCCACCCGGCGAACGGCTCCCCCCCCCCCCCAGGCAGCGTGAAGGGAATCTAACCAACCCTTTACGAAATAGCGAACTGGGAACTAAAACCAGAGATTGTGTCAGACCAGAGACAAGCCAGTTCCACCCCTCCCTTCGGACACTCCGGCAAGGAGCCAGGGGCCCGCCATAGCAGAGAGGGGAAGTCACCAAAGTTCGGCCAAAGAGATTCCTTCCCAGCGGAATCTACTTTAGCAGGTGTGTGACTCCCACCCACACCAGATACAAACAACCGGGAAACTTCAAAATCTCTCCGTGGGCGTGACCATAAGGGCCAAAGGACTCTCAACCCCCAACTCCCCCTATTGCCAGTGACGAGGGCGTGACTGTAGGGGCAGAGGGAAGCAGAGAAGACACCCCACCCCCAAATCCCCCAACCGTGAACTGAGAGGGTGTGACGGTAGGGGCGGAGGGAAACAGAGGACACTCCAGACCCCCAACTCCTCCTACCGTCAGCAGTGTGGTTGTGACTGTAGGGGCTGAGGGAAGTAGAGGGGATCCTCGACCCCCAACTCCTATTACCTCCAGCAGTGACACCAATGGTCTTAGCTGCCAGATTCCGAAGGTGTGCCCACCAAAGGGGTCCGGAAAAATTAAACAATTGACTCCCAGACCACAGCTCCACAGCACTGGGGCTTAGATGAATGACAGCGAGAGTGCTCAGTAGTTAGGGAAATAGAGCACTCGGTGGGGCTGAAAGTGTAACCAAATCCTTGGGGAACTGCCTCTGGTGAGCAGGACCTGGCTGGCTGGCAGGAGGAAGGGGATGAGGGGCCGTAGAAGTGAAACGGCTCTGGTACAACAGGATTGAGAGATTCCCAGGAACCGCCTTACAGAGATTGCTGTTGACACATGGAGGGCAAAACTCAGCCCGGAGGGCACAGCTTTGCCTACGGGAAGAGAAGAAAATGGATCTCTAAGACCTAATTTTATTTCCTATTTCATTTTAATTTTTTCTCTCCCTTTTCCCTCTCTCTCTCCCCTTCCAAGTTTTACTGCTCTTTCCATTCTCCTCTATGCTATATCTCTCCCTCTCCTTCTTTCTTTTCAAGAGCACCTATCTTCCCCTTCCCCCCAACTTTCATCCCCAAGCATTACGTCCTCCATTTCGCGTTACTGTCTAAATACAAATAGGTGTGCACCCTCCCCCCGCGCCTGCAAGGTAGCCGGACCTGCAACCCACCAGCAGGTCAGGCCCAGCAACCTGGGAGTGGCAGAGCCGCCCCCACGCGCCTGCAAGGTAGGCGCACCTGCTACCAACCAGCAGAACAGGCCCAGCGGCCTGCCGATGTGGTAGGCACAGTGCCCCAATTGGAGGAGGAGCAGAGCCCCTGCCCGCGCCTGCGCGGGAGACTTTGCAACTAAACAAAAGTAATACAAATATATAGGGGGAAAATTCAACAACACAACAGTCTCAGTAAGCAGAAAGAAACGCGAACAGTATGAAGAGACAAGGAAAGAAAGGACCACAAGCAATGCAGGTCAACTCAACGTTAGAAGAGGTAATATCTGCAGCAGATGGAATGTCAGATAAAGAATTCAGGAGATACATGCTTCAGATGATCTGGAGTCTCAAGGAAGACATTAGACAGCAAAATCAGACAATGAAAGATCTCTTCAACAATGAAATACATAAACAAATCCAGGAAGCAAAAGATCAACTATACAGGGAGATAGAAGTTATAAAAAACAAACAAACAGAAATCCTAGAAAGGCAGGAAGCAATAAACCAACTTAAAAACTCAATTGAGAATACTACCAGCAGAGTAGAACACTTAGAAGATAGAACATCAGACAATGAAGACAAAGTATTTCAACTTGAAAAGAACATAGACAGCTCAGCAAGACAGTTAAGAAACCATGAGCAGAACATCCAAGAGATAAGGGATAACATAAAGAGACCAAACTTAAGAGTCATTGGGATACAGGAAGGCATGGATGTCCATACCAAAGGAATAAACAATCTATTCAATGAAATAATACGAGAAAACTTCCCAGACTTGAAGAATGAGACAGAATCCCAAATCCTAGAAGCCAACAGGACGCCGAATGTGCATAATCATAAGAGATCCACACCTAGACACATTATAATGAAGATGCCCAACATACATAATAAGGAGAGAATTTTAAAAGCTACAAGAGAAAGGAAGCAGATTACATTTAGGGGTAAACCAATCAGGATAACAGCTGATCTTTCAACACAGACTTTGAAAGCTAGAAGATCCTGGAATAACATATTTCAAACACTGAAAGAAAATGGGTTCCAACCAAGAATTGTGTATCCAGCAAAATTGAGCTTCAAGATGGAAGATGAAATTAAAACCTTCCACGATAAACAAAATTAAAAGAATTTGCAGCTAGAAAACCATCTCTCCAAAAAATCCTCAGCAAAACATTACAGGAAGAGGAAATGGAAAATAACAATGAAAACCAACAGTGGGAGGTAGGACAGTAAAGGGGGGAAAATAATCAAAGAGGAAAACAAACCATATTCAGTAACATAAATAAACAAATATGGCTGGAAGGATAACCCATATCTCAATAATAACCCTAAATGTTAATGGCTTAAACTCACCAATTAAGAGACACAGGCTAGTAGAATGGATCACAAAACATGACCCAACAATATGCTGCCTACAGGAGATGCATTTGATAGGAAAAGATATACATAGACTGAAGGTGAAAGGTTGGGAAAAATCATATCACTCATATGGACTGCGGAAACAAGCAGGAGTGTCCATACTCATATCAAATAAAATAGATTTCAAGCCAAAGTTAATCAAAAGGGATAAAGAGGGACACTACATACAGCTCAAGGGAACCATATACCAACAAGACATAACAATCATAAATATATATGCCCCAAACAATGGTGCAGCTATGTCCATCAAACAAACTCTTCTCAAGTTCAAGAGTCTAATAGACCACCATACAATAATCATGGGAGACTTCAACATACCTCTCTCACCACTGGACAGATCTTCCAAACAAAAGTTGAATAAGGAAACTATAGAACTCAATAACACAATTAACAACCTAGACTTAATTGACATATATAGAATATACCACCCAACATCAAGCAGTTACACTTTTTTCTCAGCAGCACATGGATCCTTCTCAAAAATAGATCATATATTATGTCACAGGGCAACTCTTAGACAATATAAAGGAGTAGAGATAATACCATGCATCTTATGTGACCATAATGGAATGAAACTGAAAATCAACGATAAAAGAAGGAAGGAAAAATCATGTATCACTTGGAGAATGAACAACAGGTTACTGAATGATCAATGGGTTATAGAAGACATTAAGGAGGAAATTAAAAAATTCTTAGAGATAAATGAAAACACAGACACAACATATCGGAATCTATGGGACACATTGAAAGCAGTTCTAAGAGGAAAATTCATTGCATGGAGTTCATTCCTTAAAAAAAGAAAACCAACAAATAAATGATCTCATACTTCATCTCAAAATCCTAGAAAAAGAAGAGCAAAATAACAGCAAAAGAAGTAGAAGGCAAGAAATAATTAAAAGCAGAGCTGAAATTAATGAAATTGAAACAAAAGAAACAATTGAAAAAATTGATAAAACTAAAAGTTGGTTCTTTGAAAAAATAAATAAGATCGACAGACCCTTAGCCATGCTAACAAAGAGAAGAAGAGAGAGAACTCAAATTACTAGCATACAGGATGAAAAAGGCAATATCAAAACAGACACTTCAGAAATACAGAAGATAATCAGAAATTATTTTGAATCCTTATACTCCAATAAAATAGAAGATAGTGAAGGCATCGATAAATTTCTTAAGTCATATGATCTGCCCAGATTGAGACAGGAGGATATAGACAACCTAAACAGACCAATATCAATTGAGGAAATAGAAGAAACCATCAAAAGACTACCAACTAAGAAAAGCCCAGGACCAGATGGGTATACAGCAGAGTTTTTCAAAAACTTTAAAGAAGAACTAATACCAATACTTTTCAAGCTATTTCAGAAAATAGAAAAAGAGGGAGAACTTCCAAATTCATTCTACGAGGCCAACATCACACTGATTCTGAAACCAGACGAAGATACTTCAAAGAAAGAAAACTACAGACCTATATCTCTAATGAACCTAGACGCAAAAATCCTCAATAAAATTCTGGCGAATCGGATACAAAATCATATCAAAAAAATTGTACACCATGATCAAGTAGGATTCATCGCTGGGATGCAAGGCTGGTTCAATATACGGAAATCAATAAATGTTATCCACCACATCAATAGACTTAAAAATAAGAACCATATGATCATCTCGATAGATGCGGAAAAAGCATTCGACAAAGTACAGCATCCCTTTTTGTTCAAAACTCTCGAAAAAATAGGGATAACAGGAACATACCTTGCTGAGGGCCATTACCAAGTAGGAATGACGCATTCGAAATTTCCTTGCCAGCGTACCCCATGTTAAATGACTTGCCTTGGAATTTCGCTGTTGACATTGCATGTAAGGTGACCTTGCTCAAGGAAGATGGATCCGGGTTTAGAGCTGATCAGGTTTGAGGAAGTATCCCAGTCCTTGGGTTTAGGGCGTTCCCAGTTTAAGACCTTGGATTTTAGGAAAGTTCGATGTTGAGGATTATTGCTGCTGGAAATAGGGTGTTCCTGCTACCTGAGCTCCCGTTGAGTTCTTGTGAGATTCAGAGAGCATTTTGGGAAAAAAGCCTCATGGAGTAGGTGAATTGGGTGGCAGCAGAACTGGGTTTGCCCGAGAACGTGTGTGGAGGCCGGTGTGAGTTCGGGAATAAAGAATTGCTGTTTGAATCTACAAAGCTGTGTGGTGGCTCGTGATTCTGTGCCCAGCCAAGACTGCGGCAATACCTCAACATTGTAAAAGCAATCTACGCTAAGCCCCAGGCTAGCATCATTCTGAATGGAGAAAAATTGAAGGCATTCCCTCTAAAATCTGGAACAAGACAGGGATGCCCTCTCTCACCACTTCTGTTCAACATAGTTCTCGAAACACTGGCCAGAGCAATTAGACAGATGAAAGAAATTAAAGGCATAAAAATTGGAAAAGAAGAACTTAAATTATCACTATTTGCAGATGACATGATTCTATACCTAGAAGACCCAAAAGGGTCTACAAAGAAACTACTAGAACTAATAAATGAATTCAGAAAAGTGGCAGGATATAAAATCAACACGCATAAATCAAAGGCATTTCTGTATATCAGCGACAAAACTTCTGAAACGGAAATGAGGAAAAACACTCTATTCACAATATCCTCAAAAAAAATAAAATACTTGGGAATCAACCTAACAAAAGAGGTGAAAGATTTATACAATGAAAACTACAGAACCCTAAAGAGAGAAGTAGAAGAAGATCTTAGAAGATGGAAAAATATACCCTGTTCATGGATAGGCAGAACTAACATTATCAAAATGGCGATATTACCAAAAGTTCTATGTAGGTTTAATGCAATGCCAATCAAAATCCCAATGGCATTTCTTGTAGAAATAGATAAAGCAATCATGAAATTCATATGGAAAAATAAAAGACCCAGAATAGCAAAAGCAATTCTAAGCAGGAAGTGTGAATCAGGCGATATAGCGACACCAGACTTCAAACTATATTACAGAGCAATAGTGACAAAAACAGCATGGTACTGGTACCAAAACAGGCGGGTGGACCAATGGTATAGAATAGAGGACACAGAGACTAATCCACAAAGTTACAACTATCTTATATTTGATAAAGGGGCTAAAAGCATGCAATGGAGGAAGGATAGCATACTCAACAAATGGTGTTGGGAAAACTGGAAATCCATATGCAACAAAATGAAACTGAATCCCTTTCTCTCACCATGCACAAAAGTTAACTCAAAATGGATCAAGGAGCTTGATATCAAACCAGAGACAAGGCATCTGATAGAAGAAAAAGTTGGCTACGACCTACACACTGTGGGGTCGGGCTCCAATTTCCTCAATAGGACACCCATAGCACAAGAATTAATATCTAGAATCAACAAATGGGACTTGCTCAAACTAAAAAGTTTTTTCTCAGCAAAAGAAACAATAAGAGAGGTAAATAGGGAGCCTACATAGTGGGAACAAATCTTTACTCCTCACACTTCAGATAGAGCCCTAATATCCAGAGTATATAAAGAACTCAAAAAATTAGACAATAAGATAACAAATAACCCAATCAACAAATGGGCCAAGGACCTAAACAGAAACTTCTCAGAGGAGGATATACAACCAATCAACAAGTACATGAAAAAATGCTCACCATCGCTAGCAGTCAGAGAAATGCAAATCAAAACCACCCTAAGTTATCATCTCACTCCAGTAAGATTGGCAGCCATTATGAAGTCAAACAACAACAAGTGCTGGCGAGGATGTGGGGAAAAGGGTACACTTGTACATTGTTGGTGGGACTGCAAATTGGTGCAACCAATTTGGAAAGCAGTATGGAGATTTCTTGGAAAGCTGGGAATGGAACCACCATTTGATCCAGCTATTCCCCTTCTGGGTCTATTCCCTAAAGACCTAAAAAGTGCATGCTACAGGGACACTGCTACATCGATGTTCATAGCAGTACAATTCACAATAGCAAGACTGTGGAAGCAACCTAGATGCCCTTCAATAGACGAATGGATAAAAAAATGTGGCATTTATACATAATGGAGTATTACTCTGCATTAAGAAATGACAAAATTATAGAATTTGGAGGGAAATGGATGGCATTAGAGCAGATTATGCTAAGTGAAGCTAGCCAATCCCTAAAAAACAAATGCCAAATGTTTTCTTTGATATAAGGAGAGTAACTAAGAACAGAGTAGGGAAGAAGAGCATGAGAAGATGAATAACATTAAACAGGGATGAGAGGTGGGAGGGACAGGGAGAGAGAAGGGAAATTGCTTGGAAATGGAAGGAGACCCTTAGGGTTATACAAAATTACATACAAGAGGAAGTGAGGGGAAAGGGAAAAATAATACAAGGGGGAGAAATGAATTACAGTAGAGGGGGTAGAGAGAGAAGAGGGGAGGGGATGGGAGGGGGGATAGTAGAGGATAGGAAAGGCAGCAGAATACAACAGACATGAGTATGTCAATATGTAAATCAGTGGAAGTGTAACTGATGTGACTCTGCAATCTGTATACGGGGTAAAAATGGGAGTTCATAACCCACTTGAATCAAAGTGTGAAATATGATATATCAAGAACTATGTAATGTTTTGAACAACCAATAAAAAAAATTTGGTAATACATAAAAAATCAACCATAATATTAGAAGACAATATAAACCAGAGAAAGACACTTACAAGATATTCCAATATTAGTGTTATCAGAAATAAAAGTTCTTAAAGCTAAGATTGGTACAATTAGAAGTTAAAAAACAAGATACAGAATTTTAGTGGAAACTCAAAATTAAAGCAAAAATGAAAATAAAAGAAGGGGAAAAATCAAAGAAAACAGATCAAATGAAAATAACACACAGAAATGAACAAAACAGAATACAGTGCACTGCAAAAAGTTAGGACCTAAATGTAATTCAAGGCCCAGATTGAGAGGAGAAAGAAAGTGGCACACCGAAAGTATAGAAAATATATGAAGAGATTAAATTAAAATTTTTCTAAAATTGTTGAAAAAATGTAAACAGAGTTCCAAGAAGTTCAGTGAATTTCAAGCAAGAAAACAAATCCAACAGGTGTCATGTTAGTATTTCATGTTGCTACCAGAGGGGAACCAATGTGCCTTCCCAGAAGTAGCAACAAGACAGCTAACACCTCAGCAGCAACAGTACAAGTCAATGGATGATTGAATTGCATCTTCAAAATGTTAAAAGTAAACAGCAACCATAACATTCTATTCACACTAATAATGTTCTTTATAAATAAAATATCCTTTATAAATTACAGTAAAATGAAGACATTGTCAGATAAGTGAAAATTAATATTCTTCACCGTAATAGTGCATTAAAGTACACTAATGGTCAAGCTTTAGTCAAGAGGGAAATGATTCTGGAGGTAATATGAAGGAGGAATAAATAAAGTAAAACAGAATAAATACGAGAATAAATTTAAATGAATATTGATTTTTATAATATAATAATTATGTCTTGTGAGGTTTAGAAATGTGTGGTTCTATGTGTATATCTTCTTTGGATAAAGATAATTTCAAATTGTCTCTATATTTTACTGTAATACTCCTGGGGATAAATTAAAAACTACTAAGAATGTTAGATAATGAAGAAAAACGAGAGATGGAGTTTAAAACTCTATATTTGTGTACATACATATATACAATAAAGATGTCATGTTTTCCTAATTTTTTATAAATTTAATGCATATTCAATTAAAATTCTAGTGCATTTACTTTTATTAAATTAATAAGCTAATTCTAAAATGAACACAGACTCACAGGGGCCAAAACTATTGTGAAGAAATATTTATTATATTGTACACCAAGACTTCTTGCAAACATCTAGTAATTAAGCTATTATAGTATTGGTTCAAAGATGACATATAAAACACTAGAAAGACCAGAGAGACCAGAATCAGGCCCACACTTACTCAATTTAGAAGTGAAATCAATGGGTCAACAAAGAAATAGTGAAACCTAACAGGTAGGTAACAAAGTGATACAGCACAGCCATAGGTACAAGATGCTTAACAAATGTGACCAGGTAAACTAGATATTCAGACAGGCAAAGTACATCTTCTCTCCCTCCTTATCTCATTACATAAATCAATCCATATGATGATACCTCTAACTATGAAAGATAAATCATATAGCATTTAGAAGGTAATGGAATATTTTTTGACCTTGAAATTGCCTGAGATTTTGCAAATGCAACATAAAGAGTATTAGTTATAAAGGGCACAACTCATAAACTAAACTACATGCATTGAAAGATGTTATAAAACACAATAAAAAGACAAGTCAGAGTCAGAGAAGATATCCACAACACATTAAGAAATACTAGTTTCCAGGTTATATCAAGAATTCCTACATACTGATAAGGAAGACAATTGGCTGTTTAAGAAAGGGCAAAAGATACAAATAGATACTTTGCAAAAGAGTACACATATGTGAGTGATAAATATTGGTAAGTCTTACATATGATATGCACAAACCTCAGAAGTAGCAACTAGACAGCCAACACTTCATCTAATATGATGCCAATTTCATTACAATGCCACGGTTTATCTGTAATTGTATGAAATATAAACTTGGCTTATAGTTCTAAAGCCCCCCCAAAATCACTAAGTAAATAATAGTTGTTTTATCATGATCAGTGATGAATGACACTACTTCTTTGAAAGCCTGTCAGTGACTGGCCACTGCACATCTGTTATTTAGTTCACACACTGATGACGAAGCATGAAGCCAGCGTGTTGCTTTCCCTAATCCAGGGATGAACTCACATGATGATTTACACAAATGGCTAATCAACAGAGGGAATGGGTCAACAAAGAAATAGTGAAACCTAACAGTAAGAAGGAAAAAAGGACGAATAATTTAGAAGTGGAATCAATATTTAATATAAATGGACTTAGATAAGAAATAACTGACCATACGAATGCAGACACTACTGTCACGTGAGACTAAGATTGTGCAGCCAGAGGAACCCAGTGGAGGCACATTTATCCACATAATTGAGGGACAAGCTTGTGTTGAAAAGGATTAAGATGTCCCAGAGCTGGTTGGGTCTGTCTCTGTGTCCTCTCTTCTATGGCACTGGGTCTACTGGTTCTTGATAAAGATACCCAAAACACACACTGGAGAAAATAGACTCTTTAACAAATGGTGCTGGGAAAACTGGATAACCATATGTAGAAAATTAAAAACAGATCCCCATCTCTCATCCTGTACAAAAATCAACTCAAAATGGATCAAAGACTTAACTGTATGACCCAAAACTCTGAAACTTCTAGAAGAAAAATAGAAGAAATTCTTCAATATATGGGCACCAGCAATGACTTCCTGAACAGGACTCCAGTAGCTCAGCAAATAATAGCAAGAATTCACAAACAGAATTGTGTCAAATTAAAAAGCTCCTGTGCAGCAAAAGAACCCAGTAACAGAGTGAAGTTACAGCCTGAAGAATGGAAATGTGAGTGATGGACCATTGGAAGGTGGTCCAAACTTGGAAGGGAGTCTGACAATTTACTAAAGCAAAGCAAGGATGCTTGTTCCTGTTCTAAGTTATGCACTGTCCTAATGCCTTTAATTCAATTTGTTATAAATAAAATACTTTCATTCTCAATGTTCCCAATATTTAATTATAGTAAACTAAGCACATTTTAGTTGTACTACTATTTTTTTTTTTTACTTTCCTATAAACTTATAACCCACAGTCAGAGAGCTTCTTAAAAAAAACATGTTGGCAAAAAGTTTTAAAAGTCCCAGAATCATTGCAATTTTCTCTGTTGATTGTTAAGTTAGTTTTGCACAATTTAATCTTATAAGATCAGTTTTACAATTTTGCAATTCTGTGCAAAGCTAGGGCTGATCGAATAGGAAAAAGATGCTCCATTGTATTAGTCATCTAGGAAATAAAAAGTAAAATGCCAATACATATCCCAGAATGCTTAAATCAAAAAAGGATGGCAATGTTCAACATTAGCCAAGAAACTTGAATTCTCAGACACTGTTGTTGGTGGTGTAAATGTGTTCAAAACTCTTTGAAAACTATTTAGCAGAATCCACTGATGCTGCATGATTGTGTGACCTATGATTCCATGACCCAGCATAGTTATCTCTACTAGAAGCCTACCAGACAGGCATGTGCAGGAAAAGAACCCCAAAAGTTATATACAACACCATGTGGAATAGCCTTCCTCTTCAGAATCAAAAACAAGAAACATAAATGAGTTCAGCCCAAATTCTGCTCCAGGAATCAACATCTCCCATTGACAAGGCAGAAGGGTTGGGGGTGAGGTCATAGCAGCATGTATATATAAACCATGGCACATTCATACCACAAATATATATGTATGTACATATAATTACATGTAATTATAAGCAGAAATGAACCAATTACAACAACATGAAGTAACATGGAGGAATCTTGCAAGCCTGATGTTGAGTGAAGAAGCTGACATAAAAGAATATGTGCTAATTGATTCCATTTTTATAAAGTAAAAGAACAGAAAGAACTGAGAATATGGGGGAAAATGGTTCTGGAGGGAGTGGGGAGATGGGATGAAGTAAAAGCTTCTAGGCCGTGGGTTATGTTCTGACTTGTGATCTGAGTGGTGGGACATGGGCATGTCCACTTTGAGATAACTGACCAAAATGAACGTTCATGATTTGTGCACTGTTCTGAAGGAATGTTATGCTTTAACAAAAGTGATGTTAGAAATTAAAGCAAAGGATATTGTTTTAAATATATAAGTATTTGCAATTATTTCATCAAAGCTGTAGTTCAGGAGTAGTTTTGAAATTGTCTGAGAAACCCTGAAGGTACCTAAAGTATTTTCTGAGGATCATAAGATTAAAACTAGTTTTTTAATAATACAAAGACATCATGTGATTTTTTTTACTCTGTTGTCATTTATACTAATCCCAGAAAAGCATTGGCTAGAAAACTGCAGTCTCTTTAGCATGAATCAATTAGTGCCACCGAAATGTGCTAGTTGTCATTGTCTGATTTTCTGCCCTGCACTCACAAGAAGGAGGGAAAAATAGAGAGGAAGAGAAAAAAAAGAGGGGAGAGGGGGGAACCAATTTTACTTCAGAATAATTGACAAAGCCTGAAAATTAGCATGCAATACATGTATTTTCATATTTTTAAACACTTCTGGGTTTTATTATCCAATATAGTAAATACCAATAGATATGAGTGATAGGAAGAAAAGCTCTTTGGAGTCCTTAATAATTTTTAAGAGGAAAAGCAGGTCCTAAGACCAAAGAGTTTGAGAATCACTCTTAGGAAATATGGAATCTTAAATTACTTTGCAACTTGTCTCACTGATATGTAAATAAGTCCCCGTTCAGGTATTAAGAACTCTGAAGTAGTTAAAATATGCATCTTGCCATCAATTCTGTTTGTAAGTTTTGTTTAATTATCAGACTCCTCAAGTGACAGGCAATGTTAAGTTCAGCCCAAATTCTGCTCCAGGAATCAACATCCCCCAATGACAAGGCAGAGGGATTGGGAGTGAGGTCACTTGCTGTCAACTTATTCAATGAATGAGAAAGTATGACTCAATGGAGCAGAAAGAAGAATGGTTATTTCTCATTCAAAATAAAACCTTTGATTATCATAGAACTTCATGAGAAACAAAACCCAAACTATATTTTTCATTAGAATTTGCCGATTCTTGTACAGCACAGGTAGTTAGTAAAGTTAAGGTATACCTATAAATAAGTAAGAGTTAATGAAAATTTCATCACCATCTCAAGATGTATGAACAAGAAAGGTATATCAACTGTTACATCAATCCTAAGAACTCGTGAGAAAAATATTACATATAAAGATAATGTTTAAATATGTCAAGACTAATGAGGATAATTTTCTGCTATTCTCAGCACATAATTTGGAATCTATTACTTGATTAACTCTGAGATTGGAATTTTGTAAACTAAATATTAAGCCAGGCTCTGATTCTAATTTTTAAAAATAAAGTTACATAGTTCAGGTTTCCTCGGGGGTAAAGTAAAGCAAAATCCACTTTAGCATACATACAGCTATGTCAAAGAAAGGTTAGCAACTTTTCTTGAGGGCTTTGGATTCCATAGAGTGCATGCTGGAGTGACCTGAAGATCTATGGATTCA